>NW_027361818.1:11687500-11852500 GCF_039654945.1 Dendrobates tinctorius
CTAGGAGGGATAGCTAATACTAGAGAAGAGAGAGAGAGGATTCAAAAAGATATAAATAAACTGGATCAGTGGGCAGCAACTAACAGAATGGTTTTTAACAGGGAAAAATGCAAAGTACTACATCTGGGCAATAAAAATGAAAAAAGCATATACAGAATGGGAGGAATAGGGCTAAGCAACAGCACATGTGAAAAAGACTTGGGTATACTAATAGATCACAGACTGAATATGAGTCAACAGTGTGATGCAGCAGCAAAAAAGGCAAATGCAATTCTAGGATGTATTAACAGAAGCATACAGTCTAGATCACGTGAAGTCATTATTTCCCTCTACTCCTCTTTGGTCAGACCTCATCTGGAATATTGTGTCCAGTTTTGGGCACAACATTTTAAAAAATACATCAACAAACTGGAGCAAGTTCAGAAAAGAGCGACCAGAATGGTGACCGGTCTGCAAACCCTGTCTTATGAGGAAAGGTTGCAAGATTTGGGAATGTTTAGTTTGCAAAAGAGAAGACTGAGAGGAGACTTAATAGCTGTCTACAAATATCTCAAGGGCTGTCACATTGTAGAAGGATCAACTTTATTCTCATTTGCACAAGGAAAGACTAGAAGCAATGGGATGAAACTGAATGGGAGGAGACACAGATTAGATATTAGAAAAAACTTTTTGACAGTTAGGCTACTTTCACACATCAGGTTTTCGGCGTCAGGCGCGATCCGGCGTCGTGCCGGAATGCCGGATCCGGCAAATGTTTTGTAAAACCTGAAGTGCCGGATCCGGTTTCTGCCGGATCCGTCTTGTTCTTGACAGACAAAACCGGATCCGTCTCATCCGGTTCATCCGTTTTTCTATCCGTTTTTCTATCCGTTTTTCGACGGATTACGCCGGATCCGGTTTTTAAAATTGACCCTTGTGGCCTTCCGAACGGGATTGGCTACTGGAAAACTAGATATAGCATGTTCCTACAGCCCTTCTTTGACAGGTTGTAGAGAAGAAAGTGCAGGTTGGAGAGAAGAGCAAGTTACTGGCGAAGATGGATGTTGTCATTGGAAATATTACCACTAGAAGTTCTGTGACGGTTTCAGGGACAATTTTCCACTATACTTTATGTCACCTCAAGGCAGAGTACACTGGGATGACAGAGTGTGAGAGATTTTTGCCCTAAACTTGTGTACCTTCTGGACCAACAGTATATACCTTTGCCAACCAAAGTTGGCTATCTTGTCATGGTCTTACTATTTTTACCTTTAGGCCACAGGTGTGTACCTGGTTGTGTTTTATGCAAAGTATTTCACCTTTTAACAAAAGTTGTGTACATTGGTAGGAAATCACCAACAATAAACACAACTTTTTCGGTGAAATACTTTGCTTCAAACACAACCAGGAACACAACTGTGGCACAAAGCTAAAATTTACCCACAGTTATACCTGGTTTTGAATACCTTTTTACCTTTGAAATACCCTGTATTTAACCTTTTTTTAAAACATAGTTCGCTGCAGAAAGAAATGACAGACAACCATTGTGAAACGATAATTTAACTTTTATTTAAATTTTTTTTTTTTTGTAAAATGTTTTTAAAGTGCAAAAAACTTTTTTAATAAAGGTTTTAAACCCAATGGGCATTTTTATTACAAAAAACACACATTACAATTCTGTGTACTGTGGGGTGGAAATACTGCTGGAGGGGCTGCGGGACACTTCGACACTGGGTGTGTGGAGAGAGGACTGGGATCGTGGTGGGGAAGGAACAGTTAGAGGTGAAGGTGTGGAAAAAACTACAGAATGGGTGGACATGTGGGAAGCAGAAGAGGTGGTGGGTGGTGGAGTGGAGGGTTGGGTAGGGACTGTAGGAGCAGATGATGTTGATGGAAAGTTGTATGGGGAAGGAGTTTGGTACGGGGAAGGAGTTTGGTACGGGGAAGGAGTTTGGTACGGGGCAGGTTGCTGGAAGTGGGGAGATGACTGGTACTGGGGAGGTTGCTGGTACTGGGCAGGTTGCTGGTATGTATTAGGAGGGGGAGGATGGAAAGTGGCTGGAGGGGGTGCAGATGTAATAGGAGGGGGAGGATGGAAAGTGGCTGGAGGGGGTGCAGGTGGAGGAACTACAGTGGTGGGAGGTGGAGGTTGGGAGGTAACCTGCTGTAGAGCACCGTGGCACGAATGCATTACATGCATCTGCTGGGTAGGAGATAGTGTTGCCATGCGCTCCACAACAGACCCGAAAAAGGTGTGGTTTGGCGAAGATCTTGCTTCTGAATGCATGGTTTGCAGAAGTATCTTCACCTCCAGAATGCTGGAGTTGATCTGCTGTAAGCCTGCGGAGATTTGCTCTGACAAGACTTTGAGACAGTTCTGGAAAGATGCATTCAGATGCAATAACTCTTGCGAATAACTCTTTTCCTGACCCCTCTGCCGCTGCCGCCCAGTACCCGCAGGTGTACTAGAGGCGGCAGGGGCAGAAGGGTGGGGTAAAGGGAAAGCGATCTCCTCACCAGCAGCTTCATGTAATGTAGGTGGCCACGATGCTCCTGTGCTGGTGGATGGGACAGATGGGTCGAATGTGTGGGAAGGCTGGGAAGGTGCAGATGTACCGGGGCGGTCGAAGTGTCCCTCGGTGCCGGTCTCCTCAGGGATCGCCTCAGAAGGGTCCAATCGTGCAGGCTCCCGAGTGCTGCTCACCGTGCTGTGGAATAAAGAGAAAAAAAAACAATTAAAATACTGACATGGTATGGCCCTGGCTGAAAAAAAAAAGTTACATCTAACATTTTTTTTCACATGTGGTGTGTAATATTTACCTTCTGGTGAGCATTGTTTCCCGGAGGAACGACAGGGCTTGTGCGTACTTGTACTTGCTCCTGCGTCCTCCAGATCCACTCGGGGCCCGCATCTCTTTATTGAACTCCTTCTTGAAACGATCCCTCACAGACCGCCACCGATTCACAATTCTGTTCCCTGAAACGAGAAAGGAGTGGTTAGTATACAACATCAGTGTTTCACAAACTCCAGTCCTCATGGTCCCCAGGGGTCATGTTTTCAGGATTTCCATAGTAAATAGAAATCCTGAACACATGATCCGTGGGGACCACGAGGACTGGAGTTCGGGAAACACTGGTTTACATCAAGCAACCGTTACTGTATAAACTTACGCTCTTTAATCTGGGCCCGAGCTTCGAGGTCCTCCCAGCGGCCCACAAGGAGAGAACAGATTTCCTCCCAGAGTCGTCGGGTAAAGATCAGGTTAGCGTGGCGGCGGTCAGCCATATTCCAGAGCGGCTCCCTTTCTCTGACGAGATCGATGAGGCGGTCCACATCAATCCCTCCATCCTCACCGTCAGAGTCGGGAGCACGCTGTGAAGGCTGTTAAAGAAAAAGACAAAAATAACATAATTAGCCTCCACAAAAGAAATGAAATAAAAAGTGCAAAAAAACAAAGCAAAAATATTTATACTTACACGCTGGTGACCGCCGCGTTGCTGTCGCCGACGACCCTGGGAGGCACTGCGAGGACCTCTTGGCCGAGCACCAGATTGGGAAGACTAGAGAAGAAAACAAAAAATGTTATGTCTTTGGATGTAGGCATTTGTTTTCTGTGTGTGGTCTGCAGAACATTGTTTTCTATGTGTTGTGTGTAGTGTGATGTTGTGTTTCTGCGTTTGATGCAAAAAACTTACGAATTGTGAGCCCACTCCAGGTGTCTGTCCACCCCTTCCTTCTTCTTCTGGGAGCTCCTCTTCATCTTGTGATTCCTGTTTTGAAATAAAAGGCAATGAATAGACATATATTACAGAGATGATGGATTTTGGAAATAAAAACTTACCGTCAAACGCTGACGATGCGAGGGAGGGCTCCCAGAAGAAGATGTGCTGTCCTGTTGATGGCCAGACTCCATGGCTGTGGGTATTGCTGCTGCCAGTGATGCCATTTCTGCTGCTGCTGCTGCTGCATCTCTTTGGCGGCTGTTGAATAAAGAGAAACAAAGGGCCAATGAATATCTTGATATTCCATGGCCCTAGTTTGGAGGAATGGGGGATTTGATAATTACCATCTCTCATCTGCTTCTGGACTCCCCTCCCGTTCAGCATGCTGCTCCATTTGGGGTGGTGCTGATGGTGCTGCTGCTGCAGATGTCTGCTGCCTTCTCCTGCTCCTGGTTCTTGGCTTGGGTGGCATGTTGGGTGTGGCTGAGGGTCCCATTGTCTTGCTTTTATATATCTCCTGTGGGCAGAGCTACTGAGCATGCTCAGACCAAAAAAAACGGATCCGGCCACCGGATCCGGCTTTCGCCGGATCCGGCGCATTGCGGCGCTCATAGGCTTTCATTGTGTGAAAAAGCCGGACGCGCCGGATCCGGCGGGTACGGCTTTTTCGCCGGAGACAAAAAACGTTACAGTAGACGTTTTTTCCAGATGCCGGATCGCGACACATTGCGACACATTGCCGGATCCGGCGAAAACCGGTTGAAACGCATGGCCATCCGGCGCGATCCGGCGCAAATGCAAGTCAATGGGGGGGAAACCGGATCCGGCATTGCATTTCGCCGGATCCGGTTTCTGTCAAAAGCCCCGGATCGCGCCTGACGGCGAAAACCTGATGTGTGAAAGAGGCCTTAGAGTGATCAATGAGTGGAACAAGCTGCCACGAGAAGTGGTGAGTTCTCCTTCAATGGAAGTCATCAAACAGATGCTGGACAGACATCTGACTGGGATGATTTAGCGAATCCTGCTTTGAGCAGGGGGTTGGACCAGATGGCCCAGGAGGTCCCTTCCAACTCTACGATTCTATGATTCTAAATCTCTAACAAATGTGCAATGGACACTATGCTATTGAACATGGAATATTTACAAGATGATATTAAATTTTTACAAGAAAAGTTGGATGTTGTGTGTGCAAAAATCAAAAGTTACATCAAAGAGGAGGAGTGGAATGCGTTTTTTGTAGTAATCAAGGGGAGAATTGATAAAATGCGTACTGAACTAGAGGATAATAAACGAAAAAAGTGGATCCGTGACTCTGAAGATTATAGAACAGGAAACATCTATAACTGGCAGAAAGACAATTTAAGATGGAGGAGAAGAGGTCATTGGACTAATATTACGTATAAAAGATAGTTGATGGATAAAAATAATATAATTAACCATAAGTTTATTCCTAGCAGAAATAGATCACCCTCCTCAAGGAAAAGGTCAAAAAGGAGAGGAGGTAGGCTACAATGGAATAGAGAAAAAAGAGAAAAGAAGCGGAAAACAGAAGAATTACAGCCAATCACCGAAACCAGTGACAAGATCCAACCATCAGAACTAGTGATCAATTTATCTAAAAAGGTATTGACTGACTCACAATTGTCACTTCTGAATAAGGGTCCCTCTTTCTGTATGAATACACATGTCGATTGGTTTGACTGTAAAGTTGACTTGAATAGGTTTTTTAGAGCAATTAATTTGAAGGAATAGTTTCATAATAAGAGTAAATATATGATAAGTCAGGAGGCTAAATTATGTATAGCAAAAATGGATTTGAAAAAGAAAAGTCTATTTGTACCTCCAAATAGCTCTGCAGCAATAGAAACATTTGTTGAGGCAGTTACACGAGATATTGAATCACTGCGGTCAAAAAAAAAATGGAGTGTTTCACTAGACCAAATTTGAGAACAGAGGAAGTTAAAGCAATGAATGAATTAATCCATGATGAAACAATTATTATAAAAAGGGCAGATAAGGGCGGAGCACTGGTGATCATGGACAAAGAAAATTATGTGGCTGAAATAATGAGACAGATAAGTGATCAAGATGTATACAGGAAATAATCTCAGGATCTTAAGTTCCAGATCATTAGAAATATTGGGAATATTGTGAAACCTGCTTTAGAGCAAGGATTGATTGACAAAGAAACATTTGATTTTCTGTTACATATTACTCCAACGACACCTATACTTTATACTCTGCCGAAAGTGCACAAGTCCATGCGAGACCCTCCAGGGCGCCCCATTGTGGCAGGGACTGATTCAGTGCTCAGTCACATTGGGGTGTACCTGGACAAGATTTTGAATCCATTAGCACAAAGAGCCACTTCTTATGTTAAAGATACTACTGATTTTCTTTTGAAGATCAAGGAGTTAAAAGTGGGAGAAAGTGATTGGCTAGTATCATTTGATGTAACATCTCTGTATACATCTATTGTCCATAAAGAAGGTCTAGAGGCAGTAAAAGAAGCCTTATCCATAACCAATTTTACTAATCAAGCCATAGTGATGATAATGTCCCTGTTGGAATTGGTATTAACAAAAAATTATTTTATGTTTGGTGATGAGTATTATGAACAAATAAGGGGTACAGCTATGGGGGCAAATATGGCCCCCTCATATGCAAACCTCATGATGGCCGCCCTGGAGCAGAGGTTCATCTATGTGTCGCCCCATTTCCCCAAAGTAGGGGGATGGTGGCGATACATTGATGATATTTTTCTGACTTGGCCTGGATCACGTGAAGAGCTTCAGGAGTTTTTTGACTATTTGAACTCTATTAATGTTACCATAAAATTTACAATGGAATGCTCCAGAGTAGAGTTGAACTTTTTGGATGTGTTGATAAGGAAGGATGGAGAGAGGTTGGATACTGAACTTTTTTGTAAGAAAACCGATCGTAACAACCTCCTCCATTATTCCAGTCATCACCCACAGAGAATGCTGGATGCAATTCCATATAGTCAATATCTACGTGCCAAAAGAATAGTTAGTAAAGATGAAAAACTAACGGAGACAATCGATAATATGAGCAAAAAATTCATACAGAGGGGGTACCCCAAAAGTATATTAGCTAAACAGAAAAGGAGACTGGATGAGGTGGAAAGGAGGGATTTGTTTGAGGAGAAAAAAAGGGATAATAAAAGTAGAATTCCATTTGTAAGTAATTTCTGTGAGGAAAGTCCACAAATATCTAAGATCATAATGAACCATTGGCCGATTCTGAGTAAGGGATGTCCACAAATAGAAGTTTTTAAAAAAAAAACAATCTTTGCCTATAAAAAGAGTAGGAGTCTGGGTGACAGATTGATTAAAGCAGACATTGGGTCCTTTAAGCAAACTAAGCAGCTGACCTTAACAAATACTCAGCGGAAGGGTTGTTTTCCCTGTTTATCATGTGTGAACTGCTCATTAATGCTTAAAGGCTCTACATTTCAAAATCCTCGTACTGGACAGTTATTAAACATCAGATATTTTTTAACGTGTAATACCGATTATGTAATATACATGTTACAATGTCCAGGTTTGTGACCATTCCAGGTGTAAAAACCGCAACCCCAGGCACCAATATATGCATTTTACCATAAGGGCTGTAATGCCCTGAAGCAAAATGGCAGTTCTGAACAGTATGTCTAGTGAGCATGCTCAGGCACCCTGCAATGATCGGCCATGCAGTGATGAGTCACTTGTTGGAGCTGGGCGGTAATGAACAACACTGACCACAGCTAGTAACCAGCATTGACAGAGAGCTGCAAAGATATAAGTAAAGTATACTAACTTTTTTAATTATATAAGCCGTAATACCCTCATAGGTTGTGTCATGATCAGTTTTATAGGCAAGTTGAGTCTTTTTAAAGCACTGTATATGCACTGTTGCACTTTGTATTCTAGATCTTTGGTTTTAGGCACATATGTTTAATGGAGCACTTGTAAACGTTACTATGACAATGGCTATTTTGAATATGTAAAACGGATTAATCATTGGAATTTTATACACATGTGTTACTACTATTTAAGTCTGTATTGACTATGAGCACATTGCTTGACAAAGACGGGTCACCGTTGAAACGTTGCCATCTGAGGATCAGTAAAGTATCCACTTTTTTCACATTTAATTTGAGTGCTGCCTATTTTTTTTCCTTTTGTCATTTTGGCTGTTTGGACACTGCTGAATAGGTTTTGCACCTGCTGTATTATTCTGGTAGTGCTGCCCTTTTTTCTTGATTTATATTACATACTGGCAATTCATCTGCTGTGTACTGTAAAAGCACTGCAGGAGCCGACAGGATAGAATAGATAGATTACATACAGTATGTACATATAGGATAGGTAGATATATAGATGTCAGTGACAAATACAATTAGTACAGCATGTGCAGCGTACTGTACTTACTGTATTTAATTAATAAAAGATTATTTTTCTGAAAAAAATGGCATGGGCTCCCATGTAATTTTCGTAACAAGCAGAGGGAAAGCCGACGGCTAGGGGACAATGTTTATAGCCTGGGAAGAGGGTTATATCCATGGAACTTCCCAGGCTATTAATATCAGTTCAGAACTGTATAATTTAATAGCCTTTACTGGCTATTAAAATGGGGGACCCTAAAAAAAAAAAGATTTAGGGTCCTCCTATACTTAATAATCAGCAAAGGCTATGCAGAGAGCCGTAGGCTGATATTAATAGCATAGGAATGGGCCATGGATACTGGCACCGCAGGCTAAAACATCAGCTCTCAGCCACCCCCCAAAAAATGCACATCTCTAAAATGTGCCAATTCTGGCACATAGCGCCTAGCTCTTCCCACTTTCCCTGTAGCAGTAGTTGGGGGGTTGTTGTCACCTTTGTATAGTCAGGTGATATCAAGCCCTGAGGTTAGTAATGGAGAGGCGTCAATAAGACGCCCCCATGACTAACCCCATAGTCACATTGTATGAAGACACCAAGAAAAAAGTCCTTTACTTGAAAGAATGACACAGACTCCTCTAATAAATCTTAGTTAAACCATACTTACGACCATGCCCATTCCAACGACGCCCTTGTCTTCTGCGAAAGAGTTAAAAAAAGCAACAATATTCCTCACCTTTCTGCAGAGATGCTGTTAATCCATTTGTCCCTCGAGGGTCTAGCTCTGCTATATCTAGATGGCAGGCTGCATGGTTGCATGATGCATCCATACAGTCTGCCATCCAGGAGAGATACTGAGCAGCATCTGCTACTGCTTCTCTAGTCTTAGCTATCCCTCCTAGCTTTGCAATGTCTGCAAATTTGATTAGTTTTCCTTCAGTATGACCACTGACACCATATTTATGTTCTAGGAATAAAGAATACATGCATAAAATCCACTCTTTATGGCATGTCATTAATCAGTGATTGCAACACATGGAGTCTACAATAGTCAGATCGTCGAATGAAGGAACTTTTGTGATCAGTCATCAGCTGCTTATTATGTGTCACATGTCTTCCAGTAGTAGAGAAATCTGGCTCTATCAGATATCAGATTTAATTAATGGAGTATGTTAAAGATGGTTGTCAGTGTCGAAGGCACAGTTACAGCCGCTGTTCACTACGTACCGAGTGGTGACTGAAGCCGTGCTGGCCCATCCCTATGACTGAAAGAACGAGGCTGTTGATGGCAATGAAGTTAATTTCCTCCTTGCATCATGGCTCATAGATTAGCCCAATATCTGCAGGATAATAGCGCTTTTTTTACAGGATACGATCCATTCAAAACCCCCGTGTCAGTTTGTACTAAATTGATGCCCACCCACCAATGACATGAAAGTATTTGGGCAATGGATTAAAATCAGATGTAGCCTGCAGCTGTATTCTTTGACATACAGGGGTTGGACAAAATAATGGAAACACCTAACGTTTTGGCTAGAGTTGAGCGAAACGGGTCGAAAAATTTCAAAAGTCCCCGACTTTTGGCAAAGTCGGGTTTGATGAAACGAAACCCGACCCTAGGATGAGGTCGGCCACGAGGTCGGCGACTTACGCGCCAAAGTCGCGTTTCAAAAGTTTGTTTTCCGCTCTTTTTCAGCCAATCAGGATCCACGGACAATGTGGGCAACGTGATGACATAGGCACGGGTCACCACCATCTTTCAGAAGGGCATGCAAGTTATTGGCTTGCTTTGGTGGGCGTCACAGGGGGTATAAAAGGGCGTGCACGCCGACCGCCATCTTACTTCTGCCGATCTTAGCATAGGGAGAGGTTGCTGCTGATTCTGTAGGGAGAGTGTTAGGCAAGGAAGAAGAAAAAAAAACTGCTTCTGCTGCTAGCGATTTTGCCTGTACAACACACCAGTCACTGTGTGTGCAGTGCAAGGGGAGGCTATATTGTGGTGTATCAGTGGTGTTGGTTGTTGGGCTGCCTTCTAAGGCTTCCTGACAGCTGCATTGCTGTTTACCCACTGCTCTGCAAACTGCTTTTTTAAAAGCAATCCCAATTTTTTTTTTTGTCCTGCTGAGGTACTGAGCGTGCATTTTTTCACACCATACAGCAGTGTACGCTCCTCACACAGTACCGTGTAACGGCTGTTATCACAGCCACAGTGAAGCTATCTGTGTCACTCTGTGAGAATAAGTCGAGGACATGTTCCGTTCTTACAAACCTGCACTCTAGGGAGATTCCTACTCTGCCCAATTCTACATACACCTTGTAGTTTGTGATACACTAGCCAATTTCTGCCTGTGACATAGCGCTGTGATATTCAGTGGGCCTCACACAATCCAAAAGTGTCCAGTGTCCACAAGTGTCTGCAGAAATTCAAAATCTCCCTTATCCTCTAGTCACTTTGGTCACAGCTGTGCCATCGAGCCTGTGACATAGCGCTCAGATATTCAGTGGGCCTCACACAATCCAAAAGTGACCAGTGTCCACTAGTGTGAGCAGAAATTCAAAATTTCACTTATCCTCTAGTCACTTTGGTCACAGCTGTGCCATCGAGCCTGTGACATAGCGCTCAGATATTCAGTGGGCCTCACACAATCCAAAAGTGTCCAGTGTCCACTAGTGTCAGCAGAAATTCAAAATCTCACTTATCCTCTAGTCACTTTGGTCACAGCTGTGCCATCGAGCCTGTGACATAGCGCTCAGATATTCAGTGGGCCTCACACAATCCAAAAGTGTCCAGTGTCCACAAGTGTCTGCAGAAATTCAAAATCTCCCTTATCCTCTAGTCACTTTGGTCACAGCTGTGCCATCGAGCCTGTGACATAGCGCTCAGATATTCAGTGGGCCTCACACAATCCAAAAGTGTCCAGTGTCCACTAGTGTGAGCAGAAATTCAAAATCTCACTTATCCTCTAGTCACTTTGGTCACAGCTGTGCCATCGAGCCTGTGACATAGCGCTCAGATATTCAGTGGGCCTCACACAATCCAAAAGTGTCCAGTGTCCACAAGTGTCTGCAGAAATTCAAAATCTCCCTTATCCTCTAGTCACTTTGGTCACAGCTGTGCCATCTAGCCTGTGACATAGCGCTCAGATATTCAGTGGGCCTCACACAATCCAAAAGTGTCCAGTGTCCACTAGTGTGAGCAGAAATTCAAAATCTCACTTATCCTCTAGTCACTTTGGTCACAGCTGTGCCATCGAGCCTGTGACATAGCGCTCAGATATTCAGTGGGCCTCACACAATCCAAAAGTGTCCAGTGTCCACAAGTGTCTGCAGAAATTCAAAATCTCACTTATCCTCTAGTCACTTTGGTCACAGCTGTGCCATCGAGCCTGTGACATAGCGCTCAGATATTCAGTGGGCCTCACACAATCCAAAAGTGTCCAGTGTCCACTAGTGTGTGCAGAAATTCAAAATCTCACTTATCCTCTAGTCACTTTGGTCACAGCTGTGCCATCGAGCCTGTGACATAGCGCTCAGATATTCAGTGGGCCTCACACAATCCAAAAGTGTCCAGTGTCCACTAGTGTCTGCAGAAATTCAAAATCTCACTTATCCTCTAGTCACTTTGGTCACAGCTGTGCCATCGAGCCTGTGACATAGCGCTCAGATATTCAGTGGGCCTCACACAATCCAAAAGTGTACAGTGACCACTAGTGTGTGCAGAAATTCAAAATCTCACTTATCCTCTAGTCACTTTGGTCGTCACAGCTTTGCCATCGAGCCTGTGACATAGCGCTCAGATATTCAGTGGGCCTCACACAATCCAAAAGTGCACAGTGACCACTAGTGTGTGCAGAAATTCAAAATCTCACTTATCCTCTAGTCACTTTGGTCGTCACAGCTGTGCCATCGAGCCTGTGACATAGCGCTCAGATATTCAGTGGGCCTCACACAATCCAAAAGTGTCCAGTGTCCACTAGTGTGAGCAGAAACTCAAAATCTCCCCTGTCCTATAGACACCTTGTACCTTGTTTTACATTACTATATAGTTTGTTGGATTTTGTCTACATTTCTACCAAAAATGAGGAAGGCTGGTGGAAGAGGCCGTGGAATTGGGTGGGGGTTGGCAGCTGGTAATGATGGTGTTGGTGGTGGATCTGATGGTAGTGGCAAGAGCAAAATAGGACCGAATGCAGGAGGTGTTGAGCCTGCGTCATCGTCTGGCTCCATAAGGCTTCGAAGGCTTAGTTTTCTAGGAGTTGGCAAACCGCTTTTAAAGCCAGAGCATCAGGAAAAAGTTTTGTCTTACATTGCTGACTCAGCCTCCAGCTCTATCGCCTCCTCTTCTTCAGATGTAAAAAGTAAAAGCACTGAGTCGTCATTGGAGGCTCATGTTCATGAACCACACCTTTCCTTGTGTCCTTCACCCCAACCAAGATTGAAGGATGACGCAGGCCATACTACTGATTACTCCATGGAGCTGTTTTCACATACCATGCCTGGATTATCAAGTCAAATGGTGAATTACCCAGGCCAAGATGAATCTGACATGGAGTGCACTGAAGCACAGCGGCTGATGGATGATTCTGCTGGTACATTCACTCAGAGCACTACATTGTCCTCGCAGTGTACAGAGCCAGATTCTGACCCTGATGAGACTCAGGTGCCCCTTCCCGCACACTATACCACCATACACAGTGACACAGAGGAAGGTGCACATGACATTGAAGAGGAGGTGATGGATGACCCAGTTGTTGACCCAGATTGGCATCCATTGGGGGAATAGGGTGCTGCTTCCAATAGCTCAGATGAGGAGCATCCACAGCAGACATCGACATCGCAACAGCTGTTATCTGGCAGGCCCGGAGCACTCCAAAGACAGGTTCCAAAAATCAAAAGAGTTGCTGGACAGCTTGTCCAGAGGGTCAAAAGATCACAGCGTGCTAGGCCGCAAAATGTCTGCCAAAGTAGGAAGAGTGCAGTGTGGCACTTTTTTGAACAAAATCCTCATGATCAGGCCAAGGTTATCTGTAAGAAGTGCGCAAAGACCTTTAGCAGAGGGAAAAATCTGAAAAATTTGAATACCAGCTGCATGCTTAGACATTTAAACACCATGCACTTGCAAGCATGGACACAACAACAAACCTCAAGTGCCACATGTGCAACTGATCACAACGAAGGTAGTCAGCAACGCTACATTGTTTCCCCCACTGTAAGCCCACCTGTTAGCACAGCAGCAAATGTTGAGGTGTCGTTGCAAGGCCACAGCAGTCAGGGAATCCCACTGTTATATCAACGAAAGACTGATTCTAGGCCATCAGAAAGAACACCAACTCCATCACCATCATCAACCCTCTCTCAGTCCACCCTGTCCACCGCTACTTCCACCATATGCAGCTCTCAAGTCCAGCTCACCCTCCCAGACACTATGAGTAGGTCAAGAAAGTACTCAGTCTCTCATCCGCGTACACTGGGTTTGAACGCCCACATTGCCAAACTAATCTCGTTTGAGATGATGCCCTTTCGGTTGGTGGAAAGCGCAGCTTTCCGGCAACTCATGGCCTATGCAGTACCACGCTATGACCTACCCAGTCGCCACTTCTTCTCTCGCAAAGCCATCCCAGCCCTCCACCATCATGTGAAAGACTGCATTGTCCATGCACTCAAGCAGTCAGTGAGCGGAAAGGTGCACCTCACAACTGATGCATGGTCCAGTCGGCATGGCCAGGGCCGTTACGTGTCCATCACTGCGCACTGGGTTAATGTGGTGGATGCAGGGTCCACAGGGGACAGCGGTGGTGGGACAGTGCTGCCTAGCCCATGGTATAGGAAACAGTTGGCTGTAGGCGTTCGACCCTCCTCCTCCTCCTCCTCCAGAAGCGAAAGCTCGTCCACAGAGCGCAGTCGTACGAGCACTCCATCTGCAGCTGCCACTGTTGCACACGAGGTGTCCCCCTATCGAGCAGCTAGTGGAAAGCGTCAGCAGGCTGTGTTGCAGATGATGTGTTTGGGCGACAGACACACCGCCGAGGTGCTGGCCGAGTACTTGAAGCGACAAACTGAGTCATGGCTGGCCAGTGTACATCTTGAGGCAGGCAAGGTAGTTAGTGATAACGGCCGTAATTTTGTGGCAGCCATAGCCCTTTCAAAACTCAGCCACATACCTTGCTTGGCTCACACCTTGAACCTGGTGGTGCAATGCTTCCTCAAAAATTATCCGGAGTTAACAGCCCTGCTCCAGAAGGTGAGAAGACTGTGCGCGCACATCCGCCGGTCGCCTGTACACTCCGTTCGTATGCAGAAGCTGCAGCGATTGCTCCACCTTCCCAACCACCGCCTCATTATCGACATTGCAACAAGGTGGAACTCCACCCTGCACATGGTGGAGCGGCTGTGCGAGCAGAGGCAGGCCATAATGCATTTGTGGGAGGATACACGGCCAGGCACTTTGAGAGCAGACATGGAGTTGACAGGTGTGCAGTGGTCGAAGCTGAAAGACCTCTGTAAAGTCCTTCAGTGTTTTGAGGAATGCACACGGCTGGTAAGCGCAGACGACGCCATCCTAAGCATGAGCATCCCACTTATGCGTCTGCTCATGCAAACTTTGACGCACCTTAAGGAGCAGGCTTCTGCAGCCAATGTTGATGAGGAGGAAGAGGAGGAGGGAATCCTTGATGACATTCAGCCATTGTCTGCTCAGGGACCTCTCCTGGACGAGGTGGAGGAAGAAGAGGAGGAGGAGGATGATGGGGATGATTACTTTTGGGGAGGAGGATGCATCTTGTGGGGCAAGTGAAAATGTTGGCGTGGCAAGGTCTGGTACAGGGTTTGTGCGTGACTGGAGGGATGTGGATTTGCCAGAAAGTGCTCCTCCAACCAGCACTCGCAGTGCATCATTGACACCGGGAACATTGGCCCACATGTCAGATTATGCCTTGCAGATCCTAAAAAGGGACCCCCGCATTGCCAAAATGATGAACGATGACGACTACTGGTTGGCCAGCATCCTGGATCCACGCTATAAAGGCAAATTACAAAACATCATGCCACAGGAGAACCTTGACCTAATATTGGCTAATAAACAAGCAACTCTGGTAAATCGGTTGCTTGAGGCATTCCCAGCACACAGCAGCGGTGATGGTTCTCACACGAGCCATACGGGCCGGGGTCAGCTTGGCAGAGGTGTTCGTGGTGCACACAGCAGAAGTGGCGTTGGAGACAGGGGTTTCATGACAATGTTGTGGACTGATTTTTCAAGTACCGCTCACACAACTGGTAATACTGCATCGATGGAAAGTGACAGGAGACAGCAGTTGTCAACTATGGTTACAAACTACTTTTCCTCCCACACAGGTCATTCCCCTTTGACTATTGGGCCGCTAAACTGGACTCCTGGCCTGAATTGGCACAATATGCCTTACAGGAGCTCGCTTGCCCAGCTGCAAGTGTGCTATCGGAAAGAGTCTTCAGTGCAGCTGGATCAATCCTGACAGAAAAAAGGACCCGTCTGTCAACCCAAAATGTGGATGATCTAACCTTCATTAAAATGAACCACGCATGGGTTTCCAAGGATTTTGTCCCACCTTCCCCTGATGACACATAGGGTGACAGAAAAATGGCTTGCTTTGGTCCACCTCTTCCTGGGACTTGACCTATTTCGCCTTTTGCATCAGCTGAATGTCCAACATCAACATATGCCACTTTCTAAAACTCCCTAACTGTGCTGCCTTCCCCCCCCATGGCCGGGGTCACCACCTAGCGCATGACACCGTGCGAGTGCCGTTGCCCTGGACAGGTGGGTAGGCCGACTCTTGGGCGCGGGCACTGGCACAGGGTCCCTCATAGTGCAATCAAGTGTCTCTGACGGTGGTGGTGCACACCCGCCGTCAGACACACCGCCGTACTATGAGGGGCCCAGTGCCAGTACCGACGCCCACGAGTGGGCCCCCCTTGCTTGGGCAGGGCCCCAGCATTTGCAATCTTTACCTCTCCCTGCTCCTCCGCTGTGTAGTCTGGGCCGTCAAATCCATACTGTGCCTGACACCGTTTGAGCCTGCCTCCTGATGTATAGACATATATTTTGAATGTGTACGCTATCCATACATGTTATCTGGGGATACGGTACCCTTTCTCACCTTTGTGCAATCACGTGCAATCCATACTGGGCCTAACACCGTCTGAGCCTGCCTCCTGATGTATAGACATATATTTTGAATGTGTACACTATCCATACATGTTATCTGGGGATACGGTACCCTTTCTCACCTTTTTGCAATCACGTGCAATCCATACTGGGCCTAACACTGTCTGACCCTGCCTCCTGATGTATAGACATATATTTTGAATGTGTACGCTATCCATACATGTTATCTGGGGATACGGTACCCTTTCTAACCTTTGTGCAATCACGTGCAATCCATACTGGGCCTAACACCGTCTGAGCCTGCCTCCTGATGAATAGACATATATTTTGAATGTGTACGCTATCCATACATGTTATCTGGGGATACGGTACCCTTTCTAACCTTTGTGCAATCACGTGCAATCCATACTGGGCCTAACACCGTCTGAGCCTGCCTCCTGATGTATAGACATATATTTTGAATG
This sequence comes from Dendrobates tinctorius, assembly GCF_039654945.1. Classification (NCBI taxonomy): domain Eukaryota; kingdom Metazoa; phylum Chordata; class Amphibia; order Anura; family Dendrobatidae; genus Dendrobates; species Dendrobates tinctorius. Next base: position 11,704,192 of record NW_027361818.1, read on the forward strand.
TGTACGCTATCCATACATGTTATCTGGGGATACGGTACCCTTTCTAACCTTTGTGCAATCACGTGCAATCCATACTGGGCCTAACACCGTCTGAGCCTGCCTCCTGATGTATAGACATATATTTTGAATGTGTACGCTATCCATACATGTTATCTGGGGGTACGGTACCCTTTCTAACCTTTGTGCAATCACGTGCAATCCATACTGGGCCTAACACCATCTGAGCCTGCCTCCTGATGTATAGACATATTTTGAATGTGTACGCTATCCATACATGTTATCTGGGGGTACGGTACCCTTTCTAACCTTTGTGCAATCACGTGCAATCCATACTGGGCCTAACACCGTCTGAGCCTGCCTCCTGATGTATAGACATATATTTTGAATGTGTACACTATGCTATCCATACATGTTATCCGGGGATACGGTACCCTTTCTAACCTTTGTGCAATCACGTGCAATCCATACTGGGCCTAACACCGTCTGAGCCTGCCTCCTGATGTATAGACATATATTTTGAATGTGTACGCTATCCATACATGTTATCTGGGGATACGGTACCCTTTCTAACCTTTGTGCAATCACGTGCAATCCATACTGGGCCTAACACCGTCTGAGCCTGCCTCCTGATGTATAGACATATATTTTGAATGTGTACGCTATCCATACATGTTATCCGGGGATACGGTACCCTTTCTCACCTTTGTGCAATCACGTGTAATCCTTACTGGGCGTGAGAATGGCTGGCGAGCTGTTAAGCAAGCTACAGCACCTGTGGTTTGCACACGTAAGTTTTTCATTTTTTCAGGAATGACGGTTAGGCCTAATTCCGGAACTGCGGTTGACCTGCACTTACTGGGAAATCATTGTTCGCGGGTAATAATTGTAATCAGTGATCCCCATCACTAACGTTGTTCAGCGGGTTATCTGCACCTGTAAGCGACAAACGCTGGCCTTTTCAGTGTAGCGCACATGCAGCCACGGACATGTAAGGGCATGACACACCAGTTATTGGCCAATCTCATGTGCCAGAGCCTCACGTGTCCCTATAGTAAGCCGGACTCGGACCGCGGGGCATGACGGAGTCTCGTTCGTTAATGGAATTAAGCTTGCAATGTGTGCATCTGTTCTGTAGCTGGCATGGTTGAGGTTTCCCAGGTGAAGTCGAATTTAACCGTAGGCTCCACTCCTGGTGGTGCCCTTCTGGACATTCCTTTAAGGTTCAGCTTTGCAACCATACTGCCCACGTAAAACAAACACTTTGCCTTCATGAACGCTGTTTGGAGGGTCATGACTCGTGGGAATAACGCCGCCCAATCAGTTAACCTGCTAGAGAGATCCTTCGTTGCTCCCAAGCATGACATCACACTCCCTAGGAAGAAGGTAATGCCACTGTGGCGACCGTACTCCTGGGGGCGACACAAGTGCACTGATGCCCAGCCACTGCTCGATGAATCTGCTGGTACATTGACCCAGACCACTACATTCCCCTCGCACGCTACACGGCCTGAATCTGACCCTGATGAAACTCAGGTTACCCTTCCCATATACAGTTCCATCTTACACGGTGACAAAGAGGAAGCTGCAGATGAAAGTGCAGGTTCGGCCCACCCGCCATCAGACACACCACCGTACTATCAGGGGCCCTGTGCCATTGCCGTCGCCAACGAGTGGGCCCCCCCTGCTTGCTCAGGATCACAGCACTTGCAGAGTTGAAATACTGTGCAGTGAGATGGAAGATGGGGACAACGAGGAGTCCAGACAAGTACAGGGATTCCCTAGCGAGGAGACTTATTTGATTGTTTTCAATGTTGGGACAGCAATTTTTGGGGAGCACTATACTCTGGAGAATGATAGATGGGGCCCACCATACACTGGAACATTCCAAAGGTGGACATCAGACACTGGAGCAGCATTTACAGGGCCCATTATACACTAGAGCATTAGAAATGGGGCCCATTATGTTTGGAGCATTATTTGGGCCCATTAGACAGTGGAGCTTCATCCATGGGGACCAACATATACTGTAGCATTATGTGGAGCTCATCATATACTGTTTCAAACATTATATGGGACCAATGATTCTGTATGGAGAAATAGATGGGCCTCGTCATGAGATGTAAAAAGTGAAGTATTTTTCATTGTACTATACCGCTATTTCTCTGCCGTATCGGAGCATGATGAGTTGTGGTATGTGTTAAAGGGGCGCTCTTTCACCCAGGGCACATGAAAACCTGGAGCCAGCCCTCCCCCCCCACAACTGTAGCCAAATAACCCCCATTTTTCAGTGCGTAACTTGTATTATGAAGTTAATTAAGGTTGACAAGCTTAAGTAAGAAGAATTGATGCTTTTGGCATTCAAATGGGCACTGTTGGTGTGTTTCCTGTCCTCCTCTCACTGCCGACTTTTATTCCCCATTGACTTACATTGGGTTTCGTGTTTCGGGACGACCCCGACTTTTCCCTATAATCGGACGATCTTGCTCGACCCGACTTTTGGAAAAGTCGGGTTTCACGAAACGAAACGCGACCCTAAAAAACCAAAAGTCGCTCAACTCTAGTTTTGGCATCATAATCTTCGAACATGTTATAAACATGCAAACTGTGACATATGGTAATGTTTTGTAGTTGATTATTTGTGTTATGTGATATGTGTATGTAAATTAACTGTTTGTTTTGCAGAATTGTAAGAACATTGATGAGAACCAGATACCAATGGCAGACCTCTCGGATTTTCAAAGAGGCAAAATTGTTGTTGCTCATATGGCAGGCGCTAGTGTAACAGAAAGTGCCCGAATGCTTGGCGTGTCAAGAGGTACGGTCTCCAAAGTAATGACTGCGTTTGAAAGAGAAGGACAAACGTCCGCAGCAAAGCACCGGTCCGGCCGAAAGTCGAAGTTGACTGAGAGAGACCGTCGGACTCTAAAGCGAATTGTTAGAGAGGATCGCAAGACCACGGCTCCGAAAATCACTGCTGAGCTCAATGAACACCTACAGAACACAGTTTCCACGAAAACTGTTCATCGGGAGCTGCACAAATCTGGATTCCACGGAAGAGCTGCAATTTGAAAACCGCTGCTCTCAATGACAAATGTTTCCAAGCGTTAAGAGTGGTGTAGAAACCTCCAGAATTGGTCCCTCGAGCAGTGGAAACATGTGATATTCTCAGACGAATCATCGTTTACCCTATTTCCGACCTCCGGCCGAGTGTACGTTTGGAGACAGCCGAAAGAGGCATTCCATCCAGACTGCCTTCTCCCAACCGTAAAACATGGCGGAGGTTCTGTGATGATCTGGGGTGCTAATTCGTGGAGATCCGCCAGGCCAATGATATCCCTTCATGGAAGAATTAACAGCTGCGATTATTTAGGCATTTTGGGCGACCAAATGCATCCTATGGTTCAAGCACTGTTCCCGGAGGGGAACGCCATCTTTCAGGATGATAATGCACCAATTCAGACAGCTAGAATTGATAAAGCATGGCACGAGGAACATTGTAATGAAGTTGAGCATCTCATCTGGCCCCCACAATCCCCAGACCTCAACATTATTGAGCATTTACGGCCGATCTTAGAGATTCAAGTTAGACATCGCTTTCTGCTGCTATCGTCGCTCAAAGACCTGGAGGGTGTTTTAACTGAAGAATGGGCTACAATTCCTTTGGAAACAATTCACACCTTGTATGAATCCATACCTCGGAGAATTGAGGCTGTAATCGCCGCAAAAGGTGGACCTACACCATATTAAACTAACTTCTGTTGATGTTTCCAGGTGTTTCCATTATTTTGTCCAACCCCTGTACATACCAGTCATGAGCACGATACTGGACAGCATGTATCAGGCACTGCTTGGATGTTTAACATTTCAGACACCAAAAAAAAAATGCTTTAAAAGCCGCCAGGGACCAAGCCGCACTAGAGACTAGTTGGGTTGGACAGGCGAGTCCACGGTGATTTCCCGGGAGAGACCTGTCAGTCTACAGTAGCGGGATGGGAGAGGTGGCTTTTAAAATATGTTTTTCTCTGAAAGGCCGCACTATTTCAGATTCAAACATACTTGGCTGAGTTTATACAGCCAATATCTGATAAGGCAAAAAGTATCAGCTATCAAATTCACTTTAAGGACTGTCGATGGGCTGCTATGGCAACCTGAGGCCTGACAATGATCTTTTGGGCCTGCCATATACTACAGCTTATCAGATAGCACTGAAGGCAGGGTCTTCTAAGCGACCTGTCATTCACACACTGAAAGGATAAGAAATGCACCACACTACACAACTAATGCAGAGTATTACCACTGTGTTCATAAGATCGCATGCTCAAGTCCAGTAGGTGGACTAATAAATATTGCATCACCTGTGCATTACTACAAAATACAAGTGATTGTCTCTCTCATCATGTCTTCCCTCTATCTAAGGCCGGGGTCACACTTGGGTGTGTAACGCGACAAACTCACTCGAGTCTCTTGCATCAATACCCGGCACAGTCGCCGGCATTCAGACCGGAGTGTGCAGCGCACAGAAATCCCAAGTGCCGGCGGCAGTGCCGGGTATTGATGCGGGAGACTTGCACAAGTTTCTCTCATTACACACACAAGTCTGACCCCGGCCTAAAACTGAACTTTTCATGTTTCCTCCCTCTATTAACCTTCCTAATCGCAATATTGCCATTTCTCTGTTTGATCTTACCATAACTCTCAAGCAACATGCACATTGTCTAAGGGTCATACTTGATTCAGATGTTTCCTTCACTCCCTACATTCAATCACTTGCTCATTTATGTCTCCTAGCCCCATGGCCATTTTTAGACAAAGTGGAGCCCTAGGCAAAAGTTTAAAGTGGGGATCAACAATATTGAAGTTGTTCGGTGCTTGTTTCCTGGTCTTCTTACACTGATTCACAAAGAATGATGCTCGGACAGAGTTTGTCCAAGGAAACAAATTGCTGCATGCCTGCGTTTGGTCCAATATTCAAATAGCACTCAGCCATGCAAGTCAATGAAATCATCTGACTGTACTTGGATGACATCTGAATACAGTATGATCTCCTCACACTGACAGGATGGAGAAGACGGAGACATTTTTTTTTCTCCTCAGCTGAAAAAATTGTATCACACTATGATCACATTCTCATCAAACTTCGATCAGAAGTTGATCAGAGGGTCAATTCTCTTGGATGAGAGAATCTATGGTCGCCTGAACCTTCCTCTAAACTCACCGTAATTCCTCTATCCTGCAGTCTGCACTAGACAGAGCCTCCGTCAAGCCACTGAAGTGAGGACCATACAGATGGTTATCGGAGAGGTCAAGTATCTTCAGAGACCGGTTATTCCGAATTCCAGACGCCAACTGGATGCAGGAACTATCTGCTAAATTATTAAAGTCCAACCTGTAAGAAAAAGGATGAAATATTAGAGATACATCCATAGAACATTAGTATCTTTAGATTATGAATATGGAGAGAAAATATCCTCCGTAAATGAAATCTATCAGTGTGATCTAGAAGCCATCTATTGTGTGTAGAGATGAGTGGATCAGGCAAAATGTTAATTTTACAAGGAATTTATTGTCCCTTATTATTCTCTAGGCTAGGGTATCTCCAGACCCTAAAGAATAATAAACATAAGATATAAAAAATAAAAATAAAATGTTTTATTTTGTCGACTCACATCTTCGGCCTCTCTGGCCCTCATCACCATCATCCATCTAGTCCTCTCCACATCTTCTGATCACTGTGAGCACTGAAATCATCAAACCTCTCATACTGAGCCTAGACTTACGGCTTTATTGACGCCACAGAGGGTTCTGCGCAGGCATGCAAAAGGTCACAGCGGGATATCGCCATGACATGCACCATGACCTTGTGTGGATTTTAGCGAGAATGGTGGACGATCAGAAGATGGGTTGAGGATTGGATGGGTCGAGGTGGGGAGTGGAGGGGCTGGAGAGGTGAGTGGTGAGGAGAGTGTAAGTATATTATTTTATTTCCTAACACTTTGTTGGCCCTTTATGAATGCAGCTTTGTTGAATCTGTGAGGAAGTGAATTAAAAAAAAAAATCATTTTGACAAATGTGGAAGCTTGTAAAATTCGAACAGAATTCAATTCCACTCAGACATATATTCACTCATCTCTGCATAGCAGGATTGCCAACAGCTATATTATATATTCACTGACATCAAATGTACAGGTACTTCATATATTATGTAGAGTCATTACACACAGAGTGATCTGTTTCACGTGTTTTTTTCTGTTAATGTTGATGATTATGGCTTACAGCCAATGAAAACCCAAAAGCAAATTAGAATAAATAACAAAAAACACCTACAAAGGTTTCTTAAGCGTTTAAAAAGGTCCCTTAGTCTGCTTCAGTTGGCTCCACAATCATGGGGAAGACTGCTGACTTGACAGATGTCCTGAAGGCAGTCATTGACACACTCCACAAGGAGGGTAAGGACATGGAGAACGTTATTTGCAGAGATGGAGAGAAATGTTCCTTACCTAGTGTAGCCTCTCCCACTGACCTAGGCACTGGAGTTTCCCGACCTCTTTGGGCAGGAGCAGATCTGATGCTCAGGACTGCCGCAGTAGAAACAACTCCCCTCCAGGCGGCGTGCCTCCTGGTGCCAGTTGGCCAAGCTTACTTGATCCACTTCCATAGCCTCAGGAGAGGAAGATGAGGTCGGAGAGGCCACAGGCTTTAGTGAACTGGAAACCAGGCGGTAAGGCCTCTTATCTTGTTTGGCTTCCTTGTAACGTTCTTGAAACCGCAGGTCAGTCCGAGTTGCCAGGGATATAAGGTCATCCAGAGTAGTAGGAACGTCCCGTCCCGCCAGCTCATCCTTTATTTTTCCCGACAGACCCTCCCAGAAGGCAGCCATCAAGACGTCGTTGTTCCAGGATTACTCCGATGAAAGGGTACGGAACCGGACAGCATACTGAGCCACTGTAAGAGCCTCCTGGCATAACTGAAGAAGAGCAGAAGCTGTTGACATGGCACGTCAAAGGTCCTGCGGAATGCCTCTAGGAAAGACTGGAGATTAGTAACCAGTGGATCCCCTCTCTCCCACAGCGGACTCAGCCAGGCGAGGGCCTCTCCAGCAAGGTGTGACATAATGAAGCCTACATTGGCCCGGTTCAAAAGCAAGCATATGCCCCAGGAGTTCAAAGTGCAGCATGCACTGGTTAATGAACCCCCGACACTGGATGGTGTCGCCATGGAAGCGGGTGGGGGCCGCCAGGCGAGAACCTTTACTTGCCATGCAACTGGATACCTGGATGCCGGTAGCAGAGACAGGTGCTGTCGAGAATATCAGTGAATCCATGTGTGTAGACAAGTTGCGCAGATAGGTCGTGATCTTGTCCAGTTGATCCCTCAGATGGGTAACCTCTTGACATAACTCCATGGCCGGAGGTACCTGGGATCCAGCGGGTTCCATGGCCGGAGCAATCTGTAATGAATGGAAGCAGAGGCACAGGTGGTGAAGTTCACATTTGTTTTTTATTGATATTTTTGTGGAACCTCGGGACCATGGTCCAGGGGGCTCTGAAGGGGGCGTGAGTACGTGAGCCCCAGACACCCGTAGTAAGTCCCCTCGAACAGGGTCAGAATGGAATGCCTGGGGAACACGGGTGCTACCTCCAGTTAGACCCCGGACACCTGGCAGCTGTCCCAGCGGGACAGACGGATAAGCAGGGTTATCAAATGTCGTGGAGCTGATCAGCGGATTCTAGGTATATGGGTAGGAGCTGGCACAGGTGGTACTGGTGTTGTCCAGTGGTATGGATGGCTGAGTAGGGGGACGAGATGGAACTGGCGTAGACAGTACGGAAGTAGTCCTGGATAGCCGAGTAACCGGTAGCTGACAGTCTGCGGAGACAGTGTAAGTGGAGCACTGGCAGAACACTGCAGAAGCACAGGCACAACATTAGCAGAAACCGGAAGCTAGCAACATATCCTCGTATATGCTGCACATTATGCTTTTGACAGACTCCATGAGGTATTTTTAATAGTAACCCTTTGAGACAGAGATTTCTTTGCATTTTTTTTTATATATGAAATGCCGAGCAGTGCAGTGTTATCGTATATATGAATTTTCACTGTCTTCCGTACTGTTATGGGGAGTATATTCAGCACAGTCTATCCATACAATGTGCTTGCATTTTGGAAGGGCTATTGTATTGTGCTATATTTTACTTGCCACAGGAGGAATAAGACTTTTTGAGGTGATGCAATTCTATGCCTCATTAAGTACTGTCTTATATGCACGCTGTTGCTGGAACATTGCTTACATGGCTACCATATGAACGTTTGATGAGGTGGATTAAGCCTCAGGATATATTAGGTTAATTAAACCTTTGTGCATGTGCAACAGTTTTGACAGACAGTTTTCTGTATTTTGCTGTCATCTAAAGGTGCAGTGTTCATGTTTTTGTGCTGGTCTTCAATTTTGGACAAATTTATTTATTTATTTTTTTGTATCCAGTCAGGGCGGCACGGTGGCTCAGTGGTTAGCGCTGCAGCCTTGCAGTGCTGGGGTCCTGGGTTCGAATCCCACCAAGGACAACATCTGCAAGGAGTTTGTATGTCTCCCCGTATTTGCGTGGGTTTCCTCCGGGTACTCCGGTTTCCTCCCACATTCTAAAGACATACTGATAGGGAATTTAGATTGTGAGCCCCATCAGGGACAGTGATGAAAATATGTGCAAACTGTAAAGCGCTGCGGAATATGTTAGCGCTATATAAAGATTATTATTATCCTGTCGATTATAGATATTGATCTCTCTGTAGACGTTTTTTCCTCAATATTTTTTCTTTATGGGTCTGGTCTATTGCAGCAGGCTAGCATTTTTGACTACGAGATAAGTCTTATTTTACCTGCTGAAACCCATATTTTGAAATAAGAACTTGATTGTAAGAGACTTTTTAGACTACGAAATAAGTTTACAGCACCTAGCACTTTTTTGCACGAGACAATAATTGTCTCCTCACTTTTTGTATTTTCGGTATTGTGGGTGTTGGTGTGGTTATTTTTTGTGTCCCCTATTTTTGCATACGTTGGGTGGTCTAGGGCGTTATTAGGGATGCCGACGTTGAGCGGGGGCACCACATTGTCAACAACTAGGGTGCCAACCTCCGCGGTTAGGAAGGGCCTTATTAGGGCTTACTAGGGCAAATTAGCTTTTTGCCCTTCATTTTGCTATTTCTTCGATTGCTTTGATTTGACTCTGATCCCCTGTGTATTTAGGTAATTTTACCATTATATGTTTTTAGTGATTGAATTAAAAGTTATCTTTTAGGGATTATTTTGTTTTCTGGTTCTATATAGATTATATAATCCTTAATACATTAATTTTTTTGGAGGTTTTGTACAACAGAAACTCTACAGCCACATAGTCTGCAATCCCTCAAGGAGGAGAACCTGCATCCACGGGGAAGACAGAATGTCTACATGGCAGCTTCCTTGGATGCTACAGAGTACAGTAGTGCTTCACTGCTGCTTTAGATGGGGGAAGGACAGGAAGATAATTAAGGCTCCCTTATGTGAATACTGCAAACTAGAGTGGAGGAATGATGTGCAGCATGTCTACCTGAACATCAGGAAGGTAGATAGAGAGCCAAAAGCCTGCTTTGAAAGAGAACTGCACTATCCAGTGAATCTCCTGCTATTATCCATACCTCCAAACTTTTGAAGAACAGAAAGAGGGATAGATGATGCAGGATGTGGAGGGGCACATTTTGGCAACGCCCTGGCCACAGACAATTCACGCCCATTACCATTTCTTTCTACTCTGCCTGAATGAGATCTCTGAATGATTGGTGGCAGTGAAGGAAATTCAGCAGACTCCGAGACTGCAGGGCATAGACCCAAATCCGGGACTGTATCTGGGACAGTTGGGACTAGATAAGCGGATCGATTCAAGGGTTTCTGGTTCAGCGTCCAGGTCAGTGCTACCGGGTGGCTGGACGGGAGGCCGTGAATCTCTAACCATCCTAGGTCTTCGACACAGCCTTTTATTAGCCAGAACTGGAGCGGCGTCATCTGTACATCTTGCTCATATCCATTTGAGGCCTGTGGTTTATTTTTTGTTCCTTCATTCACAGTCGGAGCTGCCAGAACCCTCTCAACTTCTCTACTCTTCATCCAGCTCCCAGTAATTGGGGCTATAGCAGATCCCTTTTCAGGCCCACTGTCGCCGGGCAGCAGGCATCTGGTGACGCGGCCAGAGCCTAGTTGAGAGCAGGTGGATACCTCAGTGAGAAACCTTGAGAGTGCAGGATAAAGAGAAAGGGAAACAAACCCTAAGACCCACCCTGAAAGCGAGCAACCAATAATGCAAGCACCACTCACCACCACAACACATAGGAACTGCAGTAAACAGCAAAGATCTGAGCTGGGAACAGGATTAAATAGCCCGCTTGATGCTGAAAAAAATAAGATCAGGTGTTGAATACCTTCCAATCACCCCTACACCACCGCTCCCTGCTAACTTGCACAGCAGAATGGACATAATACCACCTCTGCCTAGTACCAGACACAGCAGCGTCCTGTGTTCCCTGGAAACCAGGGAACATAGCATCCATGGGAGATATGTCGTCCCATGTCCCCACACATCCTACTACTCCGGAACGCTCCTTAAGGTTGGGACAGTTTCACTGCGCGCATGTTAGCTTTGTATCCAGCGTCAGGACAACAGCAGCGCTCGTAATCGGAGTAGTGCAGCACCTGACTGAATCCATTCCCAGTTGGGAGCACAGAACTACAATTCCTAACAGTTCCCTAATCCCTAGGAGAGAACTCTGAGCTCTCATCACCCACTGTCTGGAAACCTCATATGGAACTCAGCGATTATACGTTTGGCATGTATATTACCTCTCGAGACCAAGGACTTGTCATCAGGACCGTGTCACTCCCAATGAATCAAAACTGAATGGCGTTCTGAACTCTACGAGAGTCCACAATACTTTCTATCACAAATTCCTCAGTATTATCTACTAGAATAGGGGGAGGAGAATCCTGGGTCACAAGCGGAGTAACTACCTTCTTTAATAATGTTTTGTGAAAAACATTGAGAACCTGCATAGAAGAAGGCAGACCTACCTGAAAAACCCCTTTATTGAAAACTTTGGTAATGTGAAACGGTCCTATATACCTGGGGGCGATCTTAGTAGTTGGTACCTTATTCTTGAGATTCTTAGTAGACACCCAAACTTTGTCCCTCACTCTGCAACATTGCTGATGACAACTATCGGCCTGCCTCTTCATGCTCTCCAAAGAAGAAAAGAAAAGTCCAGCTCCAGGAGATAAAATCCAGAAATTTTTATTGAATCATGGATAAAAACAGATTCATGGCTGCTTGTGATCAAATGTCGGCAAACATATTGGATTACCGCATGGGGATATTCCCAAGGTCTCTGTACGCGTTTCGAGCACAAGTGTTCTTAGTGGAACATCAGCTGGGCAGCATATAAAATTCAATCACAGGTGATAAAAATCACCTGTTTTATAATGGTATCACTGTTGGGGTTTCCCAATATATAGGATCCCCAAAGTCACTTAAAAAAAATAAGTTTTCTAAGTTTCCTTGAAAAAATGAAAAATTATTGGGACATTTTTAAACCTCCTAAAATGCGAACAAAATAATAGAACATTTTACCAATGGCGCTGCTGATGTAAAGCCGACATGAGGGGAACATTAGCTGTTAATGTTTTTGTGTGACATGACTATCTGGATTAAAGGGATAATTATTCAAAGTTTGAAACTTACTAATTTTTAACGCGAACCTGTCAGCTGTTTGGGCCGCTATAAGATGCGGCCAGACTTTCAGGGCTTATCTACAGCATTCTATAAGGCCACCAATGCATAGTACCAGATAAGGCAGCATCCTGCACTGCCTGGCAACCAGGGAACTCAGCGTCCCATGTTCCCCGGGCAGTGAAATCCATGGGAGATACGGTGTCCAGCGTCCTCACACATCCTACTATTCTAGAATGCAAAGCTCCATAAGATTGAGACAGATTTCCAGGGTGCATGGTAGCTCTGCCTTCAGGGTCAGGACAATGGTGGTGCTTGCAACCGGAGTAGCGTAGCACTGGATCTGAACCATTCCCAGGTGGGAGTACAGAACCACAATTCCTAACAAAATGGGACTGAAGAGCTATTTGTAGGTCTGAAGCCTCTGTCACTCCAACTCTATTCCTTGTCCAGTGACAGCCTTTACGTTTTGTGACTTCTGGTAAAGGAGCCGTATGTCAAGCAGGAGGCGGCGGCACTGTGTGGGGGAAAGAGATGGAATGACAGCAACTTCCATCTCTTCCTATAGGGGTTCTGGTCCAAACAAACATTACATACTTTCACTCACCGTAGTTCCTCTACCCTGCAGTCTGGACTAGACATGGCATCCATTAAGTCAGCAAAGTAAGGTCCAGCCAGACTGTTAAATGTCAGGTGAAGTTTCTTCAGGTATGAGTTATTCCTTATTACAGATGCTAATTGAAAGCATGAAGTATCAGGTAGATTATTATTCGCCAATCTATAAAAATAGAAGATGAAATATGAGTGACACATACTATACACAGAGACGTAGTATGAAATCTGTAGATTGTAAATGTGAGACAAAATGTCCATGGGTGTTAGTAAAATCCAAACATGTCATCACTAGAAGTCACCTACTTTATGTGGTGGATGTCAGGAATGCCAGATCTCAAATATGTCTACAGATAACAAATCCAAGTTCTAGAAATATAGAATCCCTCACTTTTTCACATCATAAACCAGTAATTATTGCAACCAGGGCCGCCATGAGGGCATTACTGACTTTACTAGTGTATGAATCCCGATGAGCAGAAGCAAAGTGGGGGACCCCGGACCCAGTTCAGGCCCCCCACTTTTGCATCCACTCGCCGGCCCCAGGGTATAATAATGTACTGTGTGCTGGTGTTCCGCATATACGCATGTATTGAGGTGGGGGATGGGAGACCAAATGATGATCCTAGAATCATAGAATGTTAGAGTTGGAAGGGACTTCAAGGGTCCCCGTGTCCAACCCCCTGCTCAATGCAGTGCAAAATTCAATAAACCATCTCAGACAGATGTCTGTCTAGCCTCTGTTTAAAGACTTTCATTGAAGGATAAATCACCACCTCTTGTGGCCGCCTGTTCTACTCATTGATCACCCTCACTGTCAAAAAGTTTTATCCAATAGCTAATCTGTATCTTTGCCCTTTTGGTTTCATTCCATTGCTTCTCATTTTTCAATGTGCAAATGAGAATAAGGATGATCTGTCTACATTGTGGCATGTCTTCAGATATTTTTAGACAGCTATTGTCTCCTTTTAGCCTTCTTTTTTCAAGCTAAACATTCCCAGAGCCTTTAACCGTTCCTCGTAGGACATACTTTGCAGTCTGCTCACCATTCTGTTCACTCTTCTCTGAACTTGCTTCAGTTTTTCTATGTATTTTTTTAAAACGTGGTGCCCAGAACTGGACACAGTTTTCCAGATGCGGCCTGACCAAGGAGGAGTAAAGGGGGATATGTTGTGAGTTCATTCTCTGGTCCACCTGATGGTGATGATGACGATTGTACCTCAGGAATCTTAGATTGCATTTAAGACTGCCGACGCCCTAAGTCAGTGCCTGTGATTGCTTCAGGCTGTTCAGGTCTTGGTTTTCAGCTCTGCTCCAGCCTTCTCAAAGCTAAATGTTCACACTTGATTTTGTTGGTCTATTCAGTTTTTTGTGTGTTCAGCCAGCCCCGGCTGGGCTGTGCTGAATTTCCACTCTTATTTATCTGTATTTGCCAATTTGCTTTTTATTCCCTTATTAGATTGGCCTCTTTTTGCTCTGTCTCAGAATATTTCAGAGTGCTGATATAGTGGGAGAAGTCTAGAGACTTCAGGGTTAATTTTGTTATCAGAAGTGTTGGACATTATTTTGTAGGGTTTTTTGGCAGATTGCAGACAGTGTCTTTCCTTTCCTGTTCTTTATAGTTAGTTGGGCCCCATCGTTTGCTCAGCCTATTTTCCTGCCTTTGTTTGTGTTTTCATCTTGCTTCACCGTCAACACATGTGTGGGGGTTGTCTATTCCTTTGGGGTCTGCTCTGGGGCAGTTAGTTTTCCCTTTTCTTGCTTTAGGTTTATGTAGTCCTCCGGCGGTGACGAGGCATCTAGGACCATCGTAGGAACGCTCCACTGCTACTGTTAGTTGTGTGGTTAAGATCAGGGATCTGCAATCTGCATAGTTACCAACCTCTCTGGTTTTCTGGGACTTAGCTTTTGTTGTTCCTCCTCGGTGACCCATTCATAACAGGGATAATTACTTTAAGTTATCTAGACTGTATGCTTCTCTTAATACATCCTAGAACTGTGTTTGCCTTTTTTGCTGCTGCATCACACTGTTGACTCATGTGCAGTCTTTTTATGCCAAACTTAGGGTTCTGAACAGGAGTCTCTGGGCAATGGGGATACAGTGTAGAAAATTGACAGAAAAGAGAAGCCAGGGAATAGCAGGGTGACAGGTGTATTAGTCGGACAGCAGAAGTAAGCATAGATTGGATGGGAGCGATAATGTTAGAAGGGAGGTCACAAAGCAGGAGGTTGCAGTAGTCGAGGCAGGAGATAATGAGGACATACACTAGTGTTTTTACAGATTCATGGTTGAGGAATCTGTGGATATATTTATGAGTTGGAGTCGGCAGAAACGGGAAAGAGCTTGGATCCCAGATTTGAAGGAGAGATAAGAGTCAAGCCATTGAGTTTGATGGATAGATCAGTTGGGGGGTTGAATGAGATGGTGGAAAGATGATGAATTTGGTTTTATCCATGTTAAGTTGTAGAAATCTAGCAGAGAAGAAAGATGAAATATAGGACTGACACTGTTGGATTCTAGTAAGGAGATGATATCCGGTTCAGAGAGGTAGATCTGTGTGTCATCAGCATAAACGTGATACTGAAAGTCATGAGACTCCATGAGCTGTTCCAGGCCGAAGGTGTAGATGGAGTAGAGCAGGGGTCCTAAAACTGAACCTTGGAGGGAACTGAGGGGGCGATATGAGGAGGTGGTGTGTGAGTGAGTGGGAGACACTAAATGTCCTGTCTGTTAGGTATGAGGAGATCCAAGATAGGGCAAAGTCTGTGATGCCAAGAGATGAGAGGGTCTGTAGTACTGTAAGGCTAAGTGCACACGTACCGGAACTCTCGCGGAAATTACCGCGAGAATTCCGGAATTCCAGTCCGCGGGAAAATCGCATTTTAAATTCCCGCGATTTTCCCGCGGAAAAACTAGCATTTTGCAAGCGTATTTAGCTTGCAAAATGCTAGCGTTTTCCAAGCGATCTGTAGCATCGCTTGGAGAACTGATTGACAGGTTGGTCACACTCGTCAAACATAGTGTTTGACAAGTGTGACCAACTTTTTACTACTGAGGCTGCTTATGCGGCATCAGTAGTAAAAGATAGAATGTAAAAAAAAAAAAAAAAATAGTGTTATTCTTACCTTCCGACGTCCCACGCAGGCGTTCCCAGTAGTCCTTTGCGAAAATGCCCGCGATGACGTCAGTAAGTGTAGTGCGGTGTCTCTGACAGGTATCACATCCACAGAACATTAGTATAAAATATATAGATTGTAAATATGGAAAATCAATGGAATGGAAGTCAATAGGAGGACAGCTATGGGCAAATCGACAATGAGGTCACTCGACAAAGTCTTCAATAGAGGAATATTTCACTTGGTCGTACATAGTTTGGACTTTTCTGCGGTAACATACAGATGCCAAACCTGGACAATAAAGAAACAAGACCAGAAAACAGAAGAAGAATTGATGCCTTCAAAATGTGGTGCTGGAGAAGGAGGTTATCAATACCATGGATGGCAAGAAGAACAAATAAATCAATTTATGAACAAATCAAGCCAGACATGACACTCGAAGCAAGGATCACCAAGCGATGAGTTGCCTACTTTGGACACATCATATGAAGACAGCGAGTACTGAAGAAGGACCTCATGGTCAGAAGAATAGAACGAGGTGAAGAGGAAGACTAGCAACACCGATGGCTTGATACAATCAAGATAGCGACGGTGAAGACCTCAGTGGATCCATCTAGAATTGCACAATATCAATCATCCTACAAAGCGTTCATCCATCAAGTCACCATGGCTCGCGATCAAGCTGAAGGTCATTAAGCAAAATTATGGAAAAAATGCTCCAGATTGTATCAACATCTAGGTGTTTTGCAAACTAAGTTTCATTAAATCCATGTTTTGCAAATATAAAATCCTTGAAAAATGTCTTTACTTTATGGCTTTGTCATAAATCGGTGATTATTGTAGCACATGCACTTGTTGGTTGGAGGACTTTGTGTCATCAGTCGTCTTGCTTTCCTCCATTATTTATTGCAGCTCTCAGTTTGGGGCTCCTGTGACCACCTTTCACCTCTTTTCTCTTCATAATTGCCTTTCACATAAGGCTCTGCCACAAAAATTGATGTGCAGTGATTTCTTTTTAGTAATGACAGAAATATTTATTTTCTTTTTAACTAAATGCTTATCCTAAACTCCTCAAAGGGGAATTTTGAAACTAAAAAATCATCAATGAAAAACAAATTCAGCTAATTTTGGCCAGAGAATAAAAACTAAAGGACCCTACATCCTAAAATTAAACAATTTATTTGTTCAAAAATATTAAAGGGGCTGTCTGGCCAAAACCGATAAGTCTGCAGTCACTCTGTGTGTCTTTGGGGGCTTGTTAAAAACGTATGCAAAACGCATGTCTAAAATATTTTTATCATAAAATATTATGGGTTTGTGATGACAATTTTGGTGTAGCACTTGAAACACACTTCAAAGATATTCTCCATGTGTGAAAACTACATTTACGTGTGTTTTATGCTTAAACACACACAAAAAATTAAAATTATGCTAATGATATAACAAAGAGCACTCTGAGAACCTGGGACAGTAAGAGGAGTAAACATCCTGTCCCTGTAGCTTGTTGGCCTCCTCGTTGCCCATCTCTTTGTATGCATTGGTTGAAGGAGAACGGGCAGCCTTAGGCTAGGGTCACACTACGTTAAAGCAGTCTGTTCAACTCATCGAGTTGACGGACTGCGTTAACGCTATAGCATAACACGATGGCGTTATGCTATACCGCTAGCGCAGATGCTTCATCTGCGCTAGCGGTGACGGAGCCTCGGATGCTGCAGCCCGCGTCCGAGGCTCCATCACAGAATGACGGCACATCGCTAGCGCATACCGATTATGGCATGCGTTAGCGATGCGCCCGATAATGGGAGGGAATGACAGTGTTAACGGACTGCGTTACACCGCGTTATGCTGCGGTGTAACACAGTCCATCTAACGGACTGCCATAACGCAGTATGACCCCAGCCTTATCACAAGGTAACTCTAGCCATGATCCAGGCTGAGATCAACCTGGAAGCAGAAGCCGCAGACAAACATGCAGATCTCACTTCCAACAGAGATATCTCAGACTGGATTGTGACTAGATCTGCAATCCCAGTCTGGTTCTACGGCTGAAATTCTCATCTTTAAAAAAACTTTACAAACAGCTAAGGCCTGTTTCACACTTCTGTTTTTGTGTCAGTTAAAATCCACCAAAAAGGCGGAAAGCGGATCCGTTCCTAACTGAAGTGAACGGATGCCACCGGGTCCGTTTTTTTGACGGATCCGTCGAATGAAGAATTTTAAAGGAACCGCTGCCCGGGAAAGAGAGAGAGAGAGAGAATTTTTTTCTCTGTCCGCCATAAATGATTTCAGGGTTAAATTTCCTGCTGACTTCATTCCTCCGGGCATGAGCTCTATAAAAATGCGGATCCTGCAGGACAAAAAAACGTTGCATGGTCCGTCCAGGCATCTCGGCGGATGCAACAAAATTGACGGATCCGCAAAAAAATGGATCCAACGGATGGCCATCCATCAAGATCTGCCGGTAATGCAAGTCAATGGGGAAAAAAACGGATCCGCCCCAAAAAATGGCGGATCCGTTTTTTTGCAAAAACGGCGGATTTTGACTGATGGTCAAAAACGGAAGTGTGAAACAGGCCTTACCCAAATGTATCCTAAGATATGGCCAGTAGGGAGAAGATGTCGATTACATATTAGAAAAAACTTTTTGACAGTGCGGAAGATTAATGAGTGGAACAGGCGGCCACGAAAGGTGGTGAGTTCTCTTTCAATGGAAGTCTTCAGAGGATGGACAGACATCAGTCTGAGATGGTTTAGTGACTGCTGCATTCAGCAGAGGTTTGGACACGATGACCCTGGAGGTCCCGTCCAACTCTACCATTCTATGATTCCATGAATCGTAATCAGAGCTTCTGTCATCTGTGCTTGGCTGATATTCCTTTCTATATGGATGTTTGTGATACAATCTTCATGGGGAAAAGGTTAAATGGGGTAAGGATCTGGATGCCTTTGTATAAAAACATATTTTATGTTATGGTTTGTTTGTAGAGTTCTAATGATGGGACTTTGATCCAGGGACTGTTTTTAGAGTCAAAAACAAAACTTTTCCCAAAATATGGGACCATTTGCATTTGCCTTAGTCTGTAACAAGATAATAGGATTATAAATAAGGTGATGGACTCTTGTATTTTTTCAACTTTAACAGCTATGAAACTCCATGTCCATATTTTATTTTAACTGGAACCACTTCAAAGTCTAAGTAAAGTCTTTATTAATGATTGGGTGGAGTTGGGGATTGGGCATTTATTTTCTCTATTTGCTATGTATTCTAAGTATGGTGGCTTATTTCAAAGTTTTTCTAAAGGATTCTCTTTTGGACAGAAAAAAAATGCATAAATGGTAAAGTGGTGCTCGTCCTCCATTATTATGTATCACTTCTACCATGCAGATCACACATTTTTCCTGATGTCCATCAATCCTCAAGAGCGGATTAGTACTAACAATGTTGGGAAATATTATTTCTTGGAACATCCATTACATGACATAATTAGAATTGAGAAGATGAGAAAGTCAGACATTATTAGAGACGTCACATATCGGCAATAAATCTCATGTACCTGACAATAGAGCGGAACATACAATAAAATCTGAGTACAACTTGCGCCCCACATTATGTGTATTATATCTCTACTCACCGCAATTCCTCTATACTGCTATCTGCAATGGCCTCCATCAAGTCACTGAAGTAAGCACCATACAGACGGTTATCGGACACGTCAAGAATCTTCAGGGACCGGTTATTTCTTATTACAGATGACAACTGAATGCAGGAAGTGTCTGGTAGATCATTAAGACGCAAACTGTAAAAATAAGATGAGATTTGGGTTATGCATCAAAAGTTTGAAGGTAAAAATCTGTAGAATATGAAGATGGAGAGAAAAAGTTCTCCAAGTGTAAAATCAGTAATTATCATCACTAGAAGCCGCCTACTGAGTCTATTTGATGTCAGGCATGATGGCAGCTTTAGGATGTGAGATATTCGAGCTTTGGTCACTCATGTTGGCCATGCTGACGCCCTCGCCGGTTGTTACTGATTCTTATTAAGTAGTTCAATTTATTAAAGTTTATTAAGAAATTGCAAGATTTCAAGACTACTCGAAAACTGAGTAGTTTTGAAAGCTTTCAATTTGGTATCAACTACTGAGGACTCTGAAATCTTAATATTGTTCTATCTACTGGCTAACATGGTACAAAGATATACATCTTTCCTGTATCAACTTTTAGCATGACACTGATCCTAAGGATACCTCCAAATCAATGAAGGGATGATTTTGCCAGAAGTAGATCAAAGCTTTGAAATGGCCCAGGCAAAGCCCAGACCTGAATCCAATTAAAAATCTGGGGGTGACCCGAAAAGGGCGTTATACACAGGGGATTCATTTTCAATTTGACAGACTTGGAGAGGGCAAATATCACCAATTCTAAATGTCCCATGATGAATTGTACAGATTATGGGTGAAATTAAAAGGGGAAAAAAGTTCCAAAATTATTCTTCTTGGTATGATTTTTTTCCAAGATTTTTTTTTTCCCATCTTCTGCACATTTTTATACAATGTAGATGACTTTTATAACCTCTGTCAATGAACGAGTACTGAATGCTGAACCACTCAGATTCAGGCTTTCATTTCTTAGAAACCCCAATGAAAATAAAAGAAGCAACCTTACCATAAAGTGTCAACATTTTAACAAAAAACCTGCAAAAGCTTCCTAAGCATTTAAAAGGTGCCGTAGTCTTTATCAGTATGCTCCGCAATCATGGGGAAGACTGCTGACCTGACAAATGTCCAGAAGGCAGTCACTGACTCACTCCACAAGGAGGGTAAGCTTCAAAAGGTAATTGCTATAGAAGCTGGTTGTTCACAGAGTGCCATATCCAAGCATATTAATGGAAAGTTGTGTGGAAGGAAAATGTGTGGTAGAAAATGGTGCACAATCAACCGGGATAACCGCAGCCTTGAAAGGATAATTAAGAAAAGGCCATTCAAAAATTTGGGAGAGATTCACACGGAGTGGACTGCTGCTGGAGTCATTGCTTCCAGAGCCACCACACACAGACGTATCCAGGACATGGGCTGCAAGTGTCACCTTCCTTGTATCAAGCCACTCATGACCAATAGACAACGCCAGAAGCATCTTACCCGGGCCAAGGAGAAAAAGAACTGGACTGTGGCTGTCACGCACAGTGTAGGACAGACTAAGTGCAACACAAAGGTATAAGGGAAGTGTAATCATACAATTCAATTCAAAGAAGCTTTATTGGCAGGACCATATAAACATTAGTTTTGCCAAAGCACATGTACAGTATTGAATAGGGAGTGGGGACTGTGGGGATAATGTGTGGGGACTGAAGGAATGATGGATGGGGTACAGGGTGGGGGCTAAAGAAGTCCATATCATGATTGCCTTTCTCGCCAGACCCTCACTAGCGGCTTCAGATGATAGTTTCCTTTGGATGGCGTAGAAGGTTTTGAAGGCCTTGTCCTTTAGGGTCTCTATGGCTTGTTTGAAACTCCCTGATTGGTGAATTTCCAGGCCCAGGTAGGTGTATTTGTCTGTTTCTGTAAGAACGCAGTTGTTTAGCCAAATGGAAGTTGCTGGTTCGATCTTGGCTTTCTACTCTGGAACACAATGATGTTGGTTTTCTTTGCATTGATCGGTAGTGCCCAGCTGAATTTCTCCAAGATTTTCAGGTTTTCTTGGAGATCTTTCTCAGTTGGTGACAGCAGCAGTAGGTCATCTGCATACAGCAAAAATTTCACCTGGGAGTCATGGAGTGCGAGACCTGGTGCTGTGGAAGATTCCAAAGCGGTGGCCAGCTCATTGATATAATATTGAAGAGCGTTGGACTTAGGGTGCAGCCCTGTCTTACTCCATGGTTCTGCATCCACTAGGGAAGGGGGAAGTGGAGACCCCTAGACTGATCTAACATCATCCTGTATGTCCTACCGTCCCTATATAGATTTCGCACCTATCGCCCAGCAGGATACCTATGTGACCCTGGTGATAAGCCCAGCACCGGGAAGGACAGGATGAATGCTAGTTAATTCCACTAACACTAAAGACAGTAAGGATAAATGAAACCAGGGGGACACATAGCTTGATTAGACTCAGAGAGAAATGCTGACGCCCTCCAAACTCCAAGACTGCTACAGCTCGAAGCTTCAACACAGAAGTGCAAATAGGAAATAACACCCACACCTCCCAACAGGAAGTATGGAGTTATAAACACCCAGGTCCAGGTGTAGTCATTAGCACCAAGCGAGATGGCCACTAGTCTGCAAAGCAAACAATTGAGACCTTCTGCAGACAGATGCAGTGCAGCGGTCTGCAGCCTCTGACACATCTGTGACAGTTGCTCAAGTGGTCCAAGGTGTTGTTTTCAGATGAAAGTAAATTTTGCATTTCATTTGGAAATCGCGGTCCCAGAGTCTGGAGGAAGAGTGGAGAGGCCACAATTCAAGCTGCTGGAGGTCTAGAGTGAAGTTTCCACCCTCAGTGATGGTTTGGGGAGCCATGTCGTCTGCTGGTGTAGATCTACTGTGTTTTATCAAGACCAAATTTTAGAGCACTTCATGCTTCCCTCTGTCGATAAGCTTTTTGGAGATGGAAATGTCATTCTCCAGCAGGACTTGGCCCCTGTCCACACTGCCAAAAGTACCAATACCTGGTGTACAAACAACAGTATCACTGTGCTTGATTGACCAGCAAACTCTCCTGACCTTAACTGCATAGAGAATCTATGGAGTATTGTCAAGAGGAAGATGAGAGACCCCAGACTCAACAATGCAGATGAGCTGAAGGCTGCTATCAAAGCAACCTGGGCTTCCATAACCCCTCAGCAGTGCCACAGGCTGATAGCTTCCATGCCACGCCGCAGTGATACAGTAATTCATGCAAAAGGAGCCCCGATGAAGTATTGAGAGCATTTACTGAACATACATTTCAGTAGGCCAACATTTTGGACTTTAATCTCATTTTTCAGCTGGTGTTATAAAGTATTCTAATTTACTGAGATAATGACTTTTGGGTTTTCATTGGCTGTAAGCCATAATCATCAACATTAACATAAATAAACATGTGAAATAGATCACTCTGTGTGTAATGACTCTATATAATATATGAGATTCACTTTTTGTGCTGAAGAGCTGAAATAAATGAACTTTTTGATGATATTCTAATTTGGTGAGAAGCACTTTCTTTGTAAGGAAAGGTTTAGTCTTGCCACCCTATTCAAAGGACCAGATACTGTTTATGAGACTGTTGTCATATGCAGTACACAACCAATACTTGTCAGAAATTCATTCAACTCCTTTTACGTTGCTGTAGGACATTTGGCAGCCTCCTGGGAAATTTTTCTACTTGTCATTTTATCACTTTCTGAAGATCATCCATTTCTGGGCAATGTCACTATTATGTCAAATTTAATCTACTTGTCGATGACATCTTCACAGTTCTCCTTGATATGTTTAATGCCTTGGAATTTTTTTGTGCCCTTCCCCTGACTGATAACTCACAATGAAATCCCTTTGCTGTGTTGTCAGCTGTTTATGGATTATGACATTTGCTGTAAAATTCAGTTAAGAAAATGTCAGGTAGAAATCCTGCTAGAACAGCGAAACCTTCAACGGGGTTAATCAGAATCACTGTAAATGATGGCTGCTGTGTACTGACTACTATGTAACATGAGTTATTATTGTTATTAATTCTGAACACAATCACATTTCACTTCCCACTTTATCAGGACAGCCCACTGTTCCTGCAATCGTTTTTATGGTTTAACCTCCTTCTAACATGGTTCTTTTTTCTTTTTTTGCATTTGTATTTTTTTGTCAAAATATAAGGACTTGAAATTTCAACTACGGCAAAATAGAAAAAAAAACACGCAATTCCACAATTATACTGTAAAAATACCCTGGCAATATGATACTCCTTGTGAGTACAATTATGGCTATACCAAAAAGGTATACAGTAATTTTTTTTTATTAAGTGGTGAAAAAAATGCAGAAATTTGCAAAAAAGAAAACCAAGAATTTTTTTAAAAAATTGCTTGTATCCCCATTTTCTGTAATGTTTTCAAATTTTGGTCGATGGAGCTGGATTTGTTTTTGCACCCTGAGCCAATGCGTTTGTTGATACAATTTTGGAGTAGATGAAAAGTTTTGCCTGCCTTTTATTGCATTTGTTTCCAGTTTTGTGGTGGACAAAAAAAAACAATAATTCTACTGGTTACATTTTTTTAATTATTATGTCATTTACCAGTTGGATTAATTGATTTTATACTTTGATCGGACTTTTATGGCTTTATTATTATTATTATTATTATTAATATTTATTTATATAGCGCCATTGATTCCATTGTGCTGTACATGAGAAGTGGTTACATACAAATTACAGATATCACTTACAGTAAACAAACTAACAATCACAGACTGATACAGGGGGGGAGAGAGGACCCTGCCCTTTCGGGCTTACATGCTACAGGATGGTGGGGAAAGAGACAGTAGGTTGGGGGGTTGCTGTAGCTCCAGTGATGGTGAGGCGGTGGCTCCAGTAGTGGTGAGGGGGCAGCGGGGATCATTGCAGGCTGTAGGCTCTCCTGAAGAGGTGGGTTTTCAGGTTCTGTCTGAAGGATCCGAGTGTGGTTGATAGCCGGACGTCTTGGGGCAAAGAATTCCAGAGGATGGAGGCTATTCGGGAGAAGTCTTGGAGGTGGTTGGGTGAGGAGCGAATAAATGTGGAAGAGAGAAGGAGGTCTTGGGAGGATCGGACATTATGTGAGGGAAGATATCGGGAGATTAGTTCAGAGATATATGGAGGAGACAAGTTATAGATGGCCTTGTAGGTCAGTATTAGTAATTTGAATTGGATATGCTGAGGGAGTGAGAGCCAGTGAAGATATTTGCAGAGGAGGGGAGAAGTAGAGGAGTATCAGGAGAGAGATGAATAAGTCGGGCAGCAGAGTTAAGGATGGACTGGAGAGGTGCGAGGGTGTTAGCAGGGAGGCCACAGAAAATGATGTTGCAGTAGTCGAGACGGGAGATGATGAGGGCATGCACAAGCATTTTGGTAGATTGAGGGTTGAGGAAGGGACGGATTCTGGAAATATTTTTGAGCTGGAGGCGGCAGGAAGTGGAGAGAGCTTGGATGTGCGGTTTGAAGGACAGGGCAGAGTCAAGGGTTACTCCGAGGCAGCGGACCTCCGGTACGGGGGAAAGTGTGATGTTGTCAATTGTTATAGATAGGTCAGGTAAGGAAGATCTGTGAAATGGGGGGAAAGATGATCAGTTCAGTTTTGCCCACATTCAGTTTGAGGAAGCGGAAGGAGAAGAAGGAGGATATGGCTGATAGACACTCCGGGATTATGGACAGCAGAGAGGTGGCATCTGGGCCAGAGAGGTAGATCTGAGTATCATCGGCATAAAAGTGGCACTGGAATCCGTGGGATCTTATGAGTTGCCCCAGGCCAAGTGTATAGATTGAGAAGAGTAGGGGTCCTAGAACAGAGCCTTGAGGGACTCCAACAGAGAGAGGGTGGGATGAGGAGGTAGAGTGGGAGACGCTGAATGTGCGGTTGGAGAGGTATGAGGAGATCCAGGATAGGGCATGGTCTTTCATGCCAAAGGAAGAGGATCTGCAGTAGAAGGCAGTGGTCAACTGTGTCAAAGGCAGAGGACAGGTCTAGAAGGAGGAGTATAGAGTATTGTCCATTCGCTTTGGCTGTAAATAGGTCATTAGTAATTTTGGTCAGGGCTGTCTCAGTGGAGTGATGGGGGCGGAAACCAGATTGTAGATTGTCAAAGAGCAGGTTAGAGGAGAGATGGGAGGAAAGTTCAGGGTGGACGTGCACCTCCAGGAGTTTGGAAGCG
Organism: Dendrobates tinctorius; assembly: GCF_039654945.1. NCBI lineage: Eukaryota > Metazoa > Chordata > Amphibia > Anura > Dendrobatidae > Dendrobates > Dendrobates tinctorius. The sequence continues at coordinate 11,729,537 of NW_027361818.1, forward strand.
AATGGGAGCAATGATATTGGGCAATAGCTGGACATAGCGGTTGGGTTGAGGGTTGGCTTTTTAAGGATAGGCGTGATTGTAGCATGCTTGAAAGCAGATGGGAAGGTACCGGTAGTTAGTGATAGGTTGAAGTTGGGTTAGAGATGTGATAAGAGTGGTGGTGAGGTTGGGGAGGAGGTGGGATGGGATGGGGTCAAGTGCACAAGTGGTGAGGTGCGATTTGGAGAGAAGATGAGCAAGCACCCCTTCAGTGATGTTGGATAAGGAGGTTATGGGGTTTGGACATTGTTCTGGTATACAAAGGGGTTGTGGTGGTTGAATAATAAAGACTTGCCGTGTTTGGTCTATCTTGTTTCTGAAGTGCATAGCGAAGTCCTCGGCAGAGATTAGGGAAGTTGGAGGGGGCAGTGGTGGGCGGAGGAGGCTTTAGCAAGAACACGTGCTTATTTTTTTCAAATGGGGAAAATGGGGGTGATTTGAACTTTTCCTTTTTTTTATACATTTTTAAAAATATTTTTTCACTTTTTACTATTTCTGTAAGTCCCCTAAGGGGACTATAACCTGTGATCATTCGATCACTTGTACTATACCTCTCAATACCGTTCTATTGCTGTATATAGCAACAATAGCCATAAATTGGCATTCACTCGAGTGCCATCATGACAGACATGGGGGTCTTCTGCAGACCCCCTGATCATCAAGCCATCAGCGCACCACATTCACATCTTTTGGGTGCTGATGAGTGCTTAGAATGATGAATCCCCTGCTGGTGCACTGTAAAGGTCATTGGCAGAGAATGACAGAAAAAATTAACAGGTTAATAGCTGCAGACAGAGCTCTGCTCCATTCATGACTGTTAGAAGCACATGATGGCAAAAAATCACAGACATCATCTGCTGGCAAAGATGGCGGCTCAGTCCTTGACTCACATCAAAGTCAGGGCACTAGCATAACACGCAACTGTATGTCATAAGTCAGGAAAGGGTTAATTGGCCATATTCCCTATGTTCTTTCTAATAGAAATAATAATACTAACTGGAATGATTTTCAACAGAATCCCATAACAATAAACAGATATAATCAGTATTTACCTCAGCTTCTGAAGAGTATGTAAGGCTGGTGCAAATCTTGCAAATCTTTCAGTATCAAATGAACATCGAGAGAAATCAAGTTCTTCTATATTTTTGCAGGCTCCTAAAATAAATGCCAACACTGTGCAGTCTACAGGTGACACGTCAACATCAGAAAGGTCTAATCTTCTTTGACACTTTAGTAATTCTAGTACTACATCCGTATTCCTGGCTTCATATACATAGTAGAATATCCTGAGAAGACGTCTTTTGTCTTTACTTTCTATCAGTTTCTCGACTTCTGGAAACAGGTTCTTCAGCCAAATGACAACTTCTTTGGAGGTCTGAGCTGCTTCTGTATCCAGGTACCCACTTAGGATTGACCTGGTGGAGCTGTCCGATAGACCACATAGGAAATGGAGGAATATTTCACCACGTCCATCAGAATAGGACTTGGCTTCTTCCAGTGATCTCTTTAACTTCTCAGCAGAATAATCAGTATAATGCACCAAGGCGGAGAAGAATTCCTGAACTATGGGATGTAAAAAGGAATAGGTCACAGGTTTCTCAGATTTTATCAGAAAACTAGAAAAAAGCCTTGATTTACTGTCCACATGGAAAAAGTCAAGGTCTCTATCATCAAAAGCAGTTCTGAGATTCATTACTCCATGTTCTGCCATCCATCCGATGGCCTGAAGGATCTTCTGAGCGTCATCTTTGTCCAGGCTGTGATTGGACAGGATGATGGCGACATATATTGTAAATACTTGGGTTACAGTTTTGGGTAATAATGGCTCCGGCTGATCACTACTTGTGGGTTGGAAGCTCTTTGATAATACTGTACAGATGATCCAGAGGTAGGACGGGAGATAACACAATGTGTACAATGCCTCATTCTGCTTCACATAATTGAAAGCCTTTTCTGCCAGTTCATGGATGGGGAAGATTTTTTCAAAGTACATCCATCGTTCTTCTGGAAAACAACCAACAATTTCTACTATTCTCTGGAAAACATTACAAGCAAAATGTGCCAGTCTGGTTGGGCGACTTGTCATTAGAATAGAACAACCCTTAAGAAGAGATGTTCTCAACAAACTCAAGACAATCTGACCAGAATTTCCGGACTGTTTAGGATTAAGGCAAAAGTGACATGACGTGAAATCCATTTTATATCTGCTTTCATCTAAACCATCAAATATAAAAAGGATTTTCTTTGGATCTTGTAAGATGTTCCCAAGCTGCTCCTCCAGATATGGATACTGATGAAGGATCAGGGTCTCTAGACTAACCTCATCCAGTCTATTGAGTTCCCGGAATTTGAAGAAAAATACAAAAGAGAATTTTTGATAGAGATCGCCCTTCACCCAGTCATAGATAATGTTCTCCATCAGAATGGTCTTCCCTACACCTGGCACTCCACTCACCATTACCATGTGTGGCACAAGTCTGGATTGATGACACCAATGAAAAATCTTGTTGAATTTAATGTGTTTTAATTTATTATGGGTTTTCTTCAAATATTGTTCATGTTTTACTCCAACCTCTATAAATTCATTCTCAGACCATTTCCTAAAGTGATCAGCAGAGACAATGACGAGGTTTGTATAATGTGTGTAAACAGGAAAATTTTCTTCTCCATCGGTATATAGAACAATCTTCTCTAAATGTTTCTTAGCTTTTTCAAGTAAATGATTCTTGTGAATGTCCTGAATCTCTATAAGAAAATAAAGGTCTAGATAAGAATTGTTTTCTGCAGCCTCAATAAGAGTAAACATATGTTTAACTTATCAGGAATCAAAATTTTCCTAATGAGATATCATTGATGTGAGGTAAAGGAATGGATTTATCAAGACTATCATAAAATGCGTAAAGTTATAGAACTGCGAAAAGGGGCCAAATTATGGCAATCTAAGAGATACAGGGCATTTACATTTATCCTTCTCACCCACAAAGCGCTCCACAGTGCTGCACCATGCTATATCTCCTCCCTCATCTCGGTTTACCAACTTGGCAATCCCTTAGACAGTTCTGCACTCTTTGCAAATTTTCCAAATTTAATGGTAACCCAGATGAAAATAAATTTCTACCATTTTTTTTTGCCTACAACCCCACATCACTATATGCTGATTGACCATTTGCAGTGGGGATTATGATCTTTTGGGTCTTTGCACATCATTTAGGGATAGGTAAGAAGTCAGAGATTTATCAATATTGGAATGTGAATATTCCATACGAGAAGAGGAGGATACTCAAAACAAGGAAATAAAATTCCAAGTCTTTATATTCTATTAGGTTAAAAAATATAGACATCCATAGTGCATAGTAAAACCATGGTTTTTTAATATTCTATAACCAAGAGTTTCGGCCATAGATGTTAGAAAAGAACATGGTTTTACTATGCACTATGGAGGTACATAACCTAATGGAACAAAGGTTTGGAATCTTACTTCCTCCTTTTGCGGATCCTCTTCTCACATGTTTTGGGGCTGTCAAACGGTGATATAACATGGGGCTGTGGGGATGCGAACATCTCACTCGAGCATCTGCGATACTCAGTGCCTACCCGAGCGCCCTAGGCAAACTCTAGTAACGAGCACTAGCGCTCATCACTAGTTGTAAGTATAAGTCCAGGAGACGTATAGTGTTGGGATATGAGTACATGATATATGTATACACATGCGTATTACTGGATACAAGTCCTTGGTACCCAGGGAGGGAATGAAAAGGATCTCCAGCGATGGGTGAAGGACAGTGTGTATATCACTTGTAACAGACTATGTCAGATGTAATTGACACAAAAGAAACAACCGAAAAATGGAATAAAGGGACTAACCACAGAAACACAAAGATACAGCAATCTCTCCTCTTCAGGCCGTACTTCACTCAGTGAAAGTGTTGGGGAAAGGCGTGTTGGTCGGTGAGGTGGAGGATACAAAGCTCCACTCTTTGACATACATACTTTAGGTCTGTATTCTATGTCTAATGTCCGCCTACATTACTGGTTTTGCCTTTTGGGTTGTATTGAGTTATCGTAGTGATGATTGTGAGCATTATTACTATAATAATCGTATATAATGTAAACTTACCTGTCAGTTCTGGGGAAAGTTGGTGTCCACGTTCATCCAGGAGCATTTGTTCAACCAGAATGTGACCTAATAATAAATGACAAGTTTTAACAAGCTTGCAAACATACAAATACAGAAAAACCTATTCAGAAGATGACTCTCTTATGAAGACCAGAATTTCTGTGGCAGATTTTCAGTACTACTGGGTCGCCCTCCCAGGGCTGTGGTGTACTCGGTACCGGACCCGATGAGCTTCAATGGTAGATGTCACAGCAGCTGGGACCCGGCCCGTGGCCCTGGGCGCCCATTATAAAAGGGGGGAAATGTTCAGTGTGCTTATGATGATTAGAGTTTATGAATGAATGAATCGTGACGCCACCTGTGGTGTTCGGCAATGAAGATGTTGAGCCGACGCTGCAGACAGATCCTCTGGGACAGATGGTGTGGTGCAGCAATGGTGTTATAGCCCTCCACAGGCAGGGCTGTAGTCTCAGGGCAGAGTAGGTGAAGTGACACTTAGCTGATGTAGTGTTGGGCGCAGGGGATGTAGCAGTGCTGGGCAGGTTGACGCAGGAATAAGTGGAGGACACCGGGGCATGTAGTTCCAAAGCTTTACTCACAGTCTGTTGTGGCACAAGAGCCCGCATCCGTGCTGGGTCAGGAGCTCAGCCAACTTCCAGGCAAGATGAAGTACTCCTTTCCAACACTCCGCCAACATATGTGCCTTTTCTGAATGTCTCCCTCTTAGCGCCTTTAGTGAAGTACTCACAGTACTGAGTTACACTGGAATTCCTCCTGTCAGATGTTTCTATGAACTCTACTTGCACAGCTGACAGCTGTAGCCTGCTTCGGGGACTCCTTGCTACTAAGTCCCGGCTCACTATCGTTGCTGTTGTGCCCCCAAGTCTAGTGTGGGAATAAAGCAGTGACAACTTCTATTCCTCCGGTGTCTGCTGCAGGACCATTAGTATCCATACAACCTCGGGGACCGGACCCCGGCCTTGCGCTTAGAACTTGGGAAGGGTTCTCCTCTAACCCTGATCCTTGGTTCTCTTCTTCTCCTCATGTTCCGTACTAATTCTTTCCTTATGGAGAGTCAGGCTTTCTATTAATGTTCCTTTCCTGTGCCAGCGGACCCAGATCACTGAGGTCGGCTGCAGCACTTCCTTCATCCATCCCACTCAGGGGATCTCCTTTCACAAACTGACCTCGTCAGACTCCTGTGACTAACTAACTAAATCCTATCCTCTTCCCGCTCTTAGTGCAAACTAAACTCCACCCGCCTCCCAGCACGCTTCGTGTTCCAAGCAGGGAGCCACCAAAGGGTGCTTTGCTACACTACTATGTTGTGTGGGATGCAGGTGTTGGAGTGTGGTCAGGTGTCTCCACCTTACCTGAATGGTGGGGTACCACATCTCAGGAGGAGGTGCAGTACCTCTGTGGCGACTGAACCCTCAGGGGCGCCACACTAGTATATATTATACACTTTCTTCTTTACAAGATAGACCCTAAAATACACCATCATTGGTACTTATACCGTACGATGTTAATCAGACAATATGCAATAGCTAATACAATGTCCTAAAGGCATCAGACAGACCAAACATACTCTAATAAATGATGTCCAATGATTCAGTTATTGTTCCAGTTATAGTTATAGTTACCCAGTTCCATAGCTTGAAAAAAGACATAGGTCCATCAAGTTCAACCTTTCACCACTAGTTATACATAGTCTATCAAGATTAACTAGTAAGAAGGTCAGGGCCTAGCCCTTAAAATGTTGATACTGCTGTTTACTTGTTCATGTGTGCAATATTTGAATGTGTAGTATTTACGTATCTTTGTACAGTATTATGTGTAACCTGTATATATGGGTTTATGGCCATATTACTATATGTAGGTTAAGGACAGTGTAGTAAGGAGAAAAGACACTAGATGGGGCACTGAGTACACTGCATAATAGAGCACAGTTGTAGGACACTTTAGAGGTTAATTGTAGGAGTGGTAGCTGGCAATTAGCCAGAGAGTGTTTCCTGGTTAAATAGCTAGTCGGGGGTAAATCCCTGGTGCTGCTCGGATGGTCTGATGCCTGAGCTGCATAGCTGCCACACAACGTGTGAAGTGGAGTATGGTATCTTCAGCAACGTGGTAAAGAAGTCAGTGGAGAAGTCACTGAGGAAGTGTCAGCAGAAGTCTGTGTGCTGAAGAAGTAGTCGAGTGGGCCACCAGCGAGTGCTTGGGCAGGATAACCAAAAGGAGTTGGACGACCTAGTAGATGATTATTTCTGTGTCTGGAGAGAAGTCGGTTCCAGGGAGATAGGTCGAAGTGCTGTTTTCACCAGGCTCCTCGTCCCATAGTGACTTTGTGGTCCATTCTGGTGTAGCTGAAGAAGCTAGGGAAAGCTGAAGAAAATGTATTGCTTGCACCAAAGTCTGTATGCTGAAGTAGTCGAGTGGGCCACTAGCGAGTGCTCGGGCAGGATAACCAAAAGGGGGTGGACTGTTGTGAACACATTTGACCTGGCTTCTGAATTTGGGCTCCCTCTGGTGGTTGCAGTGGGTAATGAAGTTGGTCTAGCTGACAGAGGTCATTCACCTGAAGATGATTGGAAGTCAGCTGTTACTGACTGGGAAGATTTAAGTGAGCAACCCTCCCTCAATTGTTGCTGGTGATTTCATTTCTTCCTGTGCACTTTGGAAGTCTGTCTCCTGTTTGGTCCTGCTTTTTTCAGATAAGTCATTTGTCTGTTTTTGCCTTACTCTGTTTTCTGCTTTGCTGTTGTGTGTTCAGCCTTGTTCTCTGCGGGAACCTGCGCTGGACCCCGTTTCATATGCTTCAGCTCATGTCAGTTTGTTCAGTGTTTCTGGTCTCCTGATGTGTCAGTGTATTTTGTTTTGCTTCCAGTTCACACCAGAATTCTGATCTAATGGAGGAGAGGTCGTGTGGCCTCAGTATTTTGGGATATCAGACTTTCCTTAGGATTTTTTTGCGTGATTGCAGACAGTATTCTCAGTTTGGGTCCCATCATTTGCTTACGCTATTTTCTGCCTGTGTTTGTGCTTCATCTTATCTCACCGGCAATATATGTTTGGGGGCTGTCTATTCCTTTGGGGTTCTACTCCGGGGCAGTTTAGCTTTTCCCATTCTTTCTTTAGGCTTAGTTAACTCTTTGACTGTGCCGAGGCATCTAGGGCATCGTAGGTACGTCCCACGGCTAATTCTAGTTATTTTGTCAGTTCAGGGGTCTGCAGTCCGCTTAGTTACCAACCTTTCTGGTGTTCTGGTTGTCTAGCCTATGCCCCGGCTATCCTCCTTGGTTACGGAATCATAACAGTGGACAACCTAGTAGATGATTATTTCTGTGTCTGGACAGAAGTTGGTTCCAGGGAGATAGGTCGAAGTGCCGTTTTCACCGGGCTCCTCGTCCCATAGTGAATTTGTGGTCCATTCTGGTGTAGCTGAAGAAGCTAGGGAAAGCTGAAGAAAATGTATTGCTTGTACCGTATAGAGAGTGCTAAAGGTGTATTGGATGTGCTGTGTCCTGAAGAGAATACATTTTTATTGTTTGAAGTTATCCTGGGCTCTGTCGCCAGTCCTTTGAACTCCAGGAAGAATGTGGGACGCACCAGGGAAGAAGCAGCAGACAGCACAGTGAGTACAGAATGTGCTGATATGTCTACCCCCGGCCGTATAATTACAAGACCACAATGGCATATGTTTTGCAGTAAAGACTCTGTCCCTTCCACAAAAGCTGTTATAGGCCCTTGCTACCCCTTGTGGTGGTCATTCTTCAGTCTGACTGCTCTAACTGTAAACAGCGCAGCGCTCCGAGAGAGAAAGAAGTCCCTGTCAGAGCACTGAGACTGAGATTGAGATATGAGCCATAGTGAGAGCTGGAGCCTCCATGACAAGAGGAGACTTTCCCCATGACAGTGCAGAGACAGGGACATAGACAGCCCCGGTGACTGAAGTGGCAAGCCGAGACCCCTGAGTGTGGCAAGTAGACTGCCCAGTGTGCGCAGCATCGTTACTGTAGAGTGACTGTCAACCTAGCATACAGAGACTCAAATCAGGAGAGACTCCGTTCTGCTTCCTGTTTCTCCCTGAGAAGAGACTGCAGAGATTTAACCCCGGAGTTCCCAGTATCCAAGAGACTGCGCATTGTTCCGGCGGAGAGACTGTTAGTTTGAAAGCAGAGACTCAGAGCAGGGGAGACCCAGTTTGGCTCAGTGTCCCCTCTGCCTTCCTCATTAATCCCGGAGACCCCGGTTAACCTCTAACAGAGACTACAGCTCTTATAGAGACCACAGAGACTACAAGTACCGTTGCTGTTGGCACCTTCGTTGGAAAAGACATCCCTTGAAACAAGATTTCTTCAGACTGATAAGTTGCACGAGTACCCGTTAATTACCGTTGTCCTGCTTAACTGTTTGTTAACTTTGTCTAGTTTTCATAAACCGTTAAATTACCATTGCCTTGCCAGTTTAACCCTCACTGTTTCCTCCCTGCGTGAAGAATTTATCCCCTGTAAATAAACCCTTTAACCCTTGGTCTGTCTCTGATTCATGGCGACATCACAAGTACCTGCACATTATTACATGACCACAACTGCAGAATCCGTGGGCTGGCTGCAGTGATGTGATAGGGCGGAGTACGGTGAATCGGACAAACTGCTGGACCATGAGAGAGGTGCTGGCGGAGATGTTAGTGTGGACTGAGAAACCTCTGGTGTGATCCTTCTCTGTGGTCAAAAACAGCAATCATGTACACTTCCATTACAGCTGAAAGTGGCCTCTCAGCCAGTGTGACTCGATCGGGTAAAGAACCCGAGGTTCTACGGTCAAAGTCATGCATCTCAATAGTTAGCACAGTAACAGAGGAGGAGAAAGAAGCAGCAGTGGTGATTGATTGGGTGGCTGATGGTGGTTGATGTCTGCTGGTCCGCATTTTTGTGCAGTGGGATTCCCACACTAAAGCATGTTGATTGCGCATGTGAAGGTTCATACATGTAGTAGTCAAATTATAGCATTTTTTACCTTGACTCAATTTTTTTTTGCAAAGTTGGCAGATTACTTGAGTTGGCTCCTGCTTTGCAGTGTCCAAAAAGGCCCAGGCTAGACAGCTACTTGCCACTCCTGTGAGCTGCAGACCCGCGGACGCTGCTGGTCAGAGGCACAGTTGTGGCTGAGGATGCATCGCTCGTCGTGGCTGCATCACTATGTGTCTGCAATGGACGGTGCAATGTAACTTTCTTGTCTTTCTCCTCAGATGACCTACTCAGATGTGTATCTCCATGTACACGCCATCTCTGATCTAACACCTCATCATTATCCTCTGTGTTATCACATTCCTGGCCATTGGAGTCACTCTCCTCCTCTTCTTGCAATGACAGCACAGTACAGTCCAAGTGAGCCTCAGATATCTGAGTCTCATCAGGATCACCTCCCTCCAGGGGTTAACATCTGATGATGAGGGGTCAGGATGCTGTTGGGACCGTACTTCTCCCTGCCACGGATCCCAGCTAAAAAAAAATTTTCAGCATCGGTGCAGATTTCCTCATCTTGACTCTGCAAAGCTTTTGAGTACACTTCTGATAAACATGGCATAGAAAGTGTGTACAGCTCTTAAGAATCACCCATAGGTGATTCCGTACAGTCAGTTGAACGTTTGGATAGTTAGGACACTGAAGGAAGCAAGGGGAATTTGGGTGACACATCTGTGGACTGTACTGGGTGTGATGTTGCGGTGGAGGAAGAGGAGAAGAGGCCACTTGAAGCTGCACTTGCCATCCACTTGAGAACATGCTCTTTTTGGGTATCATCGTCAAGGGGTACTGCTGTGCCGCTCCAAAGAAATGTAGTGGTGAAGTGTGGCGCCCCCAGGAGCATGGCTGCCACAGTGGCTTTGCCTTCCTCCAGGGAGGGTAATGCCAGGCTTGGAGGCAATGACGGGTCTCTCTCGCAGTCAATCTATGCATGCAACACAGTTCCACTCCAGGCCAGCAGGGGGAACTCTGAACCAGGATTAAGGGGAGGAGTGCTCTCTGAGGGCCAAGAGGGTGGAGTGGTTAGTTAGTTAGTCTGCGGAGGGTGAAGTGTGCAGACGTGTGGAAGGAGTGCTGAGATAGAGCTGAGAGGAAAGGCTCATCTCCAGTGATAGCACATGAACTGGAGCCTGGTCTCCACGGTTGTATGGATGCTAATGATCCTGCAACAGACACCAGAGGAGTAGGAGGCTGTAAATTCCCTACCCCCATCTAAGACTCTGAGGCACGACAGCACGGAGTGAGCCAGGAGAGGAATAGCGGCTACAGCTGTCTGCCATACGAGGAGTGAGAGTAGAAGAGAATTGAGAGGAACTTCAGTGTAACTCAGGAGTACTTCACACAAATAAGCGCTAGGAAGGAGACTGCACAGCCCATCTGCTAAGAGAGAATCCCTGAGTTGCTTCCAGGCTAGCCTGCTCCGTTACCATCTGTAATCAGGACCCTGGACTGCATTTATCAAGTAAAGGTACAGAAATTGCACCCCGCTGTGTCTTGTCTGCTTCCTACCTTTCCGGCACTGCTACATCCCCATGCCAACCACATCTACACTGCCCTGGGACTACAGCTTCACCTGTGGGGAGCTTTTACATCTCTGCTGCACCATACCATCTGTCCCAGCGGATCTGCATGCAGCGTCGGCTTAACACCTCCCTTGCCGAACACCACGGTTGGCGTCACGAACTATTCATCTAACTATATTCCACCATTCCCATTTTCCCCATTACTTGGGCGCCCAGGGCCACGGTCTGGATCACTGCTGCTGTGACACATCCCACTAATACCGGCCCGGTACCGAGTACCCCACAGCCCTGGGAGGGCGACCCAGAAGCCTGTCCAGTAACATAAGTTGTCAGTTGTCTTTACATAAGACATGACGTTGCGTCACTAGTGCTTGCACCAACATTACTACCTACCCCACGTACACCTTGAACACCAAGCCTAATTCCCCTTCCACCACGGCCTCATTTTTTCCCAGTCAGTTTGCTCAGATAGTGTGATATAAGCACAATATTAACACCCAAAAATAAGATTTTAAACTCTGCGCCACCTCTGCAAACAAGTGATTTTCAGCAACAGTAAATTTAAAGTTGCAAATTATATGGTGTGCTGTATCGCGTCACAGAAAAAATATTTTTTTTGACCAAGGATCAGGCCTCTATAACACAGTAGATGCTACAAACTGTTTGTAAACTCTGGTCCCTTACTGTATGATTTTAATAACAGAAGAATTTTTTTGGGACCAAGGATCAGGCCTCTAGAACACAGTAGATGCTACAAAAATATTTTTCAAGTCAGATCCCTTACTGCATGACGTTACTAACAAAAGAATTTGCATGTGGCCTCTGGATCAGGCCTCTACAACTTAATTTCAACCCAAAAAAAGTGTGATATAGCGGGTTACCTAACTTTCTGCAACTGAAAAATTATAATTTTCTTTTAATGTGCCTTAGGTCTGCCGATAGTTTTATTTCACCACAGCACTAAATGACAAGGTGGGATACAGCAGGCTGTTTAATATTTTTCCACTAGCTCCATGTGAATTAGAATGCTGTACTCGTGCATGGATCACAACACGTGCCCTGCTAGATTTGTTTGTGTGTAAGGAGGTCAGGGTCTTGCCCTGCAAATTTTGATGTTGTCGTATTTTATTTGTACATGTATGTATGCGTGTCCATGTGTGTTTGCGGCCACACGACATTAGGTTGTTAGGTAGGTGTAATGCCAGAAAAGGGCCACTAGATGGGGGCACTGAGCGCAACTAGTGAGAAAACCGTTAGAAGGGTTAACTTAGAGGAGTGGCTAGACAGGAGCAAAAAGGAGATAGTTTTCCCTCCGTGAGTAAGCTGAGCCGGGGGTAGCTATACTGGACAGTGGAGTACAGCAGATGGCTACAGCAGCAGCCAGTGAGGAGAGGTCACTGAAGGTCCTACAGTTAGAGACTGGGAACGGGAGGACTAGGGAGACTAAAGGAGGAGTATCAAGTGTCAAGTCAGCTAGAAGTGAAGAGTTGAAGTGACAACCAAAGCCAGTCTGTGAAAACCAGCCCATGACTGGAGAAGTGTCAAGCCAGGGAGGTCAGTGGGTGAACCCCTGTGGAGTGACAGCTGAGAGCGGGAGCTGGGTGAAGAGGAACAACAGCGCTGTAAAGGGGTGAGATATACCGGATAGACAGGTATCTTCTTGGCTGAAGTCGGTCTCAGGAAGAAGGGTCGAAGTGCCGTGTTCACCGTGTTCCGTGTGGCGTGCTTGCTTGCGTGTGTTCGCATCGTGTGTAACAGAAGTAGTAATGTGCTGCTGTAGATGAAGATGTATTGGTGGAACCAAGTAAAGAGTCCTGTAGCCATTGTGGACATCATGTGCCCTGAAGAGAATAAAGTTGAACTGTTTAAGTTGTTTCCAGCCTCTGTCTGCAGTCATTTGAGTCTCAAGGAAGAACAGCATACTGTAGATCAGGGGTCTCAAACTCGCGGCCCGCGGGCCAACTGCGGCCCTCAGGACAATAGTTTGCGGCCCTCACCTTGGCCGGGATCACACATGCGAGAAACACGGCCGAGTCTCGCATGTGAAATCCCAGTCACACGTAGTACCGCTCATTAAGGTCATGAATATGGATGCCACTCCACTCTCATAGGCGTGGCACCCATATTCATGAGCTTAATGAGCGGTGACATGTGACCGCGCGCTCATACAGGAAGAAGATGTCGGCGCAGGACCATCGGAGCTGCAGCAGGAGGAGGTGAGTATGATGATGGCTAGACAGTCACAGCAGCCTGCTGTCAGCAGGCAAGGCGTATGAGTCACACTCACAACACATGCAGCAGGAGCAGCCGAGCAGGGACCGGACCGTGCCACAGACTCAGGTGCAAAGGGTTCAGAATGAGCAGTGGGGCGGTGCGGTATATTGCTCTAGGAGGCGGGACATCAGCCGGCCTTATTGCGAACTTGTGCCATTACCCCGGGCTCAGAAGCGGAGGCGGCCGTGGAAATTGCTGCTCAGCGGGACAGAAATAAAAGCGGAAAAGACGCATCGGCTAACACTGAAACAGTGACACCAAGTGGAATTATCTATTACACAGCCCCAAACATGTCTTTTTCGAAGCCTGCAGTAAAGAGAGAGGTTGGTGATGAGCACAGACAATTTCAGGAAAAGTGGGAAGTGCAATGTTTCTTTCTGGAGCACAGGGGCAAAAAAGAGCTGGAAGGTAAATGTTCCAGCCACACTGGACACTATCTACCTACAGTGTCTGACTGATATACAACCGCCTATCTAACTAGCTACGATGTGGGATACAGCAGGCTTTTCCACATTTAGCTACTGAAATAATATCATTTAGAATGCTATACTTGTGCATGGAGAACAATAGATGCAGTGCACAAAACACTTGGAGGACATGTGTCCTGCTAGCAATGACCTCCCCCAAAAATTAAGGAAGGTAAATTTTACAGCCACACTGGACACTAGCTAGCTACACTATCTGACTGCTATACAACCGCCTATCTAACCAGCAGAAATCTTGCTGATAATAGTGGCAGCGTCAGGAGCGGCCTCTCTGCACTGTTACTGTGTCAAAATAGCGCTAAAACAAGATGCCTGCTATTTATATGGAGAGGGACATGTGATTTCAGCAACCAATAACACAAGCTGTTGTGTCAGGACATTGTGGGTGTTTCATGCTCCCTGATTGGCTAGCCGCAATGTGCACACATAAAGTTAGGAAAAAAACGCCGTGCTTCTGAGCTCCCCTCATCATACACGTGCCAAACGCTCACGATACACCACCATTATCGTTGCTAAAGTGTGGGAAATATTTTTGCGCACTGTGAGGTAGCGCTGTCATTCAAGTAGGGGATACTCGCTTAGCCGCCACAAAACCAGATCCGGCACGGGTTTTCCATAAACAATCATAGTCCCTTCGGTTTATTCAGCATCATAAACCATCACAGCAACAGGAAACAGCATATAGTCAGCATAGCGTCCATTACAGAGTTTCCCTCTGTTATCCTGTAGTCATACCAGTTATGCACTGTTCAATGCGCAGGCTTCCTAGCCCCAAGTTATCTCACCCTGTCAGGGTTTCCTCTTGCTGCTTCACCATGCTGCACACGTTCATTCCCTCCAGGGAACTCACATGCACACGTCGCCATTGTTCACAGCCACTTCACATGCTGTGAGCCGGGAGACATCTCCTAGCGGGACCTTCCACACTGGCCCAACCGGCTCCCTGCATTCACCACATGTGACCTACCCTGGCCACCATATATGGTCCGTAGCCACGCCCACCGGGTCACATGGCTATGACCTCATCACAGGTCCTTGACCCATTCACACACTCTTTGCAATAGCGTTCTTAAACACACCCCCTGGGTGGGTTTGTAAGTATCTGGGTCCACCCGTCTCCCAAGTTACCTGGAAACTTCTCCCTGACACATTGAAGCAACACCTCAGCACTATCATTGCTGATCAACACACACCTAAGTCTCCATCTCAAGGCCACCCACCTTGATATACATAACGGTCCTTCAGGATTCTGCCACTCATCCTCTCTCTTGGGACATCCACACAGCGCCCCCTAGCAGACACAGTGGTCACTACACCACAGCACTTTTACCAATTGACACCGATTTTTACGGATTTTATGCAATTTTGCTTGGGTTTCCGATCACAGATCTGAATGTGCCATATTCGTGCTGAATTTATGTTTGGCGATCGTTTTCCGAACAAATTCGCTCATCTCTAATCCCAAGACCATAGATTCCAAAAGCGCAACAGGAAGGCCATTGCTGTGGTATATGGATGAGCTGCCTGGACTGAGGAGGCAACTTGCTATAAGTCAACAGCAGCTTGTCAAGGATGTACAACTTCTCACAGTCCATTAGGACTCACTGTGCCAGATCCCTGCGGTTTCTCCTCCTGCAGCAGAATAAAACTGACGTGCAATACTCTGCCAGGGAGAAACCTCCACAGTTGCTCACTCCTGAACATGTTCATGGAGACATTAAGGCCTGCTGAGGTTTTGTGAACCAATGCAATTTACATTTTGAGTTATGTCCCCAGAAATTTTTTTTTCCGTCCAAAATGGACGGTGTAGTGTGGGATGAGACATTGTGGGAGTGACATTTAACCTATGGTGTATTTCCTTCCATCTTTCCTGTCTCCTTTCCTTAAAGGTCTTGACCAACCAGGTCATGTCCACTTCCCCAATGATTCCACACTGTGCTCAGACAACAGAATAGCTCTGTGGGACATTATGCCATCCCGTTCCACACTTTGCTGAATTGTCATGTAACACTGACGCTCTCCTGGCTGTTTTCTATGACGGTTCTAAGAAAGAGGGTACTGTTACAAACCTGTCCAGGGTATCCCAGGCTTCATTTCCTTCACCTGGGTCCACGACCCTCTGCTGTGCTCCACACTGGGATTTGCAGGTTGCCCAGGTTGGATCTGTGACAATAGGACCCTACATCTATTGAAGGCCCAATTAGACACAGCTATGTCTTAGGTCTTAGACTCCTATCATACGTTTCATGTGCTCCACCTTCTTTTGACTCAGCCCTTGCATTAATCTCCAATGAGCACTACTTTATTCATCCTGCTGCTGAGATTCCTGTGTTGCCAAGTCCTCACTGCTCATGTGCCTTCGTTCTTCCTGCTTCAACGACTTAACGACTCCACCTCACCTGGTCATGTGCCTTCGTTCTTCCTGCTTCAATGACTTAACGACTCCACATCACCTGGTCAGTCTTGCAGAAAGCTCAAAATGGGTCTACACATGGAACTCTCTCAGATGCAGCAAGCAGATACATGACTTATGTCAGTAATCTGTGGTAAGCAATGGAAACTTGGGGGGATTATTTCACTTTTTCTGTGGCTTCTGATACTTCTCTAAAAAGAAAGCAGAGCTGGCACAGGTTTGATTTTATACACATGCACAACAATGCGTCCCACCCCAGCGGACATTTTATTAAGAACAGTGTTAAAAATTGGCATTCTTAATAAATTCCTATCATGCAGCTGCAATGCAGGTTTGTCTGTGCTCCACCTGTTGGCAACAGAGGGGAGAAAGGACTGCACACTCCTAGGGCAGGCCTGCACTGCAGCAGCCAAAACCACCAGGAGGTGGCAGCAAAAACGTCAAAAGCCTGGACGGCAACAAGCAGAAATACGAAGTACCAGTGGTCACAGCAAGCACGTGGTAAGGAACAAGCCAATAGGTCAAAACCAGATGAGCGCGCGGTATCGGGAGAAAAACTGAAAAGTTATCAGACACGAGCCAGGGGATCAGAGCTAGTTAAACACTACCAAAACGGAGGACAGAAACTCAGGTCAGGGAACAAGCCGGGTCATACACACAACAGCGGACACGCATACAGAGAAGCACGATTGACAAAACCCCGTCCAGGATCATGACAATTCCCTTCTTTGTGTATTGTTCAAAGAGTTTAGCACATTTTCTTTACAAGTTATCCTCTGCATGAATATTTTCAGGAATATGTAGCAAGCAGAGATGAGTGAATGTTTTCAAATTCAAATTAGTCAAATTCCCCTCCATCTGTTTCCCCCAAATATAGCTTGAAGCTTAATACTGGAAAGGTTGTCATTGCTCAAAAAATACACACGTGAGACGAGAGAGAGGACCTCACTGACCATAAGAGCTTACATTCTACAGGAGAGAGAGAGGACCCCACTGACCATAAGAGCTTACACTCTACAGGAGAGAGAGGACCCCACTGACCATAAGAACTTACACTCTACAGGAGAGAGAAGACCCCACTGACCATAAGAGCTTACACTCTACAGGAGAGAGAGAGAGGACCCCACTGACCATAAGAGCTTACAATCTACAGGAGAGAGAGAGAGATCCCCACTGACCATAAGAGCTTACAATCTACAGGAGAGAGAGGACCTCACTGATTAAAAGGGCTTACACTCTACAGGAGAGAGAGAGAGGACCCCACTGACCATAAGAGCTTACACTCTACAGGAGAGAGAGAGGACCCCACTGACCATAAGAGCTTACACTCTACAGGAGAGAGAGAGGACCCCACTGACCATAAGAGCTTACACTCTACAGGAGAGAGAGGACCCCACTGACCATAAGAACTTACACTCTACAGGAGAGAGAAGACCCCACTGACCATAAGAGCTTACACTCTACAGGAGAGAGAGAGGACCCCACTGACCATAAGAGCTTACAATCTACAGGAGAGAGAGAGAGAGAGATCCCCACTGATCAAAAGGGCTTACACTCTACAGGAGAGAGAGAGAGGACCCCACTGACCATAAGAGCTTACACTCTACAGGAGAGAGAGAGGACCCCACTGACCATAAGAGCTTACACTCTACAGGAGAGAGAAGAACCCACTGACCATAAGAGCTTACACTCTACAGGAGAGAGAGAGAGAGGACCCAACTGACCATAAGAGCTTACACTCTACAGGAGAGAGAGAGGACCCCACTGACCATAAGAGCTTACACTCTACAGGAGAGAGAAGAACCCACTGACCATAAGAGCTTACACTCTACAGGAGAGAGAGAGAGGACCCCACTGACCATAAGAGCTTACACTCTACAGGAGAGAGAGAGGACCCCACTGACAATAAGAGCTTACACTCTACAGGAGAGAGAAGAACCCACTGACCATAAGAGCTTAAAATCTACAGGAGAGAGAACCCCACTGACCATAAGAGCTTACAATCTACAGGAGAGAGAGGACCTCACTGACCATAAGAGCTTACACTCTACAGGACAGAGAGAGAGAGAGGACCCCACAGACCAAAAGAGCTTACACTCTACAGGAGAGAGGACCCCACTGACCATAAGAGCTTACACTGTACAGGAGAGAGGACTCCACTGACCATAAGAGCTTACACTCTACAGGAGAGAGAGAGGACCCCACTGACCATAAGAGCTTGCACTCTATAGGAGAGAGAAGAACCCACTGACCAAAAGAGCTTACACTCTACAGGAGAGAGAGAGGACCCCACTGACCATAAGAGCTTACAATCTACAGGAGAGAGAGGACCTCACTGACCATAAGAGCTTACACTCTACAGGAGAGAGAGAGAGGACCCCACTGACCATAAGAGCTTACACTCTACAGGAGAGAGAGAGAGAGGACCCCACTGACCATAAGAGCTTACACTCAACAGGAGAGAGGACCCCACTGACCATAAGAGCTTACACTCTACAGGAGAGAGAAGAACCCACTGACCATAAGAGCTTACAATGTACAGGAGAGAGAGAGAGGACCTCACTGACCATAAGAGCTTACACTCTACAGGAGAGAGAGAGAGGACACCACTGACCATAAGAGCATACACTCTACAGGAGAGAGAGAACCCACTGACCATAAGAGCTTACACTCTACAGGAGAGAGAGAACCCCACTGACCATAAGAGCTTACACTCTACAGGAGAGAGGGAGAGGACCCCGCTGACCATAAGAACTTACACTCTACAGGAGAGAGAGAGAGAGAACCCCGCTGACCATAAGAGCTTACACTCTACAGGAGAGAGAAGAACCCACTGACCATAAGAGCTTACACTCTACAGGAGAGAGAAGACCCCACTGACCATAAGAGCTTACACTCTACAGGAGAGAGAAGACCCCACTGACCATAAGAGCTTACACTCTACAGGAGATAGAGAGAGAGAGAGAGAGAACCCTGCTGACCATAAGAGCTTACACTCTACAGCAGAGAGAAGAACCCACTGACCATAAGAGCTTACACTCTACAGGAGAGAGAGAGAGACAGAGAACCCTGCTGACCATAAGAGCTTACACTCTACAGGAGAGAGAAGAACCCACTGACCATAAGAGCTTACACTCTACAGGAGAGAGGACCCCACTGACCATAAGAGCTTCCACTCTACAGGAGAGAGAAGAACCCACTGACCATAAGAGCTTACAATCTACAGGAGAGAGAGAGGACCCCACTGACCATAAGAGCTTACAATCTACAGGAGAGAGAGGACCTCACTGACCATAAGAGCTTACACTCTACAGGAGAGAGAGAGGACCCCACAGACCAAAAGAGCTTACACTCTACAGGAGAGAGGACCCCACTGACCATAAGAGCTTACACTGTACAGGAAAGAGGACCCCACTGACCATAAGAGCTTACACTCTACAGGAGAGAGAGAGGACCCCACTGACCATAAGAGCTTACACTCTACAGGAGAGAGAAGAACCCACTGACCATAAGAGCTTACACTCTACAGGAGAGTGTGGAACCCACTGACCATAAGAGCTTACACTCTACAGGAGAGAGAGAACCCCCGCTGGCCATAAGAGCTTACACTCTACAGGAGACAGAGAAACCCCGCTGACCATAAGAACTTACACTCTACAGGAGAGAGAGGACCCCGCTGGCCATAAGAGCTTACACTCTACAGGAGAGAGAGAACCCCACTGACCGTAAGAGCTTACACTCTACAGGAGAGGAGCCCACTGACCATAAGAACTTACACTCTACAGGAGAGAGAAGAACCCACTGACCATAAGAGCTTACACTCTACAGGAGAGAGAGGATCCCACTGACCATAAGAGCTTACACTCTACAGGAGAGAGAGGACCCCGCTGGCCATAAGAGCTTACACTCTACAGGAGAGAGAGGACCCCACTGGCCATAAGAGCTTACACTCTACAGGAGAGAGAGAGGATCCCACTGACCATAAGAGCTTACACTCTACAGGAGAGAGAGGACCCCGCTGGCCATAAGAGCTTACACTCTACAGGAGAGAGAGAACCCCGCTGGCCATAAGAGCTTACACTCTACAGGAGACAGCGAAATCCACTGACCATAAGAACTTACACTCTACAGGAGAGGACCCCGCTGGCCATAAGAGCTTACACTCTATCGGAGAGAGAGAACCCCACTGACCATAAGAGCTTACACTCTACAGGACAGGAGCCCACTGACCATAAGAACTTACACTCTACAGGAGAGAGAAGAACCCAATGACCATAAGAGCTTACACTCTACAGGAGAGAGAAGAACCCACTGACCATAAGAGCTTACACTCTACAGGAGAGATAGGACCCCGCTGGCCATAAGAACTTACACTCTACAGGAGAGAGAAGAACCCACTGACCATAAGAGCTTACACTCTACAGGAGAGAGAAGAACCCACTGACCATAAGAGCTTACACTCTACAGGAGAGAGAGGACCCCGCTGGCCATAAGATCTTACACTGTTGTGAGTTCATTTTCCCCTTCACTACTCAGGCCCGATGAACTCCCTCTGCTGGTTAAGAAAGGTAGTGAGCCTGATTATCAAACATCTGAGACTAATGATGATGACTGGCTGAGTGGATTCACTGACTGGATATAAGGCTGTCGACGCCCTTCTGCCCTGCGGGTGATTTCTCTGTGGGATCCTTGGATACCAGTCTGAACTCCTGCTCTCCTAAAGCTAAGTTTTCTGCTCTGCCTTTTGCATTTGTGCTTTGACTTTTGTTTTGCTGATTTCTGCCATTCCCTGCTGGGGTGAGCTGGATTCCTTTAGCTCTGTCTTCAGAAAATACCTGAGTGCTGATATAGTTTTTGAAGCCTAGCTGCTTCAGGGCCTTTTTCCATATCAGCCTGTTGGCTTATGTGTTTCATAGGGTTTTTGTGGATTGCAGAGAGCAGCTCTCCTATCCTGTCCTATTTTAGTGAGTTTGGGCCCCATCGTTTGCTCAGCCTATCTTTCTGTCTGTGTGAGTGTTTTTTCATCTTGCTTCACCGTTATTATATGTTGGGGGCTGCCTTTTACTTTGGGGTCTGCTCTGGGGCAGTTTAGATTTCCTTTTCTGTCTTTAGGCTATTTAGCTCTCCGGCTGTGATCGAGGGGTCTAGGGCACCGTAGGAACCCTCCACGGCTACTGCTAGTTGTGTTGATAGGTTCAGGGGTCTGCAATCTGATAGTTGGCAACTTCTCCGGTTTTCAGGACTTAGCTTCTATTTTTGTGTCTGCCTCCTACGGTGACTCGATCATAACATTACACTCTACAGGAGAGAGAGGAACCCACTGACCATAAGAACTTACACCATTCTACAGGAGAGAGAGGAACCCACTGACCATAAGAACTTACACTCTACAGGAGAGAGAGGACCCCGCTGGCCATAAGAGCTTACACTCTACAGGAGAGAGAGAACCCCACTGACCATAAGAGCTTACACTCTACAGGAGAGAGAAGAACCCACTGACCATAAGAGCTTACACTCTACAGGAGAGAGAAGAACCCACTGACCATAAGAGCTTACACTCTACAGGAGAGAGAGGACCCCGCTGGCCATAAGAACTTACACTCTACAGGAGAGAGAGAGGATCCCACTGACCATAAGAGCTTACACTCTACAGGAGAGAGAGGATCCCACTGACCATAAGAGCTTACACTCTACAGGAGAGAAAGGACCCCGCTGGCCATAAGAGCTTACACTCTACAGGAGAGAGAGGATCCCACTGACCATAAGAGCTTACACTCTACAGGAGAGAGTGGAACCCACTGACCATAAGAACTTACCCTCTACAGGAGAGAGAGGACCCCGCTGACCATAAGAGCTTACACTCTACAGGAGAGAGAACCCCACTGGCCATAAGAGCTTACACTCTACAGGAGAGAGAGAACCCCACTGACCATAAGAGCTTACACTATACAGGGGAGAGAGAACCCCACTGACCATAAGAGCTTACACTCTACAGGAGAGAGTGGAACCCACTGACATAAGAACTTACCCTCTACAGGAGAGAGAGGACCCCACTGACCATAAGAGCTTACACTCTACAGGAGAGAGAACCCCGCTGGCCATAAGAGCTTACACTCTACAGGAGAGAGATCACCCCACAGACCATAAGAGCTTACACTCTACAGGAAAGAGAGTGTCATGTCCGCCATGTCTGCCCTGTCTGTTTTCTCTCAAGAACTCCTGGAGCGATGTGCATGCGCATATCTTCTCTGCTATCCTGCTCATTCCCTAGAGCAGTGTGCACACTCACCTCATGTCTGAGCTGCAGGATGCCTGCGTTTCTGCTCTGTCTTCTGTGATCTTCTCGTCATGTCTAGAATCTCTGATTAGGTGTCCCTGTCTGGATCCTGCACTGTCTGGTTCTGCAATCATCTTGTCATGTCTGGAACGCTGATCATGTGACCTGCCTAGGTTTCAGTACTGATTCTGCAGTCGTCTTGTCATGTCTGGAACTCTGATCATGTGACTACGCTCTGTTATCCTGTGGATCTGAACCCGGAAGTGCTCCCCTGGTCCTGACCTGGAAGAGGAGGTGCTATGCCCTATATCAGGCCGCCCCTTCCTATGCACAGGGCCTGAGGATTGTGTGGTGTACCTGCATGGCTGCTTGGTCTGTGGGGTGCGCCCTCTATTCTGTGCCCTTGCACTCTGCTCTGTCGTGCGTCTCTGCACACGCTCCGTGCTCGTATTCCGTCCCTGCTCTGCTTGGTCTCGTGTCTTGTCTAGTGTTTGTCCTTCGTGCCGTGTTTTGCCCCTGCTCTGCTTTGCCTTGTAGTCTTTGTTTGCTCTGATTCTGTTCCGTGTTTCTGTCCACGTGTCATGTCTCGCTCTGCTTTGTGGCTTCAGGTACCCTGCCTCTGTACCCTGCCCCTTACATGTCCTTACATGTGCAGGTCTCCGTCTCTGTACCCTGCCCTGACGTGTTTCCCTACACGTGCAGGCCTTTGTCTCTGTCCCTGGTGTGTCTCTACACGTGCAGGCCTGTGTCTCTACACGTGCAAGCCTCCACTCTGAACCTCTCCCTGGCGTGTCTCTACACGTGCAGGCCTCGCTCTGTACCCTGTCTAGTCCCAAGGTCCTTCCGTGGCCCGGCTCTGGGCTTCGGCCTACACTCCGCTGCTAAACTGTCCCTGTCCCTGGCGTGTCTCTACACGTGCAGTCCTCCGCTCTGAACCTCTCCCTGGCGTGTCTCTACACGTGCAGGCCTCGCTCTTTTCCCTGTCTAGTCCCAAGGTCCTTCCTTGGCCCGGCTCTGGGCTTCGGCCTACGCTCCGCTGCTAGACTGTCCCTGTCCCTGGCATGCTCAGGTCTCTGCCTCGTTCTTTGTCTTATCCCTGTTGTTTCGTGCGCTCTTGCACACTTCGTACTAGGCTTTGCCATGCTGTCTCACATGTGGCTCTGTCCTGTACCCTTTGCCTAGCCCTGCCTTGTGGCTCCGTGCCTCCATGCACATGCCTGGTCGCCTGTGCCTGCCTGGTGTGCCTCAGCCGTGCCACCTCTAGCCGTGCTCGCCTGTGTGCCCCAGCCATGCCCCGTCCAGTGCTATAGTGGTCTGGCTGCGAGGCCCCGCAGCGGTGCTGCCTCTTGTCGTGCCTGCTTGCAACTGCCATCGTCGGTACCACCTGCCGGTGCTCCCAGCCGTGGTCTCTGTGCTCCCTTGCACTCATGCTGGTTCTCGCACTGTGCCTTTTTGTGCTACTCTTGCACAAAGCCTTTGTCTATTTTGCTCTTCTCTGACCCCTAGTTTGCCTGCCGGATTCCATAACCTGCCGACCGCTGCCAGAGGTCCGGACTTAGATGACTACGGCCTGATGTCCAGAGCTGATGTCCGTAGCCAGATACCTGGACCCTGTCGGTCGATGCCAGCATCTGGATTCCGATGCCACCGTACCTTGTCTCTCCCTGGCATGCCCCTTGGCATGCGTAGGCCACCGTCCTGTGAACCTGACCCGTTCCTGGCATGCCCCTCGGCATGCGCAGGTCTCTGTCCTGTGAACCTGATCCTGGCGTGTCCGTTGACACACACCATGTCATTAACCCTGTCTTGTTTCCTTGCATGGAACCCTGGCTGACTTCTGGATGTCTGGATCCTGCCGATCACCCTCTGAGCTACAGGCCCTGATGCCCTGGATGATCGTGGACTTTTGTCCGGAGTCCGATGTCCGCATACCATCTGCACGTTCCATGCTTGGACCTCGGCGTGCCATTGCACGCACCCTGTTCTACGAACTCTGTGTGTTCATGTGTGCTCCTGTTGCACCCTGAAGTCTTCCTTAATGAAATTTCTTTGAAATAACGACTCGTCTTGCCTTGTCTTGTTTCCCTGAGCCGGCCGTCTGGTACAGCTGGCGTGGTGGCTCACCCCCTTGGTCCCTGTATAGGGGGTGGTTCTCATTAGGTCAGCTCGCGCTAGGTGGGTGGGTGCCACGGTCCAGAGGGTCCACTCTTTCAAAGAAGAATGACTCAGCGTAAGCTGACACTCGTCAAAGAGAGAGAGGACCCCGCTGGCCTTAAGAGCTTACACTCTACAGGAGAGAGAGAGGAACCCCACTGACCATAAGAGCTCACACTCTACAGCAGAGAGAGAGGATCCCACTGACCATAAGAGCTTACACTCTACAGGAGAGAGAGGACCCCACTGACCATATGAGCTCACACTCCACAGGAGAGAGAGAGGACCCCACTGACCATAAGAGCTTACACTCTACAGGAAAGAGAGGACCCCACTGACCATAAGAGCTTACACTCTACTGGAGAGAGAGGACCAAACTGACCATAAGAGCTTACACTCTACAGGAGAGAGAGAGGACCCCACTGACCATAAGAGCTTACATTCTACAGGAGAGAGAGAGGATCCCACTGACCATAAGAACTTACACTCTACAGGAGAGAGAGAGGACCTCGCTGACCATAAGAGCTTACACTCTACAGGAGAGAGAGAGGACCCCGCTGACCATAAGAGCTTACATTCTACAGGAGAGAGAGAGGATCCCACTGACCATAAGAGCTTACACTCTACAGCAGAGAGAGGACCCCACTGATCATAAGAGCTAACACTCTACAAGAGAGAAAGGACCCCACTGATCATAAGAGCTTACAATCTACAGGAGAGAGAGAGGACCCCACTGACCAAAAGAGCTTACACTCTACAGGAGAGAGAGGACCCCACTGATCATAAGAGCTAACACTCTACAAGAGAGAACACCAATGACAATAAGAGCTTACACTCTACAGGAGAGAGAGGACCCCTCTGACCATATGAGCTTACACTCTACAAGAGAGAGAGGACCCCACTGACCAAAGGAGCTTACACTCTACAGGAGAGAGGACATACCTGACCATAAGAGCTTACATTCAACAAGAGAGAGAGAGGACCCCGCTGTCCATAAGAGCTTACACTGTACAGGAGAGAGAGAGGACCCCACTGACCATAAGAGCTTACACTCTACTGGAGAGAGGACCCCATTGACCATAAGAGCTTACACTCTACTGGAGAGAGAGAGAGGACCCCACTGACCATAAGAGCTTACACTCTACAGTAGAGAGAGAGGACCCCACTGATCATAAGAGCTTACGCTCTACAGGAGAGAGAGGACCCCTCTGACCATAAGAGCTTACACTCTACAGGAGAGAGAGGACCCCACTGACCATAAGAGCTTACACTCTACAGGAGAGAGGACCCCACTGATCATAAGAGCTAACACTCTACAGGAGAGAGAGGACCCCACTGATCATAAGAGCTTACGCTCTACAGGAGAGAGAGGACCCCACTGACCATAAGAGCTTACGCTCTATAGGAGAGAGAGGACCCCACTGACCATAAGAGCTTACACTCTACAGGAGAGAGGACCCCACTGACCATAAGAGCTAACACTCTACAGGAGAGAGAGGACCCCATTGAGCATAAAAGCTTACAATCTACTGGAGAGAGAGAGGACCCAATGACCATAGGAGCTTACACTCTACAGGAGAGAGAGAGGACCCCACTGACCATAAGAGCTTACACTCTATAGGAAAGAGAGGACCCCATTGACCATAAGAGCTTACACTCTACAGGAGAGAGAGGACCCCACTGACCATAAGAGCTTACGCTCTACAGGAGAGAGAGGACCCCACTGACCATAAGAGCTTACACTCTACAGGAGAGAGAGGACCCCATTGACCATAAGAGCTTACATTCTACTGGAGAGAGAGAGAGGACCCCACTGACCATAAGAGCTTACACTCTACAGGAGAGAGAGAGGACCCCACTGATCATAAGAGCTTACGCTCTACAGGAGAGAGAGGACCCCACTGACCCAAAGAGCTTACACTCTACAGGAGAGAGAGAGGACCGCACTGACCATAAGAGCTTACACTCTACAGGAGAGGACCCCACTTACCATAAGAGCTTACACTCTACAGGAGAGAGAGAGGACCCCACTGACCATAAGAGCTTACAATCTACAGGAGAGAGAGAGAGAGCACCCCACTAATCATAAGAGCTTACAATCTACAGGAGAGAGAGGACCCCACTGACCATAAGAGCTTACACTCTACAGGAGAGAGGACCCCACTGACCATAAGAGCTTACACTCTACAGGAGAGAGAGGACCACACTGACCATAAGAGCTTACGCTCTACAGGAGAGAGAGGACCACACTGACCATAAGAGCTTACACTCTACAGGAGAGAGAGAGGACCCCACTGACCATAAGAGCTTACACTTTACAGTAGAGAGGACCCCACTGATCATAAGAGCTTACGCTCTACAGGAGAGAAAGGACCCCACTGACCTCAAGAGCTTACACTCTACAGGAGAAAGAGAGGACCCCACAGACCATAAGAGCTTACACTCTGCAGGAGAGGACCCCACTGACCATAAGAGCTTACACTCTACAGGAGAGGACCCCACTGACCATAAGAGCTTACACTCTGCAGGAGAGAATGCAGCCCACTGACCATAAGAGCTTACAATCTACAGGAGAGAGAGAGGACCCCACTGACCATAAGAGCTTACACTCTACAGGAGAGAGAGAGGACCCCACTGACCATAAGAGCTTACACTCTACAGGAGAGAAAGGACCCCACAGACAATAAGAGCTTACACTCTACAGGGGAGAGAGAGGACCCCACTGACCATAAGATCTTACACTCTACAGGAGAGAGAGAGGACCTCACTGACCATAAGAGCTTACACTCTACAGGAGAGAGAGAGGACCTCATTGACCATAAGAGCTTACAATCTACAGGAGAGAGAGAGCACCCCACTGATCATAAGAGCTTACAATCTACAGGAGAGAGAGGACCCCACTGACCATAAGAGCTTACACTCTACAGGAGAGAGAGAGGACCCCACTGACCATAAGAGCTTACACTCTACAGGAGAGAGAGAGAGGACCCCATTGACCATAAGAGCTTACAATCTACAGGAGAGAGAGAGAGCACCCCACTGATCATAACAGCTTACAATCTACAGGAGAGAGAGGACCCCACTGACCATAAGAGCTTACACTCTACAGGAGAGAGGACCCCACTGACCATAAGAGCTTACACTCTACAGGAGAGAGAGAGAGGACCCGATTGACCATAAGAGCTTACAATCCACAGGAGAGAGAGAGAGAGCACCCCACTGATCATAAGAGCTTACAATCTGCAGGAGAGAGAGGACCCCACTGACCATAAGAGCTTACAATCTACAGGAGAGAGAGAGGACCCCACTTACCATAAGAGCTTACACTCTACAGGAGAGAGAAAGGACCCCACTGATCATAAGAGCTTACAATCTACAGGAGAGAGAGAGGACCCCACTGACCATAAGAGCTTACAATCTACAGGAGAGAGAGAGGACCACACTGACCATAAGAGCTTACACTCTACAGGAGAGAGAAGAACCCACTGACCATAAGAGCTTACACTCTACAGGAGAGAGAGAGGACTCCACTGACCATAAGAGCTTACACTCTACAGGAGACAGAGGACCCACTGACCATAACAGCTTACACTCTACAGGAGAGAGAGGACCCCATTGACCATAAGAGCTTACGCTCTACAGGAGAGAGAGGACCCCACTTACCATAAGAGCTTACACTCTACAGGAGAGAGAGAGGACCCCACCGACCATAAGAGCTTAGACTCTACAGGAGAGAGAGGACTCCATTGACCATAAGAGCTTACACTCTACTGGAGAGAGAGAGAGGACCCCACTGACCATAAGAGCTTACACTCTACAGGAGAGAGAGAGGACCCCACTGACCATAAGAGCTTACGCTCTACAGGAGAGAGAGGACCCCACTGACCCTAAGAGCTTACACTCTACAGGAGAGAGAGAGGACCCCACTGACCATAAGAGCTTACACTCTACAGGAGAGGACCCCACTGACCATAAGAGCTTACACTCTACAGGAGAGCACCCCACTGACCATAAGAGCTTACACTCTACAAGAGAGAGAGGACCCCATTGACCATAAGAGCTTACAATCTACAGGAGAGAGAGAGAGCACCCCACTGATCATAAGAGCTTACAATCTACAGGAGAGAGAGGACCCCACTGACCATAAGAGCTTACACTCTACAGGAGAGAGGACCCCACTGACCATAAGAGCTTACACTCTACAGGAGAGAGAGGACCACACTGACCATAAGAGCTTACGCTCTACAGGAGAGAGAGGACCCCACTGACCATAAGAGCTTACACTCTACAGGAGAGAGAGAGAGGACCCCACTGACCATAAGAGCTTACACTCTACAGGAGAGAGAGGACCCCATTGACCATAAGAGCTTACACTCTACTGGAGAGAGAGAGGGCCCCACTGACCATTAGAGCTTACACTTTACAGTAGAGAGGACCCCACTGATCATAAGAGCTTACGCTCTACAGGAGAGAAAGGACCCCACTGACCTCAAGAGCTTACACTCTACAAGAGAGAGAGGACCCCATTGACCATAAGAGCTTACAATCTACAGGAGAGAGAGAGGACCCCACTGACCATAAGAGCTTACACTCTACAGGAGAGAGAGAGAGGACCCCATTGACCATAAGAGCTTACAATCTACAGGAGAGAGAGAGAGCACCCCACTGATCATAAGAGCTTACAATCTACAGGAGAGAGAGGACCCCACTGACCATAAGAGCTTACACTCTACAGGAGAGAGGACCCCACTGACCATAAGAGCTTACACTCTACAGGAGAGAGAGGACCACACTGACCATAAGAGCTTACGCTCTACAGGAGAGAGAGGACCACACTGACCATAAGAGCTTACACTCTACAGGAGAGAGAGAGGACCCCACTGACCATAAGAGCTTACACTCTACAGGAGAGAGAGGACCCCATTGACCATAAGAGCTTACACTCTACTGGAGAGAGAGAGGGCCCCACTGACCATTAGAGCTTACACTTTACAGTAGAGAGGACCCCACTGATCATAAGAGCTTACGCTCTACAGGAGAGAAAGGACCCCACTGACCTCAAGAGCTTACACTCTACAGGAGAGAGAGAGGACCCCATTGACCATAAAAGCTTACAATCTACAGGAGATAGAGAGGACCACACTGACCATAAGAGCTTACAGGAGAGAGAGGACCCCACAGACCATAAGAGCTTACACTCTACAGGAGAGAGAGAGGACCACACTGACCATAAGAGCTTACACTCAACAGGAGAGAGAGGACCCCATTGACCATAAGAGCTTACACTCTACTGGAGAGAGAGAGAGGACCCCACTGACCATAAGAGCTTACACTCTACAGGAGAGAGAGAGGACCCCATTGACCATAAGAGCTTACACTCTACAGGAGAGAGAGGACCCCATTGACCATAAGAGCTTACACTCTACTGGAGAGAGAGAGGGCCCCACTGACCATTAGAGCTTACACTTTACAGTAGAGAGGACCCCACTGATCATAAGAGCTTACGCTCTACAGGAGAGAAAGGACCCCACTGACCTCAAGAGCTTACACTCTACAGGAGAGAGAGAGGGGACCCCATTGACCATAAGAGCTTACAATCTACAGGAGAGAGAGAGAGCACCCCACTGATCATAAGAGCTTACAATCTACAGGAGAGAGAGGACCCCACTGACCATAAGAGCTTACACTCTACAGGAGAGAGGACCCCACTGACCATAAGAGCTTACACTCTACAGGAGAGAGAGGACCACACTGACCATAAGAGCTTACGCTCTACAGGAGAGAGAGGACCCCACTGACCATAAGAGCTTACACTCTACAGGAGAGAGAGAGGACCCCACTGACCATAAGAGCTTACACTCTACAGGAGAGAGAGGACCCCATTGACCATAAGAGCTTACACTCTACTGGAGAGAGAGAGGGCCCCACTGACCATTAGAGCTTACACTTTACAGTAGAGAGGACCCCACTGATCATAAGAGCTTACGCTCTACAGGAGAGAAAGGACCCCACTGACCTCAAGAGCTTACACTCTACAGGAGAGAGAGAGGACCCCATTGACCATAAAAGCTTACAATCTACAGGAGATAGAGAGGACCACACTGACCATAAGAGCTTACAGGAGAGAGAGGACCCCACAGACCATAAGAGCTTACACTCTACAGGAGAGAGAGAGGACCACACTGACCATAAGAGCTTACACTCAACAGGAGAGAGAGGACCCCATTGACCATAAGAGCTTACACTCTACTGGAGAGAGAGAGAGGACCCCACTGACCATAAGAGCTTACACTCTACAGGAGAGAGAGAGGACCCCATTGACCATAAGAGCTTACACTCTACAGGAGAGAGAGGACCCCATTGACCATAAGAGCTTACACTCTACTGGAGAGAGAGAGGGCCCCACTGACCATTAGAGCTTACACTTTACAGTAGAGAGGACCCCACTGATCATAAGAGCTTACGCTCTACAGGAGAGAAAGGACCCCACTGACCTCAAGAGCTTACACTCTACAGGAGAGAGAGAGGACCCCATTGACCATAAAAGCTTACAATCTACAGGAGATAGAGAGGACCACACTGACCATAAGAGCTTACAGGAGAGAGAGGACCCCACAGACCATAAGAGCTTACACTCTACAGGAGAGAGAGAGGACCACACTGACCATAAGAGCTTACACTCAACAGGAGAGAGAGGACCCCATTGACCATAAGAGCTTACACTCTACTGGAGAGAGAGAGAGGACCCCACTGACCATAAGAGCTTACACTCTACAGGAGAGAGAGAGGACCCCATTGACCATAAGAGCTTACAATCTACAGGAGAGAGAGAGGACCCCACTGACCATAAGAGCTTACACTCTACAGGAGAGAGAGGACCACACTGACCATAAGAGCTTACGCTCTACAGGAGAGAGAGGACCCCACTGACCATAAGAGCTTACACTCTACAGGAGAGAGAGAGGACCCCACTGACCATAAGAGCTTACACTCTACAGGAGAGAGACGACCCCATTGACCATAAGAGCTTACACTCTACTGGAGAGAGAGAGAGGACCCCACTGACCATAAGAGCTTACACTTTACAGTAGAGAGGACCCCACTGATCATAAGAGCTTACGCTCTACAGGAGAGAAAGGTCCCCACTGACCATAAGAGCTTACACTCTACACGAGAGAGAGAGGACCCCATTGACCATAAGAGCTTACAATCTACAGGAGAGAGAGAGGAACACACTGACCATAAGAGCTTACACTCTACAGGAGAGAGAGAGGACCACACTGACCATAAGAGCTTACACTCTACAGGAGAGAGAGAGGACCACACTGACCATAAGAGCTTACACTCTACAGGAGAGAGAGGACCCCACTGACCATAAGAGCTTACACTCTACAGGAGAGAGAGGACCCCATTGACCATAAGAGCTTACACTCTACAGGAGAGAGAGAGGACCACACTGACCATAAGAGCTTACACTCTACAGTAGAGAGAGAGGTCCCCACTGACCATAAGAGCTTACACTCTACAGGAGAGAGGACCCCACTGACCATAAGAGCTTACACTCTACAGGAGAGAGAGAGGACCACACTGACCATAAGAGCTTACACTCTACAGGAGAGAGAGAGGACCACACTGACCATAAGAGCTTACACTCTACAGGAGAGAGAGAGAGGACCCCACTGACCATAAGAGCTTACACTCTACAGGAGAGAGAGAGAGGACCCCACTGACCATAAGAGCTTACACTCTACAGGAGAGAGAGAGGACCACACTGACCATAAGAGCTTACACTCTACAGGAGAGAGAGGACCACACTGATCATAAGAGCTTACACTCTACAGGAGAGAGAGAGAGGACCCCACTGACCATAAGAGCTTACACTCTACAGGAGAGAGTGGACCCCACTGACCATAAGAGCTTACACTCTACAGGAGAGAGGACCCTGTTATGATTGAGTGACTGTAGGAGGCAGACACAAAAATAGAAGCTACGTCCAGAAAACCAGAGGAGCTCGCAACTATCCGATTGCAGACCCCTGAACCTATCAACACAACTAGCAGTAGCCGTGGGGGGTTCCTACGGTGCCCTAGACCCCTCGATCACAGCCGGAGAAACTATATAGCCTAAAGACAGAAAAGGAAATCTAAACTGCCCCAGAGCAGACCCCAAAGTAAAAGGCAGCCCCCAACATATAATGACAGTGAAGCAAGATGAAAAAACACTGACACAGATAGAAAGATAGGCTGAGCAAACGTTGGGGCCCAATCTAATCTAAACAGGAAAGGAAAGGAAAGCTGCTGTCTGCAATCGGCAAAAAACCCTATCCAAAACATAAGCCAGCAAGCTGAAATGGAAAAAGACCCTGAAGCAACTAAGCTTCAACTAAATCAGCACTCTGGTATTTTCAGGAGACAGAGCTAAGGAGTTCAGCTCACCCCAGCAGGGGATGGCTGAAATCCAGAAAAAACAAAGCAAGGCACAAATGCAAAAAGCAAGGAAGAAAACTTAGCTTTAGCAGAGCAGGAATTCAGACTGGACTCCAAGGATACCACAGAGAAATCACCCGCAGGGAGAATGGGTGTATGCAGCCTTATATCCAGTCTGTGACTCCACTCAGCCAGTCATCATCATTAATCTCAGGTGTCTGATAATCAGACTCACTACCTCTCCTTAGCAGAAGAGGGAGTTCCTCGGGCCTCAGTGATGCAGGGGAAAATGAACTCACAACAGTACCTCCCCCTTGAGGAGGGGTCACCGAACCCTCAACCACGCCACCAGGGCGATCAGGGTGAGCTTGATGAAAGGCACGCACCAGTCTTTTAGCATGAACATCAGAGGCAGAGACCCAGGAATTATCCTCCTGACCATAACCCTTCCACTTAACCAAATACTGGAGTCTCCGTCTAGCCAGACGAGAATCCAGTACTTTCTCTACCTCATATTCAATGTTACCTTCAACCAATACAGGGTCTGGAGGTGCCACTCCCAGAACAACAGGTTCAACAAATCTCTTCAACAAGGACTTATGAAACACATTATGGATTTTAAATGTGACAGGACGAGCCAAACAAAAAGAGACCGGATTAATAATCTCCAAAATCTTGTAAGGTCGAATAAATCTAGGCTTAAACTTAGGAGAAGCCACCTTCATAGCAATATTTTTTGATGATAACCACACCAAATCACCAACCTTAAACTGGGGACCAATGGTCCTATGTCGGTTGGAAAACTGCTGGGCCTTTTCCTGGGAGAGAGATAACTTATCCACCACTTAGTCCCAGATCTGGTGCATTCTCTCCACCACAGTGTCAACCCCTGGGCAGGCAGACGGCTCCACCTGCCCTGAAGAAAATCGAGGATGAAACCCAAAGTTACAAATAAAAGGTGACATCAAAGTGGCAGAACTAGCTCTGTTATTTAAAGCAAATTCGGCCAAGGGTAAAAATGAAACCCAATCATCCTGATCAGCAGAAATAAAACATCTCAAATATGACTCCAAGGTCTGGTTTGTTCTCTCTGTCTGCCCATTGGTCTGAGGGTGAAAGGCAGAGGAGAAGGACAACTGAATTCCCAGCTTGGAACAGAAAGTTCTCCAAAATCTAGACACAAACTGAACTCCTCTGTCAGACACAATGTTCTCAGGAATCCCGTGCAAGCGAACCACCTGTTGCAAAAACAGGGGCACCAACTCAGAGGAAGACGGCAACTTAGGGAGTGGTACAAGATGAACCATCTTAGAGAACCTATTACAAATCACCCAAATAACAGTCATCCTTTGAGAGACAGGCATATCGGAGATGAAATCCATTGAAATATGGGTCCATGACCTCTTGGGGACAGGCAAAGGCATCAACAACCCACTAGAGCGGGAGCATGATTTAGACCGGGAGCACGTCCCACAGGACTGCACAAAATTCCTGACATCACGAGACAAGGAGGGCCACCAAAAAGACCGACTCACAAGATCTCTAGTACCAAAAATACCTGGATGACCAGCCAAAGCAGAGCAATGAACTTCAGACATCACTCTCTTCTTCCACTGGTCAGGAACATACAACTTTCCACTGGGACAACGCTCAGGCTTGTCTCTCTGGAATTCTTCCAGAGCACGTCTCATATCGGGCGAGATGGCAGAAAGAACTACCCCTTCGCCTAAGATGGTAGCAGGTTTGGTCACCACAGGAGAATCAGCAAAGAAACTCCTAGAGAGTGCGTCTGCCTTGACATTCTTAGTTCCAGGAAGAAAAGAAACCACAAAATCAAAACGTGTAAAAAACAAGGCCCACCTATCCTGTCTAGGGTTCAAGCGCTTAGCCGACTCTAGATAAATCAAATTCTTGTGGTCGGTGAGGACCACGACTTGATGCTTAGCTCCCTCCAACCAATGTCTCCACTCCTCAAATGCCCATTTCATGGCCAACAGTTTCCGATTCCCCACGTCGTAGTTACGTTCAGATGGAGAGAACTTTCGGGAAAAGAAAGCGCAGGGATTCATTTTAGATGTTACAGGATCCTTTTGGGACAAAACAGCTCCTGCACCAATCTCAGAAGCATCCACCTCTACCTGGAACGGAAGTGAGACATCAGGTTGCCGCAAAACCGGGGCGGAGGTGAATCTTCGCTTCAACTCCTGAAAGGAAGAAACAGCCCCCGGAGACCAATTTAACACATCAGCACCCTTCTTAGTCAAATCAGTCAATGGCTTGGCAATACTAGAAAATTTTGCTATAAATTTCCGATAAAAATTAGCAAAACCCAAAAACTTCTGGAGGGCCTTCAAAGAAGTGGGCTGAACCCAATCATAAATGGCCTGTACCTTGACTGGATCCATTTCAATAGTTGACGGAGACAAAATAAATCCCAAAAATGAAATCCTCTGTATCCCAAAAAGGCATTTAGATCCCTTGACATACAGGGAATTCTCCCTCAAGATCCGGAACACAGTCCGAACATGTTCCACATGAGAATCCCAATCCTTGGAGAAGATCAAAATATCATCCAGATAGATAATCAAAAATGTATCCACAAAATCTCGGAAAATATCGTTCATGAAGCACTGGAAGACAGAAGGGGCATTAGTGAGCCCAAAAGGCATCACCAGGTACTCAAAATGTCCCTCCGGAGTATTAAACGCTGTCTTCCATTCATCCCCATGCTTAATGCGAATAAGATTATACGCCCCCCTGAGGTCAAGCTTGGTAAACCAGCAAGCACCTTTAACTCTAGAGAATAGATCCGAAATCAGGGGTAACGGATACTGATATTTAACAGTAATCTTGTTGAGGGCACGATAATCAATACAAGGTCTTAATGAACCATCCTTTTTGGCTACAAAAAAAAACCAGCACGTAAGGGTGAAAAGGATGGTCTAATATGACCCTTCTCCAACGCCTCCTTAATATAGGATCGCATAGCCTCGTGCTCGGGTACAGATAAATTGAAAAGCCGACCCTTGGGGAATTTACACCCCGGGTTCAGCTCAATAGAACAGTCATAACTCCTATGAGGAGGCAAAGACGCAGACTCATTCTCACTAAATACATCATAAAAATCAGCCAGATAGTCAGGAACATCATGTGACTGGGGAGAGGTGGAGAAAACAGGAGCATCACTAAGGGCACACCGACAACCCCAACTCACCACAGACAAAGATTTCCAATCCAGAACTGGATTATGGATTTGTAACCAGGGAAACCCCAGAACAATGGTATCATGCAGATTATGCAACACCAAAAATCTGCAATTTTCCTGATGGTCTGGGGTGACCCGCATTACCACCTGGGTCCAAAACTGAGGTTTATCTTTAGCCAAAGGAGTAGCATCAATCCCCCTCAAAGGGATAGGCGTCCGCAGAGGTGTCATAGGAAATCCACAACATTTAGCAAAATCCAAGTCCATTAGGCTTAGAGCTGCTCCCGAATCCACAAATGCCTTGGCGGAAAATGTGGACAGGGAGCAGATCAGAGTAATAGCCAGAAGAAACTTAGGTTGAACACCACCAACAGAAAACGTGTGTGCAAAGCGTTTCTCTCGTTTAGGACAGACAGAAATAATATGCAAGGCATCTCCACAGAAAAAGCACAACTTATTACGTCTTCTGAACTCCTGACGCTGCTCTCTGGAGAAAACTCTTATCACATTGCATAGGTTCAGTCATTTGTTCAACAGGTGGCAACACCTCTCGTGCAGTTTTGCGTTCGCGCAAACGCCGATCAACCTGAATGGCTAATGACATAGAATCGTCAAGACCAGAGGGAACAGGAAATCCCACCATAGTATCTTTTACGGCTTCTGACAAACCCTTCCGAAAGAGAGCAGCCAAGGCATTATCATTCCAAGTAGTAAGTACCGCCCACTTTCGGAATTTTTGACAGTACAATTCTGCAGAATCTCGACCCTGATTCAATGCCAGCAGGGTCTTTTCAGCCTGATCAATGGCATTAGGTTCGTCTTACAACAAGCCCAAGGCTTGAAAAAATGCGATCACATTAGTCAGAATAGGATCATCTGGTTTCAAAGAAAACGCCCAATCCTGGGGATCGCCACGCAGCAAAGAGATGACAATTTTAACCTGCTGCGCGGAGCTCCCTGACGAGTTAGGCTTCATGGCAAAAAATAATTTACAATTATTTTTGAAATTCAAAAATTTAGACCGATCACCACAAAATACATCAGGTGTAGGAATCTTTGGTTCAGCAGCATGTGAATGAGCAAGGTAGGCGGAAATTCCCTGCACTTCCGCAGCGAGCTGCTCCACACGATCAGACAATTGCTTTATCTCCATTGAGAGAAAAAAAAATTCCCCCTACGGCCTCAGAGATATAGAGGAAAAAATATACACACCTTTTTTTTTTTTTTTTTTTTTACAATTCTTTCCTGCTATTGAGTACCCTAGGATCTGCGGTTCGGCGGGTGATTCTGTTATGATTGAGTGACCGTAGGAGGCCGACACAAAAATAGAAGCTACGTCCAGAAAACCAGAGGAGCTGGCAACTATCCGATTGCAGACCCCTGAACCTATCAACACAACTAGCAGTAGCCGTGGGGGGTTCCTACGGTGCCCTAGACCCCTCGATCACAGCCGGAGAAACTAAATAGCCTAAAGACAGAAAAGGAAATCTAAACTGCCCCAGAGCAGACCCCAAAGTAAAAGGCAGCCCCCAACATATAATGACGGTGAAGCAAGATGAAAAAACACTGACACAGATAGAAAGATAGGCTGAGCAAACGTTGGGGCCCAATCTAATCTAAACAGGAAAGGAAAGGAAAGCTGCTGTCTGCAATCGGCAAAAAACCCTATCCAAAACATAAGCCAGCAAGCTGAAATGGAAAAAGACCCTGAAGCAACTAAGCTTCAAAACTAAATCAGCACTCTGGTATTTTCAGGAGACAGAGCTAAGGAGTTCAGCTCACCCCAGCAGGGGATGGCTGAAATCCAGAAAAAAACAAAGCAAGGCACAAATGCAAAAAGCAAGGAAGAAAACTTAGCTTTAGCAGAGCAGGAATTCAGACTGGACTCCAAGGATACCACAGAGAAATCACCCGCAGGGAGAATGGGCGTATGCAGCCTTATATCCAGTCTGTGACTCCACTCAGCCAGTCATCATCATTAATCTCAGGTGTCTGATAATCAGACTCACTACCTCTCCTTAGCAGAAGAGGGAGTTCCTCGGGCCTCAGTGATGCAGGGGAAAATGAACTCACAACAGGACCCCACTGACCATAAGAGCTTACACTCTACAGGAGAGAGAGGACTCCACTGACCATAAGAGCTTACACTCTACAGGAGAGAGAGGACCACACTGACCATAAGAGCTTACACTCTACAGGAGAGAGAGGATCCCACTGACCATAAGAGCTTACACTCTACAGGAGAGAGGACCCCACTGACCATAAGAGCTTACACTCTACAGGAGAGAGAGGACCCCACTGACCATAAGAGCTTACACTCTACAGGAGAGAGAGAGGACCCCGCTGATACAGAGAGTAAGAAAGAATAAGAGGACCCTAAGTGTGTCCAGTATACTGGTGTATATGTAAGGAGGTGAGGGCATAGCCCTGTTAATATTGTTACTGAATATTAGCTGTGTTCTTTACATGTCTGTATAGAGTACAGTATATATGTCGTGTGTGTGTGTGGCTGTATTTCAATACTTAGTTATAGTTAGGTGCAGTATTAGAAAAGGGCCAGTAGATGGGGGCACTGAGCTCAACTAGTGAGAAGACGTTAAAGGGGTTGACTGAGAGGAGTAGCTAGACAGGAGGAAAGAGCTGAAGTGGCAACCCAAGTCAGTCCCAAGCCAGGGAGATCCGTGGGAGAGTCCCTTGTGGGAGTAGCAGCTGGAGTACAGGAGCTTTGTGTAGAGTTCAGTGAGCTGCAAACCTAGGACCCGAACAGGAGTAACAGTTCCTTTAGGGGGTGAGCTGTAACGGAAAAGTTGGGAACCTTCGTGGGCTGAAGTCGGGCTCTGGAAGAAGGGAAATGTTCATTGTGCTACGTGTGACGTGTCAGCTTGCCTGTGTGGTGCATATGTGTGAAGTGAAGGAAGAAGTGATGTACTGCTGTAGATGAAGATGTATTGCTGTTACCAAGTAAAGAGTCCTGTGGCTGTATTGGACGTGCTGTGCCCTGAAGAGAAGAAAGCTGAGTTGTTAAAGTTGATTCCAGCCTCTGTCTGCAGTCAGTTGGGTCCTCAAAGTGAACAGCATATGGGTGATGAAACAGCCTCCAGCACAGTGAGTACTGGAGCGGCCGCAGCAGCAACCCCCCGACGGCCGTGGTTTTCCATATATCATTGACTTCTGTAATCATTGTATGTTATGAAACCTGTATTTCATGACTGTCACACCCCATACATGATACCTCTTTTGCGCAGCTCCTCCAGCACAGCATTCAGGGCACTGTTATAATGATTCCTCTGTATGTTATATAGACTGTTCCACAATCCCATCATAGTTTCTCTTCCTCCATCAAAAATATCCTGTATCAATGTCCGGGCCCATGGTTTTTCATCATAAGTTAGACTCCAGTATTTCTAGAACGCAAAAAAGAAGACACATTTTGGTTGTTATACATGCGTACATTCTAGCAAAGAGCTGGGGCGCCGGAGTTGGGCATGAGTG
This sequence comes from Dendrobates tinctorius, assembly GCF_039654945.1. Classification (NCBI taxonomy): domain Eukaryota; kingdom Metazoa; phylum Chordata; class Amphibia; order Anura; family Dendrobatidae; genus Dendrobates; species Dendrobates tinctorius. The sequence continues at coordinate 11,768,966 of NW_027361818.1, forward strand.
GGGCCCGCAGCTCTGCCACACACCTGCTGCTACGGCCAGCCTCCTGACCCTGTTCCACCGCCGCTAATCCCACGGCAAGCTATTATAAAATGAGACTATAAGACGCATCACCATGTTTTTCAAAATATGTTTTTTCCTATTTTCCTCCGCAAAATTTGGCGTGCATCTTATAGGTTGCAAAATATGGTAATATTCACCCTCTCAGAGAAATCATCATGGGGACATATTGTAGACTAATCTGTGGCCACAATACAAGTAACACAACCGGCTGTTCGCGTCTCTCACATTAACATCCGGGATATTCCGGGAATGCAGCTCCATCAGAAGTAAATCTAGCTTCAGGTTCTCCACAATGTAGAGCAGATCATACCAGAAATATTCATATATCAACCTCAGTGTATGGTCGTCATACTGAGAAAGCTGCTGGTCGAACTGCCAGGCATCATCATCTAGGAAATGAAGGAGACACAAGAGTTAATTCTTCTAGAACAAGAAGCAGACTGGCGGCATTTTATGTGTAAGATTCTTGGCCGAGATCATTTACACAGTTCCGGTAATAGAAAATTTACCTAAGAGATTTTTATTTGTGTCTATATTTCTTTCCCAAGATTTTTTATAACTGCAGAAATTCATAAATAAAATTTCAGAATATCGCAAGAAACTGTCTTGCAGGCTCACTGCCTGACTGTACTGGCTCCATCACGCTGTAAGGCCATGTTCATACATTCAGTATTTGGTGAGGCTTTTACATAATATTAATCATTTTTATTTCTACAGCACCAACATATTCCACAGCACTTTACATTACAGAACAAGAAATAAAGAATAGACATTACAGAATAATACATAAATCAACAGATACTAAGAGGATTGAGGGTCCAGAGTAGATATGAGCAAATATTTCAATATTCGGTTTGGCTCACGATTGGCGAATTTGCAATATTTAATCTTCGATTTAATCGCTGAATGTAGTAGAACATATTTCCCACGCTGCCACATCACTGTAGCGCTCCTGGTCGGTGGAAACGTTACTGCTGGTAGATTGTTACCACCGTCAGAGCCCTGCGGAATCATACTGTAGGATGTCGGCGTGACCCCGCAGAGATGCGGTGACCTGTGGTGAAAAGCTTACCGCAGGTCAGCAGGTGCCAACTGATGAGATACTACTTCTCATATCCGCCGCTGATGGGAGAAGTAGTCTCTCGTCAGCCGGCGCCTGTGGTCAGAGTTAAAAAAAAAAATCTTACTGTCAGTCAGAGCCTTGTGTGTGGTCACGCTGTGAGATGTAAGCGTAACTCCGCAGAGATACTGTGATCTACAGGGGTAATCTGCTGTAAAAAGCTTACCGCAGGTCAGCAGACACCGACTAATGAGAGACTACTCCTCACATCAGGCTATGTCTGCTGTCACTGATAACAGTGATATCACGAGTCATTGACCTGAGAAGTAATCTCTCATCAGCAGGCGCTTGTGCGCAAAGTTAAAAAAACAACAAAAGTAAACACATTATACTCACCTAACACCAAACCCCCTATGGCTTTGTCTCCTAAAAAAATTGTAAAATAAACAAACATACACTCATCTTAATGCCTAATCCCCGATGCCTATGTCTCCTTGAAAAAGATCAAAAATAATAAACCACCATATTTTCACCTGTCTGCCATAGTCCACATAATCCCAAGTGTCCCACGGCGATCTCACTTATAGAACAGTAACGTCAGGAGATGTGTCTGCTCTATCCGGCTGCCGACGATAGTAATCACTCCAGTAGTGTATCACTGAGCTGCTGTGAGAGAGGTCACATGAATTCATGATGAATTTTCTCAAGCAGCAGTGGTGCCATAAGTGAGATCGCCAGAGCTCATCAGCTGATGAACTCGTGTGACCTCTCTCATGGCAGCTCATTGCTATGCACTGCAGGAGCCATTACCTCCTGTGTCAGTGTATCGCCGGCTGTCTTTGACATCAGTGACTGCTCTCAAAGACATCAAGATCGTCATGGGACATTATGGATCATCTTCTCTGCAAACAGGTGAGGAATAATGTGGTCAATTATTTTATTTTTGTTGCTGGAGACATTGGTGTCAGTGGATTAAGCGCTCGGTGAGTATGGTTTAATCTAGATTCAATAAAAGACTCTGTGTCATTACTTCAAATAAAGGACTTTTTTCCGGGTGTGTGGTTTTTTTGTAAAATCATGTTCCTTTTCTGGGGCAGCTGAGAGCTGATGTTTTTATTCTGGGAGGGGGCCAATATCCATGGTCCATTCCTACGCTATTGATATCTGCCCGTAGCTGTCTGCCTAGTCTTTGCTAGTTAAATTTTATAGGGGGGACCCTATGTCAATTTTTCCTGGGGTCCCTTGTAAAGGCTAAGCAAACAGCTATGAGCTGATATTAACAGCCTGGGAGCCCTTATGGCTATTGGCTCCTTCCCAGAATATTAACATCACCTCTCAGCTGTCGGCTTTCCTTCGGCTGGTTATGAAAATTACGCGGGAGCCCATGCAATTTGTTATTTAATTTTTATTGTAAAAATGAACACTTGCTGTTTGGTTACAGCCTGCATAGGCTGGTTACAGTGTGTGCGTGCATGCGTGTGCATGTGTGTGTTTACCAGTTTAGTAAAGAGGATGTCTAGATGACACCTTTTCATTACTAAACCTAGGGCTTGGTGGTAATGACAGCTGCTGACACTAAGACCCCTCCCATTACACTGATGCTACTGCATCAGAATGAACAATTATCAGCAATTATTCATCAGAAAATGTAACTGCTTACAATGCCTTCCCAATGGGATACACAGAGATTTCAGCAAGGCCAGGCAAAAAAATTCTAAAATCACTTAAAAGGTTATGGACCAATATATACATACAAACAGACAATACTATATTTAAAGTGCCAGTGCTCAATTTAAACCGTGCTCAAAATAGAAAATGGTTCAGTCTCACCCAGACCGCTTTATGTTCCTCCTCAAAGTTCCAAATGTATTGTTTCAAGCAGAAAGGAAGAATTGATATCCCCTATATTCCACCATAGGGGATGCTCAAAAAGAAGAGGGGGAGTTATTGTATGACACTACTCCCTGTCGTGCCCCTGCATTGCTCCCGCCCTAACAAGGGCAGTACCCTGGTATGGTCCTATACAAGCGTTACCCATAACAATTATGTAGCCTCCCTACCCAGTGGTGGTTAGAATTCCAAGATAGCATTTTAAGAAAAAGGAGCTAGGCAAACGAATGGTCAAAGATAAATCCAAGGTCCGACAGCAAAGGTCAGAATATAAGTACTCAGATCACAGATGAGCACAGATTAGCATGACCCAGATCCTATAGGGTGGCTTACCTGTCAGTCACAGCAACCTTATGACACTATGTGTGGTGTGATCCTGACACCAGTGTCTCAGCTACAGATCATTGTTGACAAGGATTGAGCATACAGTATAAAGGCCCCGTCACACACAGCAAGATCGCTAGCGAGATCACTGACTTTGTGACGCAACAGCGATCTCGCCAGCGATCTCACTGTGTGTGACACACATCAGCGACCGCTCCCCCGCTGGGTATCGCTGATCGTGCTCGATCGGCCTGGGTCATTTTTTGATCGTTGGTCTCCCGCTGGCCAGCTCGCATCGGTGCGTGTGGCAGCGGGAGACCAACGATCAGCGAGCTCCCAGCGCTGTAAGCTGGGAACTGATGAGAGGAGCTGAGGGATCACTCCAGCAGATATATAACTGCACCAGGATATCCTCTGAGAATTACCTTAATGAATAGTTAGTAACTGTTTTTTCTGCATAAGAATGGAATCTGTGTTCCAATACCATTAATCTAGATTTGCCTGTTCATTCCTACAAAAAATGTTTAAAATTATCCCTGTATCATTCATTTTTTGTGGATTATTTGGAGTGCACCACATAACATCACTCTACCAGGAAACAAAGGTTAATTAAGTGCACCCTGCCATCACAAATTTTCCTTTCTTTGCCCCTGCCATGGTGGAGTGGTAACTTCTGCACGCCACATGGCATCACTAGCAGGATCTTACTAAATTGAAGGTGCGGTGGGAGCCCCAGCTCACTGTGACCACAGACCTTGATAAATTTATTGAACGCGGACTAGCACACTATCAGAAGGAGGCCTCGCCTCAGCCAAGTGAAGCTCAGCGTGCCGAAGAACGGGAATTCACGCCTCCACTACAGTCCAGCCAAACGGATTTGCCACTGGATTACAATGTGGAATTATTGATTCCCACAGCAGGTGAGGATTGGATCATAGCCCCCAATTAAAGGGTCTGTAACCCTGGAAGAGGGTAAGAAAACGTATGAGCATCAGATTTTTTCATATCTTTTTTTAAACATGGTTTAAATATGCCTCAGTATACACTGCTATGCAAATTAATTGGGACAAAGCACTTTTTAAGTAAAATCGTAAGTTGGTCACCAGTCGGTGATTCAAACCAGTTTTAACTGCTTTGAACAGGCACTCACACCTGTTCAAAGCAGTTAATACTGGTTTGAATCACTGACTGGTAACCAACTTACGATTTTACTTAAAAAATGCTTTGTCCCAATTAATTTGCACAACACTGTAAGTTTTTCTACTTTACCAGGTTGGTGTGCTAGCAGCTACAGTCCTCCTTTCTGCTGCATTATGGTGCACAATATACTATATGGAGGACTATGGAGAGTGCATTATACAATATGGAAGACTATAGTTCACATTATACTATATGGAGGACTATGGCGGGTGTATTATACTGTGCGGAGGTCTATGGGGTGCATTATACTATATGGAGGACTATGGGGAATACATTATACAATATGGAAGACTATAGTTCACATTATACTATATGGAGGACTATGGCGGGTGTATTATACTGTGCGGAGGTCTATGGGGTGCATTATACTATATGGAGGACTATGGGAAGTGCATTTTACAATATGGAAGACTATGGTTCACATTATACTATATGTAGGACTATGGTGGGTGTATTATACTGTGCGGCGGACTATGGGGTGCATTATACTATATGGAGGACTATGGGAAGTGCATTATACAATATGGAAGACTATGGTTCACATTATACTATATGGAGGACTATGGTGGGTGTATTATACTGTGCGGAGGACTATGGGGTGCATTATACTATAAGGAGGAGTATGGGGTTTATTATACTAAACATGTAAAATGCTGCCTATTCATCGAGTGATTGGATTGTTTATGCCGGAACAGAAATCATTGTTCTCAGCAGCACATCACCATGTGTAAACTGCAGATGTGCTACTGATAACATGATACTGTATGTGTACAGAGTGATCTACTGGTGATTGTTCTGTCCCCATTATTCTTCCTCAGCCGGTGTAAAGAGGTTGGGAAACAAGCATTAAACAACTTCATTACTGTCGATCACGCTCGTTTTGCGGACTGAACTCAGCGCTTATAAATACAACTGACATGTTTCTGTGTGATGCGCAGTATGTGAACATTTGGGGTCCCAATTTAAACTTTTGCCCAGGGCCCCACTTTGTCTAAAAACAGCCCTGCCTGTAGTTTAGAAGTCCTCAGACCAATCTACATAAAGATCACCAACCATTTCTGGGCCGAGAATCACACTGAGAAGAGAGGGATTTAAGGATTTTCTAAAATCAGATTTGAACGTATCATGGGAAATTTTTTTTCAGACTTGTAATAAGAAAATTTTTTTTAACTTTTTTTGCAATTAAAGGGGTTGTTTGAACTTAGACTACAAGTCTAAAGACACTATGTGCTTGCAGACTAGTGAATCCTTACATTGTGTGCACTGAGCCCTATAAGGATCCTCCAGTTCCTACAGGTAGGTGCACGACCACAAGTATGTAATTTGCATACATGTGGTCACGTGCCAATTAGATGGGCGCAGCCTCACTTACTGCAAGTGTATGGAGCAGTGCCGTACATGTCTATTTGGAATGTGTACAGAAATATCCAAATCACATACTTGCAGTCACCTGACCGCCTGCTCCCGTTGTGGGCATCGGAGAATCCTCACAGCCCTCATTGAGCACGGTGTGAAGATTCACAAGTCTGAGTGGCTGCAGACTTGTAGCCTTAGGCCGGACAACCCCTTTAATGTTAATTGCAGCTTACTTTTTGCAACATTTTTATTTACCGTTTACTTTTTTATATACATTTACTGTACAAAATATTGGCATATCACCCATACAACCATGAGTAATATCAAATGACAAACTCTTCAAAGTGTCATCATTATATACATGTGTGAAACCCCAGGAGTCCGGTTGCCACAGTGGCATTGCCTCCCTCACAGGGAGTAATGTCATGCCTGGAAGCAAGGAGGGGTCCCTTTACCAGGTGTCAGTAGGAGAGAAGTCGAGCAGAACGTGGGGAGTGGAGCTGTGATTAAACTCGCCCCAGAGCTGAGCGCTAGGGACCGGATACCGGAGTCCGTGGTTGCATGGTACTGAAGTCCCGGCAGCTAAATCCAGAGGGCAGGGGACTGCAGGTCTCCTGGCCCGACCTAATACCCAGAGGCACAGCAGCATACCAGAGCCTGGAGCCGACACAAAGGAGCGGCACCTGTGATAGGCTCGAGCTGCCTGCCATGCAAGCAACGGTTTATAAAACAGAGACAGTTAGCAGCAGAAGGACGAGGTGTTAGGCAGCAAATAAAAAGGGAGGACAAAGCAGAAGGAAGGCCTCCGTACCTACCTGGTCAGGTATATCCAAAATTGCTTCCTGGCTGCTCGGCTCTCCATTACGATCTGTTACCAGTGCCCCGGTCTGTACTATTATCAATCAGGTAAAGGAAAAGAAAACTACAGCCCTTGTGTCCTCCACTGATCTCTTGCTCCCTGAGTCCTACACTACATGGTACATGAAGCCTGACATAAACGGAACTGGTAGCCCTGGGACCCCACTCCACTTGTGAGGAGTAGAACCATCCCAGCTGTGTCACCATCAGCCCCAGCGGTTTCCTTTAGCAGCATCGGTCATCTGTTGCTGAACACCACAGGTGGCGTCACGTTAAATCCCATAAATGTATTCCCCATTTTATGGCACAGCCAGGGCCACGGAGTCGGGTCACGGCCCCATGACTTCCCCAAAGAACTAAGAAAGAAACTTGGCACTCAACTTCTGAATGAATGCAGTTGTATTTAATGCAGCCAAATTAATCAAAACGTTTCGGCCTCATGTGGCCTTCATCAGTCAGCAGACTGCTCAGAGATAGGAAAAGACCTTGATCAATTAAATGGCCGATGAACGGTGGAAGCCGCGTCACTGCAGGCAGCACGCGCACACTCTTTAGACGTCTGTAAGGACGCTGTACAGCAGTGTGCCCACACCTACTGCTGCTTACCAGCGGCCGCATTTAAATGAGATATATCCCCCTACCTGTTTCATTGATCAAGGTCTTTTCCTATCTCTGAGCAGTCTGCTAACTGATGAAGGTCACATGAGGCCGAAACGTTTGATTAATTTGGCTGCATTAAATACAACTGCATTCATTCAGAAGTTGAGTGCCAAGTTTCTTTCTTACTTTACACAAGGTGTGAGACCCTACTTGTGCACCTCTCCAAGTAGTGCATACGGTTTTTTCTTATTAACCTTCCCCAAAAAACTGTCTGACCCAGTTTCGCGTAACCTACGGCCCTAGTGGACGTGTCACATGTATGAATGAACGTTCAGAACACTACATTTTGATTAATGCTCTATTTAATCTAAAGCCGACTACACACATGTAACAGGTGATGGCTGAGTACTCATTCAGTTATCAGCTATCTCTCCTAACTCCCCAATCCAGATGAGCGCTCAGTAACTTCCCCATAAACATGAGCATCAGTATCTTCCCCATAAACATGAGCGCTCAGCAACTCCCCAATACACAAGAGCATTCAGTAACTCCTACGTACACATGAGCACTCAGTAACTCCCCCATACACATGAGCACTCAGTATCTCCTCAATACACATGAGCACTCAGTAACTCCACCATACACATGAGTGCTCAGTAACTCCCCAATACACATGAGCACTCAGTAACTCCCCCATACACATGAGCACTCAGTAACTCCCCAATACACAAGAGCATTCAGTAACTCCACCATACACGAGCGCTTAGTAACTTCCCAATAAACATGAGCGCTCAGCAACTCCCTCATAAACACGTGCGCTCAGCAACTCCCGCGTACACATGAGCACTCAGAAACTCCCCCATACACATGAGCACTCAGTATCTCCCAAATACACATGAGCACTCAGTAACTCCACCATACACATGAGTGCTCAGTAACTCCCCAATAAACATGAGCGCTCAGCAACTTTCCCATAAACATGAGCTCTCAGCAACTCCCCCATACACATGAGTGCTCAGTAGCTAAACCATACACACGAGTGCTCAGTAACTCCACCATACACACGTGCACTCAGTAACTCCCCCAACCATGAGTGCTCAGTAACTAACCTATACACATGAATGCTCAGTAACTCCCCCATACACCTAAGCACTCAGCAACTACCCCATAAACATGAGCGCTCAGCAACTCCCCAATACACAAGAGCCTTCAGTAACTCCACCATACACATGAGCGCTTAGTAACTTCCCAGTAAACATGAGCGCTCGGCAACTCCCTCATAAACATGTGCGTTGAGCAACTCCCACGTACACATGAGGACTCAGTATCTCCCCAATACACATGAGCACTCAGTATCTCCCCAATACACATGAGCACTCAGTATCTCCACCATACACATGAGCACTCAGTAACTCCCCAATAAACATGAGCGCTCAGCAACTCCCCCATACACATGAGCACTCAGTATCTCCCCAATACACATGAGCACTCAGTAACTCCACCATACACATGAGCACTCAGTAACTCCCCAATACACATGAGCACTCAGTATCTCCACCATACACATGAGTGCTCAGTAACTCCCCAATAAACATGAGCGCTCAGCAACTCCCCCATACACATGAGCACTCAGTAACTCCCCAATAAACATGAGCGCTCAGCAACTCCCCCATACACATGAGCACTCAGTAACTCCCCAATACACAAGAGCATTCAGTAACTCCACCATACACGAGCGCTTAGTAACTTCCCAATAAACATGAGCGCTCAGCAACTCCCCCATACACATGAGCACTCAGTATCTCCCCAATATACATGAGCACTCAGTAACTCCACCATACACATGAGCACTCAGTAACTCCCCAATACACATGAGCACTCAGTATCTCCACCATACACATGAGTGCTCAGTAACTCCCCAATAAACGTGAGCGCTCAGCAACTCCCCCATACATATGAGCACTCAGTATCTCCACCATACACATGAGCACTCAGTATCTCCCCAATACACATGAGCACTCAGTAACTCCACCATACACATGAGTGCTCTGTAACTCCCCAATAAACATGAGCGCTCAGCAACTTCCCCATAAACATGAGCTCTCAGCAACTCCCCCATACACATGAGTGCTCAGTAGCTAAACCATACACACGAGTGCTCAGTAACTCCACCGTACACACGTGCACTCAGTAACTCCCCCAACCACGAGTGCTCAGTAACTAACCCATACACATGAATGCTCAGTAACTCCCCCATACACCTAAGCACTCAGCAACTCCACCATACACATGAGCACTCAGCAACTCCATCATACACATGAGCGCTCAGTAACTCCCCCGTACACACAAGCGCTCAGTAATTAACCCATACGAATAAGTGCTCAGTAACTCCTCTATACACATGAGAACTCAGAAACTAACCCATACACACTAGTGCTCAATAACTCCACCATATACAGTACATGAGCGCTCAGTAACTCCACTATCTAGCTGAGCACTCAGCAACACCTGAGTACACGAGCGCTCAGTAACTTCCCCATACACACGATTGCTCAGTAATTCCTCCGTACACACGAGCGCTCAGTAGCTCTCCAGTACACACGATTGCTCAGTAACTCCTCCGTACACAAGAGAGCTCAGTAACTCCTCCGTACACACGAGAGCCCAGTAACTCCTCCGTACACACGAGCGCTCAGTAACTCCTCCGTACACACGAGAGCCCAGTAACTCCTCCGTACATACGAGCGCTCAGTAACTCCTCCATACACACGAGAGCTCAGTAACTCCTCCATACACACGAGAGCCCAGTAACTCCTCCATACACACGAGAGCTCAATAACTCCTCCGTTCACACGAGAGCCCAGTAACTCCTCCGTACACACGAGAGCCCAGTAACTCCTCCGTACACACAAGAGCCCAGTAACTCCTCCGTACACACGAGCGCTCAGTAACTCCTCCGTACACACGAGAGCTCAGTAACTCCTCCATACACACGAGAGCTCAGTAACTCCTCCGTACACACGAGAGCTCAGTAACTCCTCCGTACACACGAGCGCTCAGTAACTCCTCCGTACACACGAGCGCTCAGTAGCTCCCCCATACAGATGAGAGCTCAGTTCAGCCAAGTATTCATGTGTTTCCAAAGGGGGAGAAATGAGAAAGCCGCTACCACACTTCCCTGGCAGTGACTTAGTCGGGAGGCCCCTTACACGTTACCCTGTAGATTTCTGTGGGATTGGGGTGGATATAGAATGCACAATAATGCTGCACAATATTCCCTGTCTGGATTCATTTTCTTTTTTTTCCCCCAGTGATCTTGTATCTATAAGTCAGTCCTCATTATGGAGTCACAGCTAACGAGTGATACATTCCGGATACTTAGAAGCAGATCATGTTATTGGATCAAAGTGATTTAGGGCTTTACCCGTCTTCCTGCGTTTTGCCGCCATCACAGTATTTGTAAATTTTCAAGTGTCAAAATCCAGGAGGAAGGATGGAATCGTCATTACCTGCAACAAGATAAGATGATAGTAAACCTGGATTCTGACAATAAAATGATAACGGCAGAGCCACATATAGATGTCACTGGCCGGTAGAAGGGCATACATGATATGAGAGGAAACTGCACGGCTTTATGAAAAATCATATTCCCCAGCGCTGTACAGAGATCGTCACCATTCACACAGACATTGGGAAGGATGGGAGAGAATGGAGAAAACCTGAGAACTCAGGGAGAAGGAACAAGTAATGAGCGCAGGTTGTTCCAGCTGAAAAGCAACGATTACATCTAAAACATCCAGATATTAATGTGAAAAACAATCCCGACTTGTAGTATAGCCACACATCACACGGAAGTCACATATACCAATATTGTTTACACCATTTTTAAGGTGTGGGACTTCTAGACTGGTAAAGCCTATGCACTAATTGCAAAAGCTGGCAAAAATTAGAAGGAACAGGGGTCTCCAATACACCCTGTATAAGACAGGAAAGAGGGCTTCATCCCCTAACCGTAAAAATTATGAAGGATGGCATCATACACACCAAGGAAAAATTAAAAGTGAGGGCCACCTGATGACCCTTTAAAGATTTTGAGTGTGGGCTGCCTAATGACCCTGTGGAAATGGTGGAGGGAGAGGTGGAGAAGGTGGAGGACAAGAATAAATGAACCATATACCCTTTTTTTGGGTGGGAAGGGGTGCACGAGAGTACACCAGAAAGAAAGGGACAGTTGAATTGGCTTTATGTTACGCTGCTGTCATCTGGTGCGGTTGAGAAGTATAGGCCAATACAGGCCTTGTTCATTTTGATAAGAGTCAGCCTGTCAGCATTTTCAGTTGACAGGCAAATGAGCCTATCAGTTATTATGCCCCCAGCCGTACTAATGCTAGCAGCAGTTCAGGCCAGGATCTCCAATTTGTAGAGAGACCATTCATGCCACGTGTCCAGCTTGAATACTCAATAGTTGTATGGCACAGAGGAATCATGAAGAATGCTGGTACGGTTGGAATTTTTGTACTAATTGTTCGACTAGGGCCTTCTGGTATTGCAGCATTTTACTAGCTATCTCTGCTGCAGGAAGAAGAGATGGAAAGTCCTCCTTGTAGTTGAGAAAGTAACCAGTAATCAGTGGTGGCCAAAATGTGTATAACACGAGGATCATGGGAAAGGCAGTGGAACATAAAGTCAACCATGTATGCCAGACTGGCAAGACATCACTGTTCCCACTGTGGCACCCCTGCGGGTCCAGTCGCCACAGAGGTACTGCACCTCACCCAGAGGTGTGGTATCCCACAACCAGATAAGATGGAGACACCCGACCATCATTCCATCCCACATCCCACACACACGTAGCATAGCAGAGTACCCTTTATGGTCCCTGCTTGGAACACGAAGGGTGCTGGGAGGTGGGCGGAGCATAGTTTGAGACGGAGAATTTTAGGAAGTAAGGTTAGGAATTCCCTCAGAGGTTGGGAAGGAGACGGACATGTCTTGTGCAGCTCTAGTCAACAGGAGTTGCCGAACTGGATAGCTTGACAGAAAGCTCCCTAAAAGGAAAGTTAGTTCTTCTGAGAGACGGTTGGAGCGTACTGACGTCAGGTGGAGGAAGAACCCTGTTCGCAAAAGGTCACGGCCCCTAGCCTAGTGAGCATACTTCAGGGCGCTACTAGCAACCCGATAGCTGTGGTGACTTTATGGACCACAGCCCCTACCACAGTTATTCCGACTGGAAAGGTAGCTACATAGGATCAAAGAAACGGAAGGGTATGCGTTGTCTGACAGGATTTGCAGCTGCAGGCCTGGGACGATAATTGTGAAGTGCTGGAAAGAAATAAAAGTGGAAAGCAGCATATTGTGTGGAGAAGGCCAGGAAAGGTACATACTGACAGGGAAGGCTGGAAGGGTGTACTTCATCTTATCTGGAAGTTGGCTGGACCCCTCACCTGGAGAACGCAGCACTGAAGTGGGCTTCTGTACTGCAGACAGAACTGTAAGTAAAGCCCTTGGAACTACATGCCACTGTGTCATCTGCTTCCTTTCTGCGCCTCTCACCCAGCACTGCTACATCCTCCACTCCACACTACCTCACCATCTACAAACTCATCTCAACTGCCCTGGAACTTCAGCTCTGCCTGTGGAGAGCTTTACCAACTCTGCTGCACCCTACCATCTGTCCCAGAGAAGCAACATTGCAGCGCTGGTCACCACTGACCAGAATACCACAGGTGGCGTCATGAATCTACACACAAACTATTTTCCTAAGCAATTCCACCCCATTTTACCTGGGGCCACTGACTGGGTCACTGCCACTGTGACACTTCACCCTTAAGATACCAGCCCGGTACCGAGTCACCCCCGGCCCCTGGGGGGCGTCACCACCAGGAGGACAATCCTTCATCTCATCTTCTTTCCTCTCCTCCTTCTTTTTCTCTTAAAGCCCATCCATGTTGAACAGATGGAATGAAGCTGGCATGGGTAGTACCCTCTGCAGAACAGGCAACCATCTCCTGTTCCTCCTCCTTAGCCTGCTCCACGTCATTAGGACCCAATCTGCATAGAGACGATGAGATGAGGCTGGGTTGGGTAGTATCACACTGTGTACTTTCATCCTCCATTTCCACCTGGTCCACATGAAAAACTTCCTGTTTCATTGTGAGCAGTGAGCGTTTGAGTATACAAAGAAATGGGATGGTCATCGCCACTCACCATCTTGCCTGATTCCTCAATGTTTTGTAGAACCTCACAGATGTCAGACATCCATGCAAGCTAGTCAGTTGTTATGTGCGGAGGCTGATTATAATACCGACGGGCATGTTGTAGCTGATATTCAACTACTGCCCTCTGCTGCTCACAAAGCCTTGTCAGCATATGTAATGTGGAGTTCCAGCGCATGGACACTTCTCACACTAGTCGGTGAGCTGACACTTTCAAGCAATGCAAGACAGGTGACAGCCGTAGCTGACTTATGGAAATGGGTGCACATGCGGTGCACCTTCACAAGTAGCTCAGGCTAATCTGGGGAGCTTTTCAGAAACCACAGAACCACTAAGTTGAGCAAGTGGGCCAGTCGAGTTTGCAAAGCTTCATTGCTGCCACCAGGTTACGGCCATCATCACACATGACCATGACTGGTTAAAGGTTCAGTGGCGGGAGCCACTGATCCGTCTGGTATGTTATACCTTTCCACCACTCTGAGGTGGTGTGCTAATTGTCGCCTAAACAAACTAACTTCAGCAGAGCATGATGCTGCTTCACCGAGCCAATGCTGCAAAGGTTTCGAGCTTGCAACTGATAGGGACGACATGCAGGAACTGGGCTTGCAATCCTCAGCGATAGTAACACGTGTGATGGCCTAGAGATCTACTTGGTCCCGGCCTCCACAAAGTTCACCCAGCTTGCCATCAAGGAAATGTAGTGTCCCTGGCCACAAGCACTTGTCCACGTGTCAGTCATATGTGGATCTTTCAATAACTGCATTGGTCAGGGCACAGGTGATGTTATGGGACACATGCTGGTGTACTGGACAGATGGTGCACTGGGAAAAATAGTATTAGCTGGTGTCAGAGTCCCGAGGGACGGCGTCTACTATGACGTTGCGGAAAGCCTCAGTTTTCAAAAAACCTAAATGGCAACATTTCCAGGGTAAGCAGTCTGGTAATGTGCCTGTTTCGTATTTGGGCCTGTGGGTGGGTAGCTGGGTATTTTCTTTTGTGTTCCAAGCCCTTGGATAGGGGCAGCTGAATGCTGTGCTGGGACAAAGTGGACCTGGATGCTGATGGTGCTTGTAAATGCGCAATCACAGGTTCAGAGCAGGAGGCATCCTCACCTGTTTCTTGGACAGGGGATTTGCAAACACATAGCACAGAGGAAGAGGCAGTGGTATCACCTGCAGACACTTAATGTGGACCAAGGCATTTGGTCCTCCTAATTGGGAGTTTGAATGTCATGTGACTGAGAATGCTGGTGGTTGTCAGCCTGGCAATTGTCTTGGTGCTGAACAGGTTGCAAATGGCCATTTTTATCATCCACACATTCTTTAAAAAAGCACCAGCCTTGGGAACACCTAACATTTGGACTGGAAACTTTCCACGTATGGGTGCTCTGTGGAACAGTTGCCTACCTTGTCCCACTGGCCACCCCACTGTGTCTTCCTGCCTGTTGCTGTGTGGTAGTGTTACGGGGCTGGCGGAACGCACCAAATAATAGAGATTAAATAATATATAAGGTGCGCTCGCAGCCCAGGGCCCACCGTGCAGAGGTGACCAACTGCTGCTAAACAATGAGGGAAAGGCGCGTAGGAGTAAAGCCGGACACCGGTGCGTAATCACTGAGCCGGTGCTAACCGGCACGTGCGCCGTTACTTCATGCAACATGTGCCTGCCGGCGAACAACCGCAACCTGTTGGTGTCACAGGTCACAGTGTGTGAACCACTGCTGCTACGTGTGCAGTATCCTCCCTGACGGATGCCACTAACCAGCCTAATAACCGGGCTGGAAAGCGCTACTAAAGCGCACGGCGTAACTAGCGGATGCTGTGATAGCAGTGGCCAAGGAGGCCTTTACTGGCTGATGCCCTAGGCGCTAGCGGTGGATGTGGAACAACACTGCGGCGCTATGCAGTGTAGAGCTAACATGTAGAGCTGACTCTAATCCCTCACCCTAACACATACGCAATAAAATTATAATGCGTCAGTCACCAGGCTCATTCATCCATCATCACACATACACTAAATGCATTAGCCTCAGAGTCTATCATAGCGCATGGCGGGGCGGCCATGCGAGCCTGTTATGATGAGTCACCGCAGGAGGAAAAAACAAAATACCAGCTAAGTCCAGAAAAACCAGAGAGGTTGGCAGCTATCGGATTGCAGACCCCTGAACCTATCCACAACAACTAGCAGTAGCCGTGAGGGGTTCCTACGGTGCCCTAGACCCCTCGATCACAGCCGGAGGACTATATAGCCTAAACACAGAAAGGGGAAAAACTAAACTGCCCCAGAACAGACCCCAAAGCAATAGGCAGCCCCCAACATATAATGACGGTGAAGCAAGATGAAAACACTAACACAGATAGAAAGATAGGTTGAGCAAATGATGGGGCCCAAGCTAACTACATAGGACAGGATAGGAAAGCTGCTGTCTGCCATCCGCAAAAACCCTATCAAAATGAGCCAACCGACTGATAGGAAAAACAGGCCCTGAAGTCGCTAGGCTTCAAAAAGACTGTATCAGCACTCAGGTATATTCTGAAGACAGAGACAAAAATGGAATTCAGCTCACCCCCAGCCGGGGATGGCAGAACTCCCAAAAAACAAGGCAAAACAAGAACAAAACTGAAGAGTACAAAGCAGAGCAGAAAAACTTAACTTAGAGATGCAGGAATCAGACTGGTCTCCAAGAATCCAGCAGGAAAATCACCAGCCAGGAAGACGGGCGTCAGCAGCCTTATATCCAGTCCTCAATTCCAGCCACCCAGTCATCATCTAGCTGCCCAGGTGTTTGGTAATCAGTCTCACTACCTTCCTTCACTAGAGGAGGGAGTTCATCAGACCTCAATGGTGAAGGGAAAAATGAACTCACAACACGAGCCTTTTACAGCCGTGCCCTTCCGGGACCTTCCTGATCCTCCAGATGGACCTATCAGAACTGGAGAAGGACCTGAGCATGTGACTCCCGATCCCAAATGGGAAATCGTCTCCTGAGCATGCTCAGTGGAGCGAATGGAGGACTTAGACTCTGGAGTCTTTTGCTGCTGGACAGGCTGCATTGCCATACCTGGGCCAGAGGTGGCAGCATCAACCGAACCCACAATGATGGTGTGGGCAGAATGCTGGGATCGTGAAGTCTGCTGAGCAGGCTCCACTGTGGCCGGAGAGGAATGGGAGACCACAGATGGCAAGGCTCGGGATTCCTGCTGTGCAGCGCCTGGAACCCGACGCCTCGAACTCGTCCAAAGACAGGTCGGATGTCCCAGCAGATGACTCGGAAAATCGGAAAAAGTTGGCAGGCTTAAGGAGGGACACGTGAAAGGTGTCCGAAATGGCCAAGTGGGGGAGGAAGAGCCAGGCAATAAACCACAGGGTTGACCTGCTCCAGGACCTTGATGGGACCGATATATCGTGGCACAAACTTGGTGGACTCGGCCCGCAGCCTGATATTTCGGGCAGAGAGCCACACCAAGTCATCAGGGGCAAAAGTTGGAGCGGGGCACCGATGCGTGTCAGCGGACGCCCTCATTCTCTCCTTAGAGGCCCGGATGGCATCCTGAGTGCGGTCCCAGATGTCGCGAGCCTCCACTGCCCAGTCTGGCACCCTGGCATCAGTGAAAGATACTGGCATCGGGACGGGGACACGCGGATGCTGGCCCTAATTAAGGGGGAACGGATTCTGACCGGTGGCATCAGCTACTGCATTGTTCAGAGCAAATTCTGCCCAAGGTAGTAAGGATGCCCAGTCATCCTGCCTGGCCGAGACAAAATGTCGCAGGTATGTGACCAGAGTTTGGTTAGCTCTCTCAACCAACCCGTTCATCTCTGGGTGATAGGAGGAGGACAAATTTATCTCAATGCTGAGCAGAGGTAATCAGTTCCTCCAGACTAACGGGAACCTCCCTGGTAGCTAGAGCATCTTTGACATGCTCCGCCAAACCTCTCCAGAACACAGGGACGATTGTCTTATCAGGCCATTCCAGCTTGGAAGGCAGAGTCTGGAAGACTATCATAATGCATGGCGGGGCGGCCATGCGAGCCTTTCATAGCCGGGACCTTCCTGATCCTCCAGACGGACCTATCAGAACTGGAGAAGGACCTGAGCATGTGACTCCCGATCCCCAATGGGAGATCGTCTCCTAAGCATGCTCAGTGGAGCAAATGGAGGACTTAGACTCTGCAGTCTTTTGCTGCTGGACAGGCTGCATTGCCATACCTGGGCCAGAGGTGGCAGCAGCAGCAACCGAACCCATGATGCTGGTGTGGGCAGAAGGCCGGGATCGTGAAGTCTGTTGAGCAGGCTCCACTGTGGCTGGAGAGGAATGGGAGACCGCAGATGGCAAGGCTTGGGATTCCTGCTGTGCAGCGCCTGGAACCCGACACCTAACAGGTAGATACCTCCTCCTTTGTCCTACTCTACATGGCACCTTCTCAGGATGGTCAGTGAGTTCATAATCTACCACCTTGTCTTCCCCTTTCGTCCTCATGACGAAACAACATCACTTGGTTGCAACTGTGTCTCATTATCAATTACCTCTTGAGACACTAATTGCTGCTTCCCATCATTATCTGTTTCTGACTGTGGCTGCTCAAATATTTCTCACTACACATGAGCTCTTCATGTCACTCTTGAAATGTGCCTGGAGAGAGGCTGGAATCAATAAATGGAAATGTAAGGTATCCTTGGAGTGACCGAATGTGGGATCTCCTTGCACTTGCCATGGTGGGAAGGAGGATCAGGGTGAGGATTATGTGGTCCAAACTCTTAGCTAGTGAGATGGACCATGTGGAAGACAGGGTTGTGCTGTGAAACATACTGGAGGCATTATCTTCCATCCAACTGACCACCTGTTCGCTCTGTCCTGGCTTCAAGTGTGCTGCACCCCCCCATGCAAATTAGAAGAGGAATCAAGGTCTCATGGATGAGCCTGTTTGTTTTGCTCCTGCAGAAAGCACAGTTTCACCTCACCCAAGACCTCAGAATCTGTGTGCATCATCAGCAGCACGTCCTCTCCCCTGTCCCTAACCCAAACACCTTGCGTATTTTAAATTAGTTCTATAACATTTGCAGCAGCAGTATACAAATCCTGTGATAGCAATATTAAACCCTGCCTGTATATCTGTAATACAAAACTATCCCTCCACTGAATGCAAACAACATTGGCTTTACTAGAGAAAAGATATTTAGCTCTGAAGAGGACTTTTCTTTTAATGGTGCAGCAGCAGTATACAACTACTGCAAAAGCAATATTAAACCCTGTCTATGGCCTGCTCTAAAATATGTTGTACCTCCTATAATAACTCACCCTGAACTGCTCCCAGAGGAGAATGTGCCGAACATTGCCTCACCAAGTCTTATATAAGACCCGATGACTCGATCGATGAGCCCTGCTGATCACAGTAATGCCAGTAGCCAAAATGGCTACAGAATTTCCATATTTGATGCTCAATGTTGATTGGCTTTCTAACAGAGGCCAAACATGCAGGGCGTGGACTCGAGCATGACGCTGAACGACCGCGATACTCAATCAAGTAACAAGCCTACCCGAGTAGCCCGATGCTCGATCAAATATGGAGCAGTGGGGAACACGCTTGCTCACCAATAATCTATTCATTTTTCACCACTTTCTACAGCACCAGTCCCTGCACAAAACCCCATCTCAGGCTAATATTTATCCCACTCGCTTACTTTTCAAGCTCACCTCACTGCACGTTACGTTCACCTGAGTCCTGAAGATTTTTCTCTTTTCTAATTTAGCACCACCTCCCAGATTGCTTTTCCAGTAAATGTTCTCTTTCTGACTCCGACTCATCCTGATTTCAAATCCCATTTCTCCTGCACGCTGAGCATTTCACTCCTTTTTCTTCAACACTTTGTCCTTTTGCATCTATTTATATTATTTATATGTATAGTTTTACTTTATTCTTTTTTTCTTGCCTTTAACTAATTTCTCTAGGTGGCAATTCATTTTTAATGTTCTATTTCTGGCCTCTATTCATAGGCTCATCCTGGGTTCTAATCGCATTTCTCCTGCGTTCATCATTTCACTAATTTCTTTTCAACACTTTGTCCTTCACCTTCATTCATCTTTCTTTTCATATTTTCTCATTTATACCTATCGTTCCAATTTCTGTATCAACTTTCATTCATCTGCCTAGCAGGGCTGGCATTAGGGCAGGGCAAAATAGGCATTTGCCTAGAGCCCTCACTCCACCAAGGGCCCTCAGCCAGTGGTGTGCCTTTATTAGTGGCAGATCCCACTTGCGCTATGGGGCTCGTGAGTCATGTGCCAGCTCCGGCTCTGGGCCCACCACACCCGGCATCGCACATTCAACAGTTAAATGCAATGATGGAGACGCTCCCTCTCCCATCATGCCCCCTTTGCGTTTGATCATATGAGGGCTGCATAATACTGTATTGGGCTGCATTATGCTATATGGGGCTGCATTATATTTTGTGGGGGCTGTATTATACAATATGAAGGCTGCATTATGTGCTGGGCTGCATTATGATAGATGCGGCAGCATTATGCTGTATTGAGCTGCATTATACTATATGGGGCAGCATTATACTAAATAGGGCTGCATTATAGCATATGGGGGCTGCATTATACCATATTGGGGCTGCATTATAACATATAGGGGCTGCATTATACTATTTGGGGGCTGCATTGTACTCTATCAAGGCCTATGTGCTGTGCATTATATTATATGTACTATATGGGGGCTGCATTATACTATATAGGGGCTGCATTATACTATATTGGGAGTGCATTATACTGTATGAAGAACTATGAGGAGTGCATTATACTGTATGGAGGACTAATAGGGAATTGACTATACTATATGAAGGACTATGGGGTGCATTATACAATACGGAGGACTATGTGGTGCATTATACTACATGGAGGACTGTGGGGAGTGCATTATTCTATATTGAGGACTATGGGGAGTGCATTATACTATATTGAGGACTACGGCGGGGTGCGCTATAATATATTGAGGACTATGGGCAGTGCATTACACTATATTGAGGACTATGGCAGGGTGCACTATAATATATTGAGGACTATGGGGAGTGCATTATACTATACTGAGAATTATGTGGTGTACAATATACTATATGGAGGACTATGAGGCACATTATACTATATGGAGAATTATGAGTATTGCATTATATGGAGGACTATGGGGTGCATAATACTGTGTGAAGGACTATGGGGCGCATTATACTATATGGAGGATTATTGGGTGTGCATTTTACTATATGGAGGACTATGGGGTGCACTATACTATATGGATGACTATGGAGTGCATTATACTATATGGAGGACTATGGGGTGCATTATATTACATGGAGGACTATGGAGTGCATTATACTAAATGGGCAAAATGCTGGGTATTCATCGAGTATTTTATTGTTTATGCCGGAAAAGAAATCATTGTTCTCAGCAGATATGCTCCTGATAACATGATACTGTATGGGGGCAGACTGATCTATTAGTGATCATTTGGTGCCCATCATTCTTCAGTAGCCAATGTAAAGAGGCTGGGGAAAAACATCCAACGACTTCAATATTGTCGATCATGCTAGTTGAATGGCCTGAACTCCGCGCATGTAAATACAACTGAAAAGTTTCTGTGCGATGGTGCAATATGTGAGCATTTGGGGCCTGACTTTAAACTTTTTCACAGGGTACAACTTTGTCTCAAACCAGCCCTGCTGCGTAGGTGGCTCCATCATTAAATGTTACCATTCTTGTTTCTATTCACTGGCCCATCTGGGGTTCTAATCCCATTCTCCTATCATTTCTCCTCAACACTTGGTTCTCTATTATCTGTTTACATTTTATCATCAGTAAGTATGGTCTTCCTTTTGTTTCCCTAACTTTAATCAGTTTGTTTGAAATTACCGGTTGAACTGCAGTCCACATCCCTATTTCCCTATTGGTTTAAGTGTTCTGGTTTGTGTTCTCTATGTAATTGGTGTCCATTTTGGGCCTTTAAAAACTCATCTGTTGTCACGTATTACTCATTTGCTTTTTTAACTTGATAACGATGCCAGTACGACGTTGAAACGCATTGTGGAAAAACGGCAGTTGTCAGTGCGCCCACTTCTTCCCAAAAGCAATGAATTTTAAATGGTCCCTATATACAGAATGATCCCCACATAGCCTCCTATATACAGTATGGGCCCACACACAGCCCCTATATCTAATATATAAAGCTCAAAGTGTGTGTGTGTGTATGTGTGTGTGTATGTATGTGTGTATGTGTGTGTGTATGTATGTATGTGTGTATGTATGTGTGTGTGTATGTGTGTATGTATGTGTGTGTGTATGTATGTGTGTATGTGTGTGTGTATGTATGTATGTGTGTATGTATGTGTGTGTGTATGTATGTGTGTGTGTATGTGTGTATGTATGTGTGTGTGTATGTATGTGTGTATGTGTATGTGTGTATGTATGTGTGTGTGTATGTATGTGTGTATGTATGTATGTGTGTATGTGTGTGTGTATGTATGTATGTGTGTATGTATGTGTGTGTGTATGTGTGTATGTATGTGTGTGTGTATGTATGTGTGTATGTGTGTGTGTGTGTATGTATGTATGTATGTGTGTATGTATGTGTGTGTGTATGTGTGTATGTATGTGTGTGTGTATGTATGTATGTGTATGTGTGTGTGTATGTATGTATGTGTGTATGTATGTGTGTGTGTATGTGTGTATGTATGTGTGTGTGTATGTATGTGTGTGTGTATGTATGTGTGTGTGTATGTATGTATGTGTGTATGTATGTGTGTGTGTATGTGTGTATGTATGTGTGTGTGTATGTATGTGTGTATGTGTGTGTGTATGTATGTATGTGTGTATGTATGTGTGTGTGTATGTGTGTATGTATGTGTGTGTGTATGTATGTGTGTGTGTATGTATGTGTGTATGTATGTGTGTGTGTATGTGTGTATGTATGTGTGTGTATGTATGTGTATGTATGTATGTGTGTGTGTGTATGTATGTATGTCCGGGATAGGCATCCGCACCGTCGCAGCTGCAGCCACAAAATTTGGCACAGTTGCATGTCTGGACCCTGAGAGCGTTATAGGCTATGTTGTGAGGCGAAATTTAAACCCCGCGCGTTCCAATTCACCAAACAATTTTGCCCCTATCTACATACTGGGGAAGCAGTGTGTGCGTCAATTCCCACCCCTCATTATAATGTCACAATGGTTGCCATGGCGACGCTGATGTCATCATTGGCTGCAAGCCCCGCCGCTCATTATGATGTCATAATGGTTGACTATGGGATGGAGGATGTGTGATGGTTATATGGGCACGGGACTATGGGATGGAGGATAATTATAATTTGTTATAACTAACCACAGTTAGAGTCCAGAGGTACTTAGACGAAAGAGAGACCGGGAGGCTGTCAGAGGTTGTACCGGGCAGCGCAGTGGAGAAGGCAGGAATCCGTACCACAAAAGAATCACCGGCAAGGAGTGAAAGCCCTGAGGAGTACTAAATAGGAAGAAGGCGGGATATACGAACAGGAAACAGTGAAGCAGCCAATCACCAGAATGGGGAGGAATGATGAACGAAAAAGAACTAGTTGATCAGAAACTGAATATTCCGACTGGCTGTGTGGCACAGCCAGTAAGGCAGCGAAACTTGCTGTGAAACCCAGACTAGACCCCGGTACGAATCCTGACAATATGTATGACGGGTATATGGGCACGGGCCTATGGGATGGAGGATATGTATGATGGGTATATGGGCACGGGTCTATGGGATGGAGGATATGTATGATGGGTATATGGGCACGGGTCTATGGGATGGAGGATATGTATGATGGGTATATGGGCACGGGCCTATGGGATGGAGGATATGTATGATGGGTATATGGGCACTGGACTATGGGATGGAGGATGTGTATGATGGGTATATGGGCACGGGACTATGGGATGGAGGATATGTATGATGGGTATATGGGCACGGGACTATGGGATGGAGGATATGTATGATGGGTATATGGGCACTGGACTATGGGATGGAGGATGTGTGATGGGTATATGGGCACGGGCCTATGGGATGGAGGATATGTATGATGGGTATATGGGCACTGGACTATGGGATGGAGGATGTGTGATGGGTATATGGGCACGGGACTATGGGATGGAGGATATATGTATGATGGGTATATGGGCACGGGACTATGGGATGGAGGATGTGTGATGGGCATGGGACTATGGGATGGAGAATATGTATGATGGGAATATGGGCATGGGACTATGGGATGGAGAATATGTATGATGGGTATATGGGTATGGGACTATGAGATGAAGGATGGGTATATGGGCATGGGACTATGGGATCGTGGATATGTATGATGGGTATATGGGCACGGGACTATGGGATGGAGGATAATTATAGTTTGTTATAACTAACCACAGTTAGTTACTATGCCTGGGCAGCGCCGGGCTCTTCAGCTAGTGTGTATGTATATATATATATATATAGTATGAGCCCCACATAGCCATTATATACAATAGCTGAAGACATTATGACATCATAATGAGCGGCAGAGCTTGATGACATCAGCGTCGCCATGGCAACCATTGTGACATCATAATGAGGGGCGGGGCTTGATACGCACACACTGTTTCCCCAGCATGCAAATAGGGGCATTATCTAATATATAAAGCTCAAAGTGTGAATGTGTGTATGTATGTACGGGATTGGCATCCGCACCGTCGCAGCTACAGCCACAAAATTTGGCACAGTCGCACGTCTGGACCCCGAGAGCGTCCTAAGCTATGTTGTGAGGCGAAATTTTAACCCCGCGCGTTCCAATTCACCAAACAATTTTGCCCCGATCTACATACTGGGGAAAAAGTGTGTGCGTGTCATGCCCTGCCCCTCATTATGATGTCATAATGGTTGCCATGGCGACGCTGATGTCATCATAGGTTGCTAGCCCTGCCGCCGCTCATTATGATGACTATGGGATGGAGGATATGTATGATGGGTATATGGGCACTGAACTATGGGATGGAGGATATGTATGATGGGTATATAGGCACAGGACTATGGGATGGCGGATATGTATGATGGGTATATGGACACTCGACTATGGGATGGCGAATATGTATGATGGGTATATGGGCACGGGACTATGGGATGGAGAATATGTATGATGGGAATATGGGCACGGGACTATGGGATGGAGATTATGTATGATGGGTATATGGGCATGGGACTATGAGAAGAAGGATGTGTGATGGGTATATGAGCACTCGACTATGGGATGGCGAATATGTATGATGGGTATATGGGCATGGGACTATGGGATGGCGAATATGTATGTTGGGTATATGGGCATGGACTATGGGATGGAGAATATGTATGATGGGAATATGGGCATGGGACTATGGGATGGAGAATATGTATGATGGGTATATAGGCACGGGACTATGGGATGGCGGATATGTATGATGGGTATATGGGCATGGGACTATGGGATGGCGAATATGTATGATGGGTATATGGGCATGGGACTATGGGATGGCGAATATGTATGATGGGTATATGGGCATGGGACTATGGGATGGAGAATATGTATGATGGGAATATGGGCATGGGACTATGGGATGGAGAATATGTATGACGGGTATATGGGCACGGGACTATGGGATGGAGGATGTGTGATGGGAATATGGGCATGGGACTATGGGATGGAGAATATGTATGATGGGTATATGGGCACTCGACTCTGGGATGCAAATATGTATGATGGGTATATGGGCACGGGACTATGGGATGGAGGATATATGTATGATGGGTATATGGGCACGGGACTATGGGATGGAGGATGTGTGATGGGAATATGGGCATGGGACTATGGGATGGAGAATATGTATGATGGGAATATGGGCATGGGACTATGGGATGGAGAATATGTATGATGGGTATATGGGCATGGGACTATGAGATGAAGGATGTGTGATGGGTATATGGGCACTCGACTATGGGATGGTGATTATGTATGATGGGTATATGGGCATGGGACTATGGGAAGGCGAATATGTATGATGGGTATATGGGCATGGGACTATGGGATGGCGAATATGTATGATGGATATATGGGCATGGGACTATGGGATGGAGAATATGTATGATGGGAATATGGGCATGGGACTACGGGATGGAGAATATGTATGACGGGTATATAGGCACGGGACTATGGGATGGCGGATATGTATGATGGGTATATGGGCACGGGACTATGGGATGGAGGATGTGTGATGGGAATATGGGCATGGGACTATGGGATGGAGAATGTGTGATGGGTATATGGGCACTCGACTCTGGGATGGAAAATATGTATGATGGGTATATGGGCACGGGACTATGAGATGGAGGATATGTATGATGGGTATATGGGCACGGGACTATGGGATGGAGGATGTGTGATGGGAATATGGGCATGGGACTATGGGATGGAGAATATGTATGATGGGTATATGGGCATGGGACTATGAGATGAAGGATGTGTGATGGGTATATGGGCACTCGACTATGGGATGGCGAATATGTATGATGGGTATATGGGCATGGGACTATGGGATGGTGAATATGTATGATGGGTATATGGGCACGGGACTATGGGATGGAGAATATGTATGATGGGTATATGGGCATGGGACTATGGGATGGAGGATGTGTGATGGGTATATGGGCACTCGACTATGGGATGGAGGATATGTATGATGGGTATATGGGCATGGGACTATGGGATGGAGAATATGTATGATGGGTATATGGGCATGGGACTATGGGATGGAGAATATGTATGATGGGTATATGGGCTTGGGACTATGGGATGGAGGATGTGTGATGGGTATATGGGCAGTCAACTATGGGATGGAGGATATGTATGATGGGTATATGGGCACGGGACTACGGGATGTAGGATAATTATAATTTGCTATAACTAACCATAGTTAGTTACAATGCCCGGGCAGCGTCGGGCTCTTCAGCTAGTGACATCATAATGAGGGGCGGGGCTTGACGCACACACACTTTTCCCCCAGTATGTAGACGGGGCAAAATTGTTTGGTGAATTGGAACGCGCGGGGTTAAAATTTCGCCTCACAACATAGCATAGGACGCTCTCGGGGTCCAGACTTGTAACTGTGCCAAATTTTGTGGCTGTAGCTGCGACGGTGCGGATGCCTATCCCGGACATACACACACACATACACACACACACACTTTGAGCTTTATATATTAGATGAACCCCAAACATAGCCTTTTATACACAGTATGGGCCCTCACATAGCCAACATATATAGGCACACATCCCATACACATATATCAATAAAAAAACACAAAATACATAGGTGAAGACGAAGACCAGCCACCCGATGGCTTGACACCATCAAGATAATGGTGGAGAAGAACCTGGCGGACCTATCGAGGTTTGCACGAGATCGATCGTCCAACAAACCATCCATCAAGTCGCCATGACTCGAGATCTATGCTCATGTGGTCACATAGTCACCAGAACTAATTGTCTGAAAGAAATAAACAATAAAATGTGCTGGAAATAAACTAGAGAACAAGGGGGAGAAACAGCAGAATCTGGGGAGGACCGAAGACACAAAGTATGTCCAGCACTCACCGCTCCACAGACACCGGTGACTGGGATCAATAGGTGCAACAATGTAATGACCCGTCAGGTCAATTCGAGAGGAAGTCTGGTGAAATGAAAGTGAAAGGAAGTTGTGTGAGACTTCCCACACAATAAGGCTGACTCTGTGCTGTGAGGCGTAGGGAGGGAAAGAGCAGTCTCATACATTCCACAGACTGGACAGGTGGGGCCCTGTCACAAAGCAGATCCAAGTCTCTACGCTTTCTTCTCGAATACTTATTATTTTACCTTTTTTATTCGTTCACTAACATGAGTTTTGACCTACTGTTTATGATACGTACTGTTGCACTGCATTTTGTATATTCTTGAATGTCGTTTATAATTTATTATGCCCAAATGCACCTATTTTTTTTAATTCCTTTTTATTAAGGCACAAATTAACTCTTTAAAAATTAATACATTTTTTTAAATATGCCACCAAAACTCATTCCTCAATTCCCAAAGCAACACATGGAGCAAAATTACGAAATTAAATTTAAAGCTTCTGAAAATGTAAAAATTACTATACTGTTCCTCAAAGCATAATAGATTTATAACCACGTATAAAATCTGATAAGAAATGATCTCTAGGTGCTAAATCATTGTATAGGAAGAGTTGTATACCGAAAGAGCAAGAGAAACGCAAATAATAGCAGCGCACATCAGTGGGTATCATAAAAAAATACAATTGTATAACAGTGTCTATACAAAACACAAAGAAACAACACAAACGGTTAAACAAAAAGGTTTTAAGAAAGCGCAATTGTGTTACATGCAAAAATCAAGCAGCCCCATTATCATAATTGGCCAAAAATACCCCTGACCTCCTTTAAACAAAGGTTCCTAGCTTGTGCAAATTATGAGGGTTCAGTATTTGCTGCATACATCCGCAGCGTCCACATGTTACAGCATAGTGGAGGGGATTTTATTAAATCCCATCTCCACTATGCGTTCAAAGACGCAGGTGGCAGACCCACGTAGATGGACATGCGACGCATCTTTATAGATCGCAGCTAGGGATGAGCGAGTAGTGAAGTATTCGGAGTCGCCTTACTCGTTATGAGTACCTCCTAATACTCGGGTACTCGTAACGTGTAGCGAGTCCAATGTAAGTCTATGGGAAATGTGATTAATGGGCGGCAACTCTGCGAAGACTGTGCCGAGCTGTGTGGGACTGTGCTGGCCTGTGTGGGACTGTGCTAGCCTGTGCAGGTACTGTGCGGGGACTGTGCTGGGCTGTGCGGGACTGTGCTGAGCGGGGACTGTGCAGGGCTGTGCGGGACTGTGACAGGCTGTGCAGGACTATGCCAGGCTTTGCGGGACTGTGCTGGCTGCGTGGGACTGTGCTGGGCTGTGCAGGTACTGTGCGGGGACTGTGCTGGGCTGTGCGGGACTGTGACAGGCTGTGCAGGACTATGCCGGGCTGTGCGGGACTGTGCTGGCCTGTGTGGGACTGTGCTGGGCTCTGCAGGTACTGTGCTGGGCTGTGCGGGAACTGTGCAGGGCTGTGCAGGACTGTGACAGGCTGTGCAGGACTATGCCGGGCTGTGCGGGACTGTACTGGCTGTGTGGGACTGTGCGGGGACTGTGACAGGCTGTGCGGGACTATTCCGGGCTGTGCGGGACTGTGCTGGCTGTGTGGGACTGTGCGGGGACTGTGACAGGCTGTGCAGGACTATGCCGGGCTGTGCGGGACTGTGCTGGCTGTGTGGGACTGTGCAGGGGCTGTGACAGGCTGTGCAGGACTATGCCAGGCTGTGCGGGACTGTGCTGGCTGTGTGGGACTGTGTGGGGACTGTGACAGGCTGTGCGGGACTATTCCGGGCTGTGACGGACTGTGCTGGCTGTGTAGGACTATGCTGGCTGTGCGGGACTGTGCTGGGCTGTGCAGGTACTGTGCGGGGACTATGCCGGGCTGTACGGGACTGTGCTGGCTGTGCGGGACTGTGACAGTCTGTGCGGGACTATGCCGGGCTATGCGGGACTGTGCTGGCTGTGTGGGACTGTGCGGGCTGTGCCGAATATTGCGAGGCGAGTAGTGAAATACTCTCCAGGATTCGAGTACCGCATTACTTGCCGAGTACTGAATCCTAACGAGTATACTCGCTCATCCCTAACCGCAGCATGTTCATTTATCTTGCGCAGATACAAAATATCACCGTCTATGTATAGGATGCGGTGATTCCGCATGGTTTAATGAACACATGCGGAATCACTGCGCTTACAAAAGCCGGCAGCGCTTTGGATGGAGCTGCGTACAAAGCGCTGCCGTTATGGACCGTGGAAACATACCCTAAAAGTACCACACAGAATAAATAGCAATTATGTAATGTAACAAAATCTATGCATGTATTTAGACTGATTCACCAAAACTGGGAAAATAGAAAATCCAACTTTGTGGAGAAAAGTGTCTGTTAGTGTAAGAGATAAAATATCATATAAGACAACAGAGAGCAAGAGGGCCCCTCGGGAAGCCATATCTGACATGGCGATACTTATGGGGACACACGGTATAGACCCCCTACTTCCTAAAGAGAGATAGGGGACCCCTGGGCAGGGCTGCCACCAGGTATTTCAGGGCACCAGTGAGACTCCAGCCAGGCTCCACCTCAGCTCTACCTCCACCCCTTGAACCTTTCACAGTCCCATCGACCACTCTTGGAAAAATTCCACTTCTGGACTACGTCCTCACCAATCACACATTAACAGTTCCCATCAAACACCAGATCACATACATAGCCAGCAGCTTTACTTCTGACCAAAAGATTTTTTCAGCCTGCATCACGGATTTCTGGATCACGGAGTGAACTTCTTATACGATGGACTACTTGCTAGAGATGGGGTGCACCTTACGAAGACTGGAAAGCAGGTATTTGGAAGTCGCCTTGCTACACTTGTAAGGAGAGCTTTAAACTAGAACAACATGGGAAGGGAAGCAAAAGACCAGAAAAAGCCATACACCTGACAAATGCTACTGAGAACTCTGCTATTAGAAGTGGAAAGGAAGAACAAAGACGAAAGAATCTAATTAAAAAAAATATTGGAGAAAGAGAAACCAATCACAAACTAAAATGTTTCTATACTAATGCACAAAGCATGGGCAACAAACAAGGAGAATTGGAACTACTAACACAGGAAAAGAAATATGATGTCATTGGAATCACTGAAACTTGGTGGGACAATACACATGATTGGAATACAAGTCTAGAAGGATACAACTTATTTGCAAGAAACAGACTTGATAAACGAGGAGGGGGTGTCGCATTGTATGTTAGAAATGCGTATATCTGCACAGAGATTGAAGCTTCAGAGACTGGGAGTTCTGTGGAAACTGTTTGGGTAAGAATACAAGGACAGAACAATGGAAAGGACACCATTGTAGGCATTTACTACAGGCCGCCTGTGCAAGCTGAAGATATGGATGAACTCTTTATGCATCAAATGGCCAAGTTCTCCAAAAAATATGACATAGTTGTCATGGGAGATTTCAACTATCCAGACATTTGTTGGGAATCTCTCTCAGGCAAAACTAACAGGTCAAGGAAATTCTTATCCTCTCTTGCTGACAACTTTATCTTCCAAAAGGTAAAGGAGAAAACAAGGGGAACTGCTACCTTGGATCTAATCCTTATAAACAGGGAGGAAATGGTTGAGGAGGTAAAAGTGGCTGGGACCCTAGGAGGTAGCGACCATGCTATTTTAGAATTTTGGATAACTAGAGGCGGAAGACCTGTGAAGACTCAGACGTCAAGGTTGGATTTCAGAAAGGCAGATTTTAAGGGATTCAGAAAGAGAATTGGAGGGATCCAATGGCTGGATATCCTTAAAGACAAAAATGTCCAGGAAGGATGGGAAATCTTGAAAAATGAAATTCTCAAAGCACAGTTGTTAACAATTCCGAAAAGAGGGAAGAATAGGAAGCATTTAAGGAAACTAGGATGGATGAACACAGAACTTAAGCACATGCTAAAAAGGAAGCAAAAAATGTTTATAAAATGGAAAGAAGGAGGCATATCTAAAGAAGAATATAATGCTGTCTGCAGAACCTGCAAGGCACAAATCAGATTATCTAAAGCTGAAAATGAATTGAGGCTTGCAAGAGATGTCAAAAGCAATAATAAAGGATTTTGGGGATATGTCAAAAGTAAAAGAAAAGTCAAAGATGCTATAGGATTTTTACAGGATGAAAATGATGAAATGGTAAGACAGGATGTTGAGAAGGCTGAACTTTTAAATTCCTATTTTGCATCTGTTTTCTCTCAGAAAGGAAATGTAACATCAACTGTTATTCACTGTCCTATTAAGGGAATAGAAGAATCCAGGATATCTATAAACAGAAAGATAGTGAGGAAACACTTAGCTAACCTAAATGTATTCAAGTCTCCAGGTCCAGATGAATTACACCCCAGAGTACTGAAGGAGATAGCAGAAGA
This sequence comes from Dendrobates tinctorius, assembly GCF_039654945.1. Classification (NCBI taxonomy): domain Eukaryota; kingdom Metazoa; phylum Chordata; class Amphibia; order Anura; family Dendrobatidae; genus Dendrobates; species Dendrobates tinctorius. The sequence goes on from NW_027361818.1 coordinate 11,800,642, forward strand.
AATTTTTGAACCCCTCTCCATAATCTTTGAAAATTCTTGGAGAACAGGAGAAGTGCCAGAAGACTGGAGAAGAGCAAATGTTGTTCCTATCTTCAAAAAGGGGAAGAAGGTGGACCCAGGCAACTATAGGCCGGTGAGTCTGACTTCTATACCAGGAAAGATCTTTGAACAAATTATTAAACAACATGTATGTCAATACCTGGATAAGAATGAAGTGATTAAACAAAGTCAGCATGGGTTTGTAACTAATAAGTCATGTCAGACTAATTTAATTTCCTTCTATGATGGTATTACTGATTGGGTGGATCAAGGAAATGCTGTAGATATAGTATATCTTGACTTCAGCAAAGCATTTGACAAAGTCTCTCATACAATCCTTATTGAAAAAATGACTAAGTATGGAATGGACAAGGCAACTGTTAGGTGGATTCATAACTGGCTTAGTGATCGGACCCAAAGAGTGGTCGTAAATGGCTGCACATCCAGTTGGAAGAATGTCTCAAGTGGGGTACCACAGGGCTCTGTCCTGGGCCCTGTATTGTTCAACATCTTTATCAACGATTTAGATGAAGGAATTGAGGGTAAACTGATTAAATTTGCTGATGACACAAAGCTAGGAGGGATAGCTAATACTAGAGAAGAGAGAGAGAGGATTCAAAAAGATTTAAATAAACTGGAGAAGTGGGCAGCAACTAACACAATGGTTTTTAACAGGGAGAAATGCAAAGTACTACATCTGGGCAATAAAAATGAAAAAAGCATATATAGAATGGGAGGAATAGGGCTAAGTGACAGCACATGTGAAAAAGACTTGGGTATACTAATAGATCGCAGACTGAATATGAGTCAACAGTGTGATGCAGCAGCAAAAAAGGCAAATGCAATTCTAGGATGTATTAACAGAAGCATACAGTCTAGATCACGTGAAGTAATTATTTCCCTCTACTCCTCTTTGGTCAGACCTCATCTGGAATATTGTGTCCAATTTTGGGCACCACATTTTAAAAAAGACATCAACAAACTGGAGCAAGTTCAGAAAAGAGCGACCAGAATGGTGACCGGTCTGCAAACCCTGTCTTATGAGGAAAGGTTGCAGGATTTGGGAATGTTTAGTTTGCAAAAGAGAAGACTGAGAGGAGACTTAATAGCTGTCTACAAATATCTAAAGGGCTGTCACATTGTAGAAGGATCAACTTTATTCTCATTTGCACAAGGAAAGACTAGAAGCAATGGGATGAAGCTGAATGGGAGGAGACACAGATTAGATATTCGAAAAAACTTTTTGACAGTTAGAGTGATCAATGAGTGGAACAGGCTGCCACGAGAAGTGGTGAGTTCTCCTTCAATGGAAGTCTTCAAACAGAGGCTGGACAGACATCTAACTGGGATGATTTAGCGAATCCTGCTTTGAGCAGGGGGTTGGACCAGATGGCCCAGGAGGTCCCTTCCAACTCTACGATTCTATGATTCTATGACAAGGTAGACTCTTTTGGCTGGGCCCTACTCTACTGTAACCAATTAAAAATTTATTAAAATTTCCAATACTCTTTAGGTATAATTTTATTTATTTTTCTTTAAGGGAATGTGTCACTTAAATTTTTTTAACATGACCAATAATACCACATACAAGAGACAAATACCATCACACCATGACCAAACCACATATTACCACTACATAGTGACCGATTAATACCACATACAAGGAACAAATGCCACCATACCATGCCCAGACCACATATTACCACCAAATAGAGACCGAATATTACTACATACAAGGAACAAATAAGTCACACCATGACAAGACCACATATTACCAACACATGACTAAATAATAACACACACAAGCAGCAAATACCATCACACCATGACCACATATTACCACCACATAGTGACCAAATAATTCCACAAACAATTAACTACCACTACATCATGATCAAACCATATTTTACCATCACATAGTGATCGAATAATAGCACATACAAGGGACAAATACCACCATGTGCTCCCCTACCCTCAATTTATCATCTTTGTTGTCCCCAAGTGTCAGTGCATCATCATTTACTCCCCCACCCTCAATTCAACCTTATTTGCTCTCCCGAGACCCATCTTCAGTTCATTATCATTTGCTGTCTTACTGTCAGGAATGGTAGTTCTGTACCTGAGCGGGCCCCTCATACTCCTGGCCCTGCTACTGCTCTCAGGCAGGTCACCCTTCGCCTTTCACTGGCCATGGGGGGCATGGTGTCATCTCCAGGGGGTGGAGCTTGCTGGGGTACTCGCTCAGTCTGGATATCGCATTTTAGGAGATGCACTCCTAGCATCCCGCCTCCCAGCGATTAAGCTATGTGGGAACCCCGGGTCCCCTGCTGTTAGCTGCTGCCAGCAGGTACAAAACGCCATACCTGCTGGGGCAGACAGATGGTGGGTGGTTTCCTCCAGTCTTCAATCCCCTGCTCCAGGGTCTCTGTTGTCAGGAGATGAAGATTGTGCGTTGCCCCACCATGGTCAGGTGACTGCTGGAGGCAGATGTAGACTTGCCACTTTCTCCTTTGTTGCTTGTGGGTGGTTACGGTCAGTATTCTGTGCTTCTCAGGTGGTTCATGCTTTGGTGCCTGTGCTTGGTTTTTAATTATTCACCTTAGTTTATGCAGTTGCTCTGCGGTTTCTTGGTTCTGGTGTGTTTGACCTGTCTGTTGTTTGTGTGTCTGGTCACCAACCGCCATACTGCTCGCCGTCTGGGAAGGGCTCTGCTAAAGTTCTGCCTTGCCAGGACTGGGAAGCGGGTGAAGAGTATACCAAGCCCTCAAGGGTGCAGGGCAGTGGGACGGCTAGTGCCAAGTGTGACTCACACACCACTTTTGCTGGCTAGCAGTAGGTATTTCACCATAATCCAGCATAACATAATAATCTACCCAGATTGAATCGATCCAGCTGGTCAGCTGGTGTGGCAGAGGCGAAATCTGCTTAGCATGTGTAGGGAAGGTGACCTGATGGACGGACGGACTTTTCAGAATAGAGAAAGGAAGGTTTGCACAGTTTAGACAGGTGTCAGTTATTACAGTGGGGAAACAGCTAAGAAAGTGTAGTGGACGTGCAGTACCTTGGGTTGACCATTAGAGGGCAGGGAGGAATTTGAGCATAGGACTTGACATCAGCTTAGGGCTTAAGAAACCGTTGGTCATGGGGGGCGGAGTTAGAGGGAACCGGGAAAGATATAAATTTGACAGGAGGGTTCCAGAAAGTTCCAGCCCCCAGGGGGAGCTCAAGTGATGAGGACACTGTGACAGTTGTGGCACTGTGAGGAAAACCCAACCAGGGGGACTGAGTAGAGAGAAAGTCAGGGGGGTGGTCCTGACACGAAGTACCGCAGTATAGACGGGTGTAGGATACCGTGTTTGGAACGACGTGTGACCAGTGACATTACTGTTGGTGTACAGGCCTACGGCAGCCACAGTGACGGAGCTGTCAGAAGTGTCACAGAGTGAAGAAGGGGACGGTACGTATAGATACATCCCTGGAGAAAGCACGGTGTCCCCTTTTGTACTGTAACCGGAGTGCTGTGAAGGAAGTGCGGTGTACTGTGAGGCCGTCTGTCGGACGGCGAGAGAGAATAAACTTGGACCTGTTGCACCCGAAACTTGCCTCCAGTTTGTGTCTGTACGTCACTGCGCAGTATACAGAGGGACCACCCCCCAGCCCGGCCCACGAACCCTACACATGTTTTAGGATTTGGCTGCTACTGTTGGGAATTATACCCAAAGCTCTGGATCAGTTAAGTCCTGCAGCGTCCTCTCCTGGGGTAGCTTCTATACCCCATGGACTGGACTCTATGGTTGGGGCCGGAAGATTCAGGGAGCCTAAAGTCCCATTGCCAGAATTTTTTCGGGAGATAGCAAGAAATTTCTTAAAAGAAATCTGTCACCCCCCGGGACGTATATGACTTATTAAAATGGGCATACAGATAATAGAAATGTTACCATAGTCTTACCTGTCTGCCTCATATTAATAGTCTTGATGCTGAGAAATGTTATATTCTTTCTTTTTGTTAATGATTCCCTCCAGGCTCCAGGGCATGTGGTGCGTGGAAGAAATCCCTGCCTTCACTCCTCATTGTAATACTACTCCCCTCACATCAGTGTCAGTTACGGCCCGAAATCCTGTGCCTGCGTCCTGCAGACCTCATCCTCCCTTCTGTGGGCACTGCAGCCAGGAATCTTCTGCAAAGTCGCCTGCAACTTTTACTCCAGTGACCTCCGCTGTGCGCGCCGATAAGATGATCTTCCCACTTCCTCCCTGCATAGTCATCACTAGAGTTGAGCAACTTTTGTTTTTTTAGGGTCGCGTTTCGTTTCGTGAAACCCGACTTTTCCAAAAGTCGGGTCGAGCAAGATCGTCCGATTATAGGGAAAAGTCGGGGTCGTCCCGAAACACGAAACCCAATGTAAGTCAATGGGGAATAAAAGTCGGCAGTGAGAGGAGGACAGGAAACACACCTACAGTGCCCATTTGAATGCCAAAAGCATCAATTCTTCTTACTTAAGCTTGTCAACCTTAATTAACTTCATAATACAAGTTACACACTGAAAAATGGGGGTTATTTGGCTACAAACTGTGGGGGGGGAGGGCTGGCTGCAGGTTTTCATGTGCCCTGGGCGAAAGAGCGCCCCTTTAACACATACCACAACTCATCATGCTCCGATACGGCAGATAAATAGCGGTATAGTACAATGAAAAATACCTCACTTTTTACATCTCATGACGAGGCCCATCTATTTCTCCATACAGAATCATTGGTCCCATATAATGTTTGAAACAGTATATGATGAGCTCCACATAATGCTACAGTATATGTTGGTCCCCATGGATGAAGCTCCACTGTCTTATGGGCCCAAATAATGCTCCAAACATAATGGGCCCCATTTCTAATGCTCTAGTGTATAATGGGCCCTGTAAATGCTGCTCCAGTGTCTGATGTCCACCTTTGGAATGTTCCAGTGTATGGTGGGCCCCATCTATCATTCTCCAGAGTATAGTGCTCCCCAAAAATTGCTGTCCCAACATTGAAAACAATCAAATAAGTCTCCTCGCTAGGGAATCCCTGTACTTGTCTGGACAGGTGCTGTAGCTTGCTTAACAACTCGCCAGCCGTTCTCACGCCCAGTATGGATTGCACGTGATTGCACAAAGGTTAGAAAGGGTACCGTATCCCTGGATAACATGTATGGATAGCGTACACATTCAAAATATATGTCTCAGGAGGCAGACTCAGACGGTGTTAGGCCCAGTATGGATTGCACGTGATTGCACAAACGTTAGAAAGGGTACCGTATCCCTGGATAACATGTATGGATAGCTTACACATTCAAAATATATGTCTATACAGCATGAGGCAGGCTCAGACGGTGTTAGGCCCAGTATGGATTGCACGTGATTGCACAAAGGTTAGAAAGGGTACCGTATCCCTGGATAACATGTATGGATAGCGTACACATTCAAAATATATGTCTCAGGAGGCAGGCTCAGACGGTGTTAGGCCCAGTATGGATTGCACGTGATTGCACAAAGGTTAGAAAGGGTACCGTATCCCCGGATAACATGTATGGATAGCGTACACATTCAAAATATATGTCTCAGGAGGCAGGCTCAGACGGTGTGAGGCCCAGTATGGATTGCACGTGATTGCACAAAGGTTAGAAAGGGTACCGTATCCCTGGATAACATGTATGGATAGCGTACACATTCAAAAAATATGTCTCAGGAGGCAGGCTCAGATGGTGTCAGGCACAGTATGGATTGCACGTGATTGCACAAAGGTTAGAAAGGGTACCGTATCCCCGGATAACATGTATGGATAGCGTACACATTCAAAATATATGTCTCAGGAGGCAGGCTCAGACGGTGTTAGGCCCAGTATGGATTGCACGTGATTGCACAAAGGTTAGAAAGGGTACCGTATCCCTGGATAACATGTATGGATAGCGTACACATTCAAAATATATGTCTCAGGAGGCAGGCTCAGACGGTGTCAGGCACAGTATGGATTGCACGTGATTGCACAAAGGTTAGAAAGGGTACCGTATCCCCGGATAACATGTATGGATAGCGTACACATTCAAAATATATGTCTCAGGAGGCAGGCTCAGACGGTGTCAGGCTCAGTATGGATTTGACGGCCCAGATTACACAGCGGAGGAGCAGGGAGAGGTAAAGATTGCAAATGCTGGGGCCCTGCCCAAGCAAGGGGGGCCCACTCGTGGGCGTCGGTACTGGCACTGGGCCCCTCATAGTACAGCGGTGTGTCTGACGGCGGGTGTGCACCACCACCGTCAGAGACACTTGATTGCACTATGAGGGACCCTGTGCCAGTGCCCGCGCCCAAGAGTCGGCCTACCCACCTGTCCAGGGCAACGGCACTCGCACGGTGTCGTGCGGTAGGTGGTGACCCCGGCCATGGGGGGGGAGGCAGCACAGTTAGGGAGTTTTAGAAAGTGGCATATGTTGATGTTGGACATTCAGCTGATGCAAAAGGCGAAATAGGTGAAGTACCAGGAAGAGGTGGACCAAAGCAAGCCATTTTTCTGTCACCCTATGTGTCATCAGAGGAAGGTGGGACAAAATCCTTGGAAACCCATGCGTGGTTCATTTTAATGAAGGTTAGATCATCCACATTTTGGGTTGACAGACGGGTCCTTTTTTCTGTCAGGATTGATCCAGCTGCACTGAAGACTCTTTCCGATAGCACACTTGCAGCTGGGCAAGCGAGCTCCTGTAAGGCATATTGGGCCAATTCAGGCCAGGTGTCCAGTTTAGCGGCCCAATAGTCAAAGGGGAATGACCTGTGTGGGAGAACATCGATATGGGAGGAAAAGTAGTTTGTAACCATAGTTGACAACTGCTGTCTCCTGTCACTTTCCATCGATGCAGTATTACCAGTTGTGTGAGCGGTATTTGAAAAATCAGTCCACAACATTGTCATGAAACCCCTGTCTCCAACGCCACTTCTGCTGTGTGCACCACGAACACCTCTGCCAAGCTGCCCCCAGCCCGTATGGCTCGTGTGAGAACCATCACCGCTGCTGTGTGCTGGGAATGCCTCAAGCAACCGATTTACCAGAGTTGCTTGTTTATTAGCCAATATTAGGTCAAGGTTCTCCTGTGGCATGATGTTTTGTAATTTGCCTTTATAGCGTGGATCCAGGATGCTGGCCAACCAGTAGTCGTCATCCTTCATCATTTTGGCAATGCGGGGGTCCCTTTTTAGGATCCGCAAGGCATAATCTGACATGTGGGCCAATGTTCCCGGTGTCAATGATGCACTGCGAGTGCTGGGTGGAGGAGCACTTTCTGGCAAATCCACATCCCTCCAGTCACGCACAAACCCTGAACCAGACCTTGCCACGGCAACATTTTCACTTGCCCCACGAGATGCATCCTCCTCCCCTAAGTAATCATCCCCATCATCCTCCTCCTCCTCCTCTTCTTCCTCCACCTCGTCCAGGAGAGGTCCCTGAGCAGACAATGGCTGAATGTCATCAAGGATTCCCTCCTCCTCTTCCTCCTCATCAACATTGGCTGCAGACGCCTGCTACTTAAGGTGCGTCAAAGTTTGCATGAGCAGACGCATAAGTGGGATGCTCATGCTTAGGATGGCGTCGTCTGCGCTTACCAGCCGTGTGCATTCCTCAAAACACTGAAGGACTTTACAAAGGTCTTTCAGCTTCGACCACTGCACGCCTGTCAACTCCATGTCTGCTCTCAAAGTGCCTGGCCGTGTATCCTCCCACAAATGCATTATGGCCTGCCTCTGCTCGCACAGCCGCTCCACCATGTGCAGGGTGGAGTTCCACCTTGTTGCAATGTCGATAATGAGGCGGTGGTTGGGAAGGTGGAGCAATCGCTGCAGCTTCTGCATACGAACGGAGTGTACAGGCGACCGGCGGATGTGCGCGCACAGTCTTCGCACCTTCTGGAGCAGGGCTGTTAACTCCAGATAATTTTTGAGGAAGCACTGCACCACCAGGTTCAAGGAGTGAGCCAAGCAAGGTATGTGGCTGAGTTTTGAAAGGGCTATGGCTGCCACAAAATTACGGCCGTTATCACTAACTACCTTGCCTGCCTCAAGATGTACACTGCCCAGCCATGACTCAGTTTGTCGCTTCAAGTACTCGGCCAGCACCTCGGCGGTGTGTCTGTCGCCCAAACACATCATCTGCAACACAGCCTGCTGACGCTTTCCACTAGCTGCTCGATAGGGGGACACATCGTGTGCAACAGTGGCAGCTGCAGATGGAGTGCTCGTATGACTGCGCTCTGTGGACGAGCTTTCGCTTCTGGAGGAGGAGGAGGAGGAGGAGGAGGAGGGTCGAACGCCTACAGCCAACTGTTTCCTATACCGTGGGCTAGGCAGCACTGTCCCACCACCGCTGTCCCCTGTGGACCCTGCATCCACCACATTAACCCAGTGCGCAGTGATGGACACGTAACGGCCCTGGCCATGCCGACTGGACCATGCATCAGTTGTGAGGTGCACCTTTCCGCTCACTGACTGCTTGAGTGCATGGACAATGCGGTCTTTCACATGATGGTGGAGGGCTGCGATGGCTTTGCGAGAGAAGAAGTGGCGACTGGGTAGGTCATAGCGTGGTACTGCATAGGCCATGAGTTCGCGGAAAGCTGTGCTTTCCACCAACCGAAGGGGCATCATCTCAAACGAGATTAGTTTGGCAATGTGGGCGTTCAAACCCAGTGTACGCGGATGAGAGACTGAGTACTTTCTTGACCTACTCATAGTGTCTGGGAGGGTGAGCTGGACTTGAGAGCTGCATATGGTGGAAGTAGCGGTGGACAGGGCGGACTGAGAGAGGGTTGATGATGGTGATGGAGTTGGTGTTCTTTCTGATGGCCTAGAATCAGTCTTTCGTTGATATAACAGTGGGATTCCCTGACTGCTGTGGTCTTGCAACACCTCAACATTTGCTGCTGTGCTAACCGGTGGGCTTACAGTGGGGGAAACAATGTAGCGTTGCTGACTACCTTCGTTGTGATCAGTTGCACATGTGGCACTTGAGGTTTGGTGTTGTGTCCACGCTTGCAAGTGCATGCTGGTTAAATGTCTAAGCATGCAACTGGTATTCAAATTTTTCAGATTTTTCCCTCGGCTAAAGGTCTTTGCGCACTTCTTACAGATAACCTTGGCCTGATCATGAGGATTTTGTTCAAAAAAGTGCCACACTGCACTCTTCCTACTTTGGCAGACATTTTGCGGCCTAGCACGCTGTGATCTTTTGACCCTCTGGACAAGCTGTCCAGCAACTCTTTTGATGTTTGGAACCTGTCTTTGGAGTGCTCCGGGCCTGCCAGATAACAGCTGTTGCGATGTCGATGTCTGCTGTGGATGCTCCTCATCTGAGCTATTGGAAGCAGCACCCTCTTCCCCCAATGGATGCCAATCTGGGTCAACAACTGGGTCATCCATCACCTCCTCTTCTATGTCATGTGCACCTTTCTCTGTGTCACCGTGTATGATGGTATAGTGTGCGGGAAGGGGCACCTGAGTCTCATCAGGGTCAAAATCTGGCAATGTACACTGCGAGGACAATGTAGTGCTCTGAGTGAATGTACCAGCAGAATCATCCATCAGCGGCTGTGCATCAGTGCACTCCATGTCAGATTCATCTTGGCCTGGGTAATTCACCATTTCACTTGATAATCCAGGCATGGTATGTGAAAACAGCTCCATGGAGTAATCAGTAGTATGGCCTGCGTCATCCTTCAATCTTGGTTGGGGTGAAGGACACAAGGAAAGGTGTGGTTCATGAACATGAGCCTCCAATGACGACTCAGTGCTTTTACTTTTTACAACTGAAGAAGAGGAGGCGATAGAGCTGGAGGCTGAGTCAGCAATGTAAGACAAAACTTTTTCCTGCAGCTCTGGCTTTAAAAGCGGTTTGCCAACTCCTAGAAAACTAAGCGTTCGAGGCCTTATGTAGCCAGACGATGACGCAGGGTCAGCACCTCCTGCATTCGGTCCTATTTTGCTCTTGCCACTACCATCAGATCCACCACCAACACCATCATTACCAGCTGCCAACCCCCGCCCAATTCCACGGCCTCTTCCACCAGCCTTCCTCATTTTTGGTAGAAATGTAGACAAAATCCAACAAACTATATAGTAATGTAAAACAAGGTACAAGGTGTCTATAGGACAGGGGAGATTTAGAATTTCTGCACACACTTGTGGACAGTGGACACTTTTGGATTGTGTGAGGCCCACTGATATCTGAGCGCTATGTGACAGGCTCAATGGCACAGCTGCCTGTGACCAAAGTGACGAGAGGATAATGGAGATTTTGAATCTCTGCGCACACTTTTGGACACTGGACACTTGTGGATTGTGTGAGGCCCACTGATATCTGAGCGTTATGTGACAGGCTCGATGGCACAGCTGCCTGTGACCAAAGTGACGAGAGGATAATGGAGATTTTGAATCTCTGCGCACACTTTTGGACACTGGACACTTGTGGATTGTGTGAGGCCCACTGATATCTGAGCGCTATGTGACACGCTCGATGGCACAGCTGCCTGTGACCAAAGTGACGAGAGGATAATGGAGATTTTGAATCTCTGCGCACACTTTTGGACACTGGACACTTGTGGATTGTGTGAGGCCCACTGATATCTGAGCGCTATGTGACAGGCTCGATGGCACAGCTGCCTGTGACCAAAGTGACGAGAGGATAATGGAGATTTTGAATCTCTGCGCACACTTTTGGACACTGGACACTTGTGGATTGTGTGAGGCCCACTGATATCTGAGTGCTATGTGACACGCTCGATGGCACAGCTGCCTGTGACCAAAGTGACGAGAGGATAATGGAGATTTTGAATCTCTGCGCACACTTTTGGACACTGGACACTTGTGGATTGTGTGAGGCCCACTGATATCTGAGCGCTATGTGACACGCTCGATGGCACAGCTGCCTGTGACCAAAGTGACGAGAGGATAATGGAGATTTTGAATCTCTGCGCACACTTTTGGACACTGGACACTTGTGGATTGTGTGAGGCCCACTGATATACCACAATATAGCCTCCCCTTGCACTGCACACATAGTGACTTGTGTGTTGTGCAGGCCAAATCGCTAGCAGCAGAAGCAGTTTTTTTGTCTTCTTCCCTGCCTAACGCTCTCCCTACAGAATCAGCAGCAACCTCTCCCTATACTAAGATCGGCAGAAGTAAGATGGCGGTCGGCGTGCACGCCCTTTTATACCCCCTGTGACGCCCACCAAAGCAAGCCAATCACTTGCATGCCCTTCTGAAAGATGGTGGTGACCCGTGCCTAGGTCATCACGTTGCCCACAGTGTCCGTGGATCCTGATTGGCTGAAAAAGAGCGCAAAACAAACTTTTGAAACGCGACTTTGGCGCGTAAGTCGCCGACCTCGTGGCCGACCTGATCCTAGGGTCGGGTTTCGTTTCATGAAACCCGACTTTGCCAAAAGTCGGCGACTTTTGAATTTTTTCGACCCGTTTCGCTCAACTCTAGTCATCACTATGTACATATGGTTCTTAGTGATGATTAAACAGGGATACTTGGCCGGAACTGACAGCGCGCAGCAGGGGGAGGTGAGTGCTTCATCCCTAGAGCACCATAGCAGCACAGGCCCACGCTCCAGCATCCCCACTGCTGCCTCAGAGACTGTGAACAGAGATATACCATGTGCCCGTTGACCCCCGCAAAGCAAGGTGGGCTTGTGAGTACAATGCATGTGCCGGCTAAGAAGTGTCACGGTCACGTGTGTCTGGACGCAGCGAGTACCGCAAGGCGAACCCATATGACACACGTGACCCTGGATACAGCGCCTCCAGTGGAGCGAATTTAAATAATAAAACGTGCAGCTGGATACGCCGCCTCCAACTGGCGAATTTAGGTATCACACGTTATACATACAGAAGTCTGGAAACCCCGCCTCCAGTAAGGCGAATTTAAATAATAAAGGGGGAACCTGGGTAACATTAACAATGGTGGGCCCTGCGATAGGGAATAGGGAAGTGGAGACCTCCTGAGCTCTCCTGAGCCAGTGTCCCTGCACTAGTGACCCTAACGTTCCCTATGCCTGTTCCGCACCGGGCGCGCAACAGGAACCTAAAAACCCTAGCTCGCCCTGACCTAAACCCTCACTAGGGAATTGGTCGGTGCGGAAACTAATCCCACCACTGCACTAAACACACATGAGGAAAGATGACAAAACAGGGGAAACACCACTTAGCTTTGCTCTGTTGCGTACGCTCCTAGCAACAGAGCCCACCACCTGTGTGCATCTTCTCCTCCACCCGGATCCACGCCATAACTGGATCCTTCACCATAGTGCAGCCTTGGAGCAGAGTCCACCACCAATTGCAGAAGTCCAGTAACAGAGTCCCAAAGATGAGTTCAGCTCCTGCCCAAAAAGTCAAGCATGCTTGAGTCCAGCTCTCAGCAACCAAGTCCCGCATGCTGAGTGCAACTCTCTCCATAGTCGTCACTCCACCAAGCCATGCAAGCACTTCCTGCCAACACCATAAACTGTGACTCCACCATGCCATGCCAGTCCTTCTTGCAGACCACATAGCTGCCACTCGTCCCCTCTGGCTGGGTTGCGCAGGACTCATGTTCAGGTCCTTCCTCACCAAGGCTTCCTTGTGAATGACTAACACACAATATCACCAACAGTGATTGAACCCACCTGCCTCCCTTTTATAGAGCCAAACACCTGATTTGTAATTCAGTGCACTTTAAACCAAAGAAACTAAAGTGCACTACCGCTCACCACCACCCGGGGCAACTTAGAATGAACGACACCACGTGTAATAATTCTAATGGCCACTGGGGGCAATCAACCCACTTTGGCACCAAGCCAAAGGAAAAAAGTTCAATTTGTGCATTTAAACTGTCAGATCCAGCCTGGATCATGACAAGAAGTACCAGGTGTTTGACAGTGAACTGAATCCTGACCCCCTGGTGCATATTTGTTGGGCCACGACATTGCTGTGGCCTGTGCCTTACTCTCCACAGCACCCCAGCACCCGCTGGACTGAGGATCCCTCAGGAGACATCAGAGACTCACCACCACCAGGAGGACGCAGCTCGTCATTGTCTTCAGGACTACACCGGATTAATCCTGCGCTGACCATTGTTGGCACCAATGCTTGTCTCATGGACTCTACAGTCTCAAAGTCGCCAGATTGGATAAGTTATACCTTAAGAACTGCTACCGTCATTTTCCCCTGCATTTTTCCAAATTGCAAACCCTTTATTACCTACTACCTGCATTACCCTTGTTTAACTCTTTATCTCCCTGAATGGAGTACAGATCTGTTAAAGTAAAATAAGTTAACACTTGCTCTGTCTCCTGTCCATCACTGCATCACTCAACCTGCTCACACTTGCTCAGAAGATCCCTGAATGCAGCGCCAACAGAAGGGAGGATGAGGTCTGTATTTTTGAGTGAGTGCAGGGCGCAGGCGCAGGATTTTGAGGCCTTACCTGACATTGATGGGAGGGGGGTAGTATTGCAATAAAGTCAGGAGACAGGGATTTCTTCCACACACCGCACGCCCCGGAACCTGGAAAGAATCATTAACATAAAGAAAGCATATAACATTTCTCAGCAACAAGACCATTAAGGTTACTTTCACACTAGCGTTTTTTTGCGCTGCGTGCGCAGTCCAAACGCATACAAAAAACGCATCAAGCATTTTGCATGCGTTTGCTTATTTTATGCGCGTGCATTTTAACCAGTTTGACTCTTAAAAGGCATACGCCAGCGTTCCCATAGACTGTAATGTGTTTTTTTTGCGCATTCAGTGAGCATTTGTGCACATGCGTTTTTTTTTTTTACACAGGTTGGGCGCACAAAAAATGCAACAGGGTGCGTCCGGCATGCATAGGCACACACTGCAAAAAACGCATACGCACAAAAACGCATACAAACGTGTGCAAACGCTAGACGATGCGCAACCATGTTAAACATAGGGGTGCATGCGCATGTATGCGCACTCAGCGCAAAAAAAGCTAGTGTGAAACCAGCCTAAGATGATGCAAATAGGTAGGACTAGCGTAACATTTCTTTCACCTTTAGGCCCATATTAATAGGTCATATACAACCCGGGCGGGTGACAGATTTCCTTTAATTTTAGGGAGAATTGCAAGTTATATTTTCAGCTTAGACCCATGTCTTCAGTGAACAATAGGTCTCTGGTGGGGCTGGTTATCTCCTTACTTAGGGGTGATCACCAGACATGGGCCTTTACTCTGGCTAATGATTCCCTGGCCTGTAACTCCATTGAGTAATTTTTTAGGGCACTGGGACTCATTTATGATGAACCAGATAGAGTAACCATTGCTGAATCTAACCTCAGAGTACTTGTTCAAGTTAGCCTCCTACTAATGTTCTCAATTCAGATCATGGTCTGTTGAGGTGGAGTGGCATGATGCAGCTTGATGGTGAATGTTCCTGAATGGACTCGCGGATTCCATAAAGAAAATGTTAGTGCACCACTCACTGCCTCAAAGTCTGGAAGCCGCCAAGACTCTGGCCATGCATTTGAACAGAAGGAGACGAGATCGGTTATGGGATCAAGCCTCTGTGTCACTGGTTACTGCAACAGAGTGGAGCCAGAGAACCGTAGCATCTGATTGCTCCTACTCGAGCCCTGAAAAGAAATACTTCTCCATCATATTAAATGTGTGCATTTCTTCTGGCAGAACAGGGATTAATCGGCCATGTTGAGAATCCCTGTGCTCAGCTGTGCTCAGTTAGCCACTTCTTTCCCCTATAAAATCTTGGCTCTGCTACTAATCCTCGTCAGAGCAAGCTATTGCTGAATGGCTAAGGAAGGGAAAGGAGTTGGCATGAGAAGGATGGCTGGAGAAGTTATTAGCGACTGTTGTTTAGTTTGTACGTGTGGTAATTCCTTATCCTTCTGTTTTGTTTTTTCCCCTTTCTGCACACCCCAGTGGATTCCTCTATTATAGGTGAGTAAATATTTTGTGTGTCTGGAGTTTTCAGTTAACCCTTGTCTGTGTTGCCCTGTTTGTCGGGTTGGTGTACTGTGGTGCACTGTAGCACCCTCTCTTCCTTGGGTGGGGGAAGGGAACAGACCGAGGGCCAACTTAGGAGATAAAGCATGGGCAGAGGCCCAGGCATCTTTGCCATCTGAAGTATCCCGAGGAGCTGGGCGAGCTATGGTGCCCCCTAGTGTTAAGGCCAGGAAAGGAGCCCCTGGTCCTCGGTCACCCGACAGCTGTGTCGTGACACTCTGCTAGGAGAGAAGTGCTGTCTCTGGAACTACCTCATATTTGATAATGCCATTTGGTCACTGTAATGCCCCTGCAGTATTTCAGGCTTTGGTTAACAAAATCTTTAGAGATAATCTGGGGAGTTTCAATATTATCTATATTGATGATATTCTTATTTTCTCTAATGATGTGTTGTCCCATAGGGATTGTGCTCGTATGGTCCTCAATAGACTCAAGGACAATTTTTTAGATGTAAATCTGCCCAACTACTCTTTTGAGGTTGAGGAGGTTGGATTTCTTGGGTTAATTTTGTCCTTCACTGGTTTCCGTATGGACCCTGCTAAGTTGCATGTAATACGAGACTGGGTGCAACCCAAGAAACTCAAGGCTATTCAAAAGATTTTGGGTTTAGCCAACTACTACAGAAGGTTCATCATTGAATTTTCCAAAATAGTTAAACCCCTTAAGGACCTTACTCGCAAGGAGCTTGATGTAGCTGGGTGTGTGATTGAGGCTGAAAGGGCATTTTCTAGCCTCAAGGACGTGTTTGCCTCTGCTCCAGTTTTGGTCCAACTGGACCTCAATAGACCATTTGTGGTGAAGGTGGATGCATCTGAGGTCAGCGTGAAGGTGGTGTTTTCCCAGAGATCTGCTGGTCTCACTCACCTTTGACCTTGTGCTTTTATTACTAAGAAATTTTCTCCCACGGAGTTAAATTATGATGAGGAGACTTAATAGAGGAGACTTAATAGCTGTCTACAAATATCTCAAGTAGAATAAGGTGACGTGTGCACAACTGTCAAAGGTGCCAAAGTAGGTTCCCAGTATCAAAAGACTTGGCACTCAACTCAATATGATGAGTGAAAGAATTTAATGTTGTCAACAGCGTAGTAAACAGAAAAACGTTCCAGCACTAGCGGTGGATACCGTGTCTGGCATCATGCGCTGTGCGCCATAATACAGATCTGTCTTTTTGATGCAGGTATTATTATTCCTACATAAGGGGCACAGCCTGATTGGCAACCCGCCTGATTTATCTGACAGTCTACATGATAAGTTTGGTGAAATTGACAATATAATATTCTTGTCCTTTGGACACTATACAAGCTAAGTGACCGATAACTGATGAAGGTCTGACTGTGACCAAAACGTTTTTCTGTTTACTACGCTGTGGACAACATTAAATTCTTTCACTGATCATATTAAATTGAGTGCAGAGTCTTTTGATACATGCAAATATCTCAAGGATCATCTTGATTCTCATTTGCTCAAGGAAAGACTTGAAGCAATGGGATAAAGCTGAATGTGAGGAGGCACATTAGATATTAGAAAAATACATTTTGACAGTGAGGGTGATCAATGAGTGATCAATAAGTAGAACAGGCAGCCACGAGAGGTGGTGATTTCTCCTTCAATAGAAGTCTTCAAACAGAGGCTGGACAGACATCTGTTTGGGATGATTTAGTGAATCCTGCTTTGAGCAGGTGGTTGGACCAGATGACACAGGAGGTTTCTTCCAACTCTACCATTCTATGATTCTACGTGAGCAAACGGGAGTTGTTGATCATTAAATAGGCTTCGTGGAGGGAGCTAGACATTCGTTCGTAGTGCTCACTGACCCTAAAAATGCAATCTATTTGGCAAACACCAAGAGGCTTAATTCCAGACAGGTCAGATGGGCCTTGTATTAATCACAATTTCATTTTTCCATTACCTACATTACTGGGTGTACAAACACCCATGCTGATGCTCTCTCCAGGAGTTTTTGCCCTATTCAGTAGGAGGAGGTTTCCCCCCACCTATGTTTTCCCCTGATATGGTGGTCGTCATTACTCATGTAGAATTGGAGTTTGATAAGTCATTATTATGTACCAAAGCAGGGGTGGGATTTGGCTGGCTCTCCCCGGTTCGATTGAACCGCTTGTTAAAAAAGAAGCCAGTTCCCTGAACCGGGGAGATTCAGAGCCGCGATCCGGTACTCAGGGCCGTCATCAGCACCCGACGCACCCGGGAAAGTGACGGCGCTGTGGCGAGGTGGGGGGCCCACTCGGCCCCTGAGCAAAGTTTTTTTTTTTTACAAGTCCAGGGTCAGCCCCCCGCCCTCCGCAAGAAATCATACTCACCTCCTACAGGAGTGCCTGAAGCTCCAATGGTATCCAGCGCCGGTATCTTTTCCCTGTATTAGCGCGCGGTCACGTGGTACCGCTCATTAAGGTCATGAATGTGGACGCCATTCCACTGTCATAGGCGTGGCGCCCATATTCATGACCTTAATGAGCGGTACCACGTGACCGCGTGCTCTCACTGGAAAAAGATACTGGCGCCTGGCTGGATATACATGCAGGGACTGCGCCAGGACTCAGGTGAGCGGCATGCCCAGCTGGGGGGGAGAATGAGCCAGGGGGAGAATGAGCCATGTGGGGGGAGAGAATGAGCCGAGGGGGAGAATGAGTCGGGGGGAATGAACCAGGGAAAAACGAGCCAGGGGTGGGGGAGAATGAGCCAATGGTGGGGGGAAGAATGAGCCAGGGGAGAATGAGCGGCGGCGGGGCCGGGGGAGAATGAGCAGGGGGGAGAATGAGCGGGGGAAATGGCCCCCAACAGTCAGGGTCGGCATAAACACCTTACGCACCCAGTCAAGTGCCAGAGCCCTGAGCAGGTGGCGGGGTCCACTGGCCATCAGGGACACCAGCATGCTATGGTCGCCTGGTGCCTGTGCCAATGTCGGAGCCCACGAAAGGGCCCCCTGCTTGCTCAGGGACCCGGCACTTGTGATACTTACCTCTCCCCGCTCTACCTCTGCGGCATCTTCCACATCCCTGACTGCGACATTCTATTCAGAGGGCGCAATAATGTCAAGTCTGTACACCTTCTGCCTGAACACTCACAGTGCAGGGGAAGAGTCTTGAGGAGATCATTTGCATATTCCCAGTGCCTTCTGGGATAAGTGAAGAGTCTCCGCGAGCTCAACGATCACTGGGTTTTGGCCGTTGCAGCTGAAAAGAGGAAATCGGAAAACCTTAGGGTTAGGGTTAGGGTTAGGGTCATCTTTCAGCGTTTTTAAGAAATCTCAATATGGAAGAGGCCAGGAGCCATTTGGTGAGCTGCATTTCTTGCTACATGTTCACAGACTTACCAGTGGAAAAGCCAAACTTCACATGCCACAAATGCAAGCTTGTGTCCCTTTTGGAGGAAAAGTTGCAAAATCTCGAAGAGAGGTTAGCTACGTTGAAGATCATTAAGGAAGGTGAAGAGTTCTTAGACAGAGCAGAATTATCTCTTCATGTTACAGAAAGAGAAGAAATTCGAAGTGCACCTGAAGAAACAGAGGAATGGAGACATGTGACCCAGAGAAGCAGGAGGATCAGGAGGCAGTCAGCACCCACACTTCTCAGGAACCAGTACCAGGCTCTCACGCAGGAAAATGATGAAGAAATACATCAGGATAAGACTTTGCCCACAAACAGCAACCTTGTACGCCTTCAGAGTCCTCCTGGATGGAGAAAGAAAAATGTTGTGAAGAAGAAACGGAGAGCGGTGGTCATGGGGGATTCCCTGTTGAGAGGAACAGAGGCCGCTATCTGCAGACCGGATATAACTTTAAGAGAAATGTGCTGTCTTCCAGGTGCAAAAATTAAAGATGTGTCTGACAGGTTATCAGGACTCTTCAGACCTACAGATGACTACCCATTCCTGCTACTACATGTGGGGACAAATGACACCGCAAGAAACGACCTGGAAACCATCTGCAGAGACTTTGAAGACTTAGGCAAGAAAGTGAAAGAACTGGGCGCGCAGGTGGTCTTCTCTTCCATCTTCCCAGTGGATAGCCATGGAACAAGGAGGTGGAATAAGATTCTGCAGGTGAACAACTGGCTACATCGATGGTGCCGTCAGCAACGATTTGGATTTCTGGATCACAGAGTGAATTACCTTTACGATGGACTACTTGCTAAAGATGGGGTGCACCTTACGAAGACTGGAAAACATGTATTTGGAAGTCACCTTGCTACACTTGTAAGGAGAGCTTTAAACTAGAACAACATGGGAAAGGAAGCAAAAGACCAGAAAAAGCCATACACCTGACAAATGCTATTGAGAACTCTGCTATTAGAAGTGGAAAGGAAGAACAAAGACAAAAGAATCTAATTAATAAAAATATTGGAGAAAGAGAAACCAATCACAAACTAAAATGTTTCTATACTAATGCACAAAGCATGGGCAACAAACAAGGAGAAGTGGAACTACTAACACAGGAAAAGAAATATGATGTCATTGGAATCACTGAAACTTGGTGGGACAATGCACATGATTGGAATACAAGACTAGAAGGATACAACTTATTTGCAAGAAACAGACTTGATAAACGAGGAGGATGTGTCGCATTGTATGTTAGAAACGCGTATATCTGCACAGAGATTGAAGCTTCAGAGACTGGGAGTTCTGTGGAAACTGTTTGGGTAAGAATACAAAGACAGAACAATGGAAAGGACACCATTGTAGGCATTTACTACAGGCCACCTGTGCAAGCCGAAGATATGGATGATCCCTTTATGCATCAAATGGCCAAGTTCTCCAAAAAATATGACATAGTGATCATGGGAGATTTCAACTATCCAGACATTTGTTGGGAATCTCTCTCAGGCAAAACAGGTCAAGGAAATTCTTATCCTCTTGCGTCTGACAACTTTATCTTCCAAAAGGTAGTGGAGAAAACAAGGGGAACTGCTACCTTGGATCTAATCCTTATAAACAGGGAGGAAATGGTTGAGGAGGTAAAAGTGGCTGGGACCCTAGGAGGTAGCGACCATGCTATTTTAGAATTTTGGATAACTAGAGGAGGAAGACCTGTGAAGACTCAGACGTCAAGGTTAGATTTCAGAAAGGCAGATTTTAAGGGATTCAGAAAGAGAATTGGAGGGATCCGATGGCTGGATATTCTTAAAGACAAAAATGTCCAGGAAGGATGGGAAATCTTGAAAAATGAAATTCTCAAAGCACAATTGTTAACAATTCCAAAAAGAGGGAAGAATAGGAAGCATTTAAGGAAGCCAGGATGGATGAACACAGAACTTAACCACATGCTAAAAAGGAAGAAAAAAATGTTTATAAAATGGAAAGAGGGATGCATATCTAAAGAAGAATATAATGCTGTCTGCAGAACCTGCAGGGCACAAATCAGATTAGCTAAAGCTGACAATGAATTGAGGCTTGCAAGAGCTGTCAAAAGCAATAATAAAGGATTTTGGGGATATGTCAAAAGTAAAAGAAAAGTCAAAGATGCTATAGGATTTTTACAGGATGAAAATGATGAAATGGTAAGACAGGATGTTGAGAAGGCCGAACTTTTAAATTCCTATTTTGCTTCTGTTTTCTCTCAGAAAGGAAATGTAACATCAACTGTTCTTCACTGTCCTATTAAGGGAATAGAAGAATCCAGGATATCTATAAACAGAAAGATAGTGAGTAAATACTTAGCTAACCTAAATGAATTCAAGTCTCCAGGTCCAGATGAATTACACCCCAGAGTACTGAAGGAGATAGCAGAAGAAATTTTTGAACCCCTCTCCATAATCTTTGAAAATTCTTGGAGAACAGGAGAAATCCCAGAAGACTGGAGAAGAGCAAATGTTGTTCCTATCTTCAAAAAGGGGAAGAAGGTGGATCCAGGCAGCGATAGGCCGGTGAGTCTGACTTCTATACCAGGAAAGATCTTTGAACAAATTATTAAACAACATGTATGTCAGTACCTGGATAAGAATGAAGTGATTAAACAGAGTCAGCATGGGTTTGTAACTAATAAGTCATGTCAGACTAACTTAATTTCCTTCTATGACGGAATCACTGATTGGGTGGATCAAGGAAATGCTGTAGATATAGTATATCTTGACTTCAGCAAAGCATTTGACAAAGTATCTCATACAATCCTTATTGAAAAAATGACTAAGTATGGAATGGACAAGGCAACTGTTAGGTGGATTCATAACTGACTTAGTGATCGGACCCAAAGAGTGGTCGTAAATGGCTGCACATCCAGTTGGAAGAATGTCTCAAGTGGGGTACCACAGGGCTCTGTCCTGGGCCCTGTATTGTTCAACATCTTTATCAACGATTTAGATGAAGGAATTGAGGGTAAACTGATTAAATTTGCTGATGACACAAAGCTAGGAGGGATAGCTAATACTAGAGAAGAGAGAGAATGATATAAATAAACTGGAGAAGTGGGCAGCAACTAACAGAATGGTTTTTAACTGGGAAAAATGCAAAGTACTACATCTGGGCAATAAAAATGAAAAAAGCATATACAGAATGGGAGGAATATGCCTAAGCAACAGCACATGTGAAAAAGACTTGGGTATACTAATAGATCACAGACTGAATATGAGTCAACAGTGTGATGCAGCAGCAAAAAAGGCAAATGCAATTCTAGGATGTATTAACAGAGGCATACAGTCTAGATCATGTGAAGTCATTATTTCCCTCTACTCTTCTTTGGTCAGACCTCATCTGGAATATTGTGTCCAGTTTTGGGCACCACATTTTAAAAAAGACATCAACAAACTGGAGCAAGTTCAGAAAAGAGCGACCAGAATGGTGACCGGTCTGCAAACCCTGTCTTATGAGGAAAGGTTGCAGTATTTGGGATTGTTTAGTTTGCAAAAGAGAAGACTGAGTGGAGACTTAATAGCTGTCTACAAATATCTAAAGGGCTGTCACATTGTAGAAAGATCATCTTTATTCTCATTTGCACAAGGAAAGACTAGAAGCAATGGGATGAAACTGAATGGGAGGAGACACAGATTAGATATTAGAAAACATTTTTTTACAGTTAGAGTGATCAATGAGTGGAACAAGCTGCCACGAGAAGTGGTGAGTTCTCCTTCAATGGAAGTCTTCAAACAGAGGCTGGACAGACATCTGTCTGGGATGATTTAGCGAATCCTGCTTTGAGCAGGGGGTTGGACCAGATGGCCCAGGAGGTCCCTTCCAACTCTACGATTCTATGATTCTATGATTCTATGCACACAGCCAGAAGATGGCAGCGCTGAGGAGTCCAGACCAGAGCAGTGGAAAGCGAGGAGAGATGAGTGTTTAATTTCCTTTTTTTAATGTTTGGAGCAATATATGGGGACCATCATACACGGAGCATCATATATGGGGACCATCATACACAGGAGCATCATATATGGGGACCATCATACACAGAGCATCATATATGGGGCCATCATACACAGAGCATCATGTATGGGGACCATCATACACAGAGCATCATATATGGGGATCATCATACACTGGAGCATCATTTATGGGGCCCATTACACACTGGAGCATCATATACTGTATGTGGCCCACTATACACTGGAGCATCATATATGGGGCACATTATACACTGTAGCATCATATATGGGGCCCATCATACACCGGAGCATCATATATGGGGCCGATCATACACTGGAGCATCATATATGAGGCCCATTATACATTGTATGGAGAAATACTGTATATCGGACTCATTATACTATATGGAGCAATTTACGGGGCTCATTATACTCTATGGGGCCCATCCTATACTGTATGGCATATTATATGGGGCAATATATGGGGCTTGTGATGTACAATGTCTGTGAGGTATGGGGTTTTGTCCACAAAATATGATGTTTTCTGTTGTAACTTTCCAGAAAGATCCGGCAGATATGACAATCCAGGCTGCTAGCTCTGCAGCTTCATCCCTCCTCCCTTCACACACACACAGAGCAGTGCCACCCCCCTCCTCTACAGCCTGTGTTCGCACTAGTAATAGGAGACCCCCTGCTGTTACAACCATTTGTTTCCTTCTCTCCTCTTCAGAGCGGGAAAGACTTCTTTGTTTGAAACGAATAAAACTATGAGAGACTATACCATAAGAACCAAATACCCTAGAGATATGAAAATCACATTTTTGCAATCCGGGCGGTCACAGCGTCGCTGCCGTGGTTCTGGCGAAGCGTAATCCTTTCAGAACCTGAGATATGTGTTCCAGCTAAACGGTGTATCAGAACTACTGCATATTTGGTCTTGAATTATTGTACTCAACAAATCACAACCAATGATGCCCTATATGTGTCTGTGCGGGCTGCCCCCACGGAGTTATGATTAGTATAAGTTTTCTAGTGTAATTCTAAATCCAAAAGGGAGAGGTGGGATTAACCCAGCATGCATCTCTCCGTGATGTCACATAGCAAGTCTATAAAGCATTTCCTGGACAAAACCAGGGCAGAACAGCTCAAGTCGTCGTGCTAGAAAGACCCAGATGAGCGGAGAAGTGCAGCTCCGCCTCCACCCACCTTAGCCGCATGGTCTACCTAAGGAACAATATGGAACTGTGAGTGTAATCTCTTTGTTTTCTCCACTTTTATTTTATACCTGTACTGTACATATTTTATGTCTCAATTTTATAGCAACTTTTATCTGTAATCACTGTCCTCTTTCGGAAAATAAATGAAATAATGTCTCTATGCTCTAAGACTCGAACTATACGCCTTTGATAGATAATCGCTACTAATTCAAGGGGTTTGCCACGGACCCTCTTAATTTAACACTGTGAATTAAGTAACCGTGACTGGTGGCAGCGCGTTGTGCACGGCTATTGCGGCTTGCTGGCAGTCTAGAAGGGTCTTATATAGCTGAATAAGGGTCTGCGGCACCAGCATTCATAATTCCCTTACTGCAGAAGCCTAATTGCCGGTTCACAACAGGCAGCCCGTCCGGCGACCAATTATCCTAGGTGCAGTTCCCTGACTGACCTGAGGGTAAGGGGGGCGCCGGAGAGCTGCAAGTTCCAAAGTGGAACTGAGAAAGTGGGATATACATAAATCCCCGCAGTACTTGGAAGATTGATAGCAGTGGTGGGGCATCCAAATTAAACTCCCCCTGCGGCAAATTGTAGAGCGAGATTAGCTTGCTGGATATTTTTGGTCACATGGTGCCAGTGTTGGGATAACTAAGATAAGCCCCACTGCGCCTGTGATAGCCGTGTGCCGGCATTGTGTCACGCCCCTCCGTCCGCTGATACACCGGTGTCAGTGGTGGGATTGTGACATAGTGGTGACACAGGGTCCGCTGTCCGTCGCGTTTTGGTGGCAGCGGGACCCCCGTTAGTGTCGCCCGTAAGTGGACGAACGGTGGTGGGCTGTTCGTCACATATTGGTGGCAGAGCGGTGGGATAATCCTAGAGCATTAGTGATTTGGTTTGAGCAATCATTCCTCTCACTAAAGACCTGCACGGTTCCTGCGGGAATCCTGCATCATAGGTTTTGGAGAACAGACTCAGTGGTTACTAGTCCTGAGACATTAGTGTGTACTTGCAAGTATTCCCTCCCTTTTTCTCCGTTTTTCTTTTCTGTCTTTTATTTGGCAACCATGGCTACGATGGGAGCAGAGTGGTATAAGCAGCATAACAAGGCATCTCTTATTGCCCTCTGCGGGGTGTGGCGGATCAACACCACGAACAAAAACAAAGCCCAAATGATCGCGGCTCTGGTGCAACAGGAAAACGACCAGAGCCCAGCGAACGCAGAAGCGGGCTCAAGTGGCAATGGGGCTGCAGCAGAGGCTCCACTCATGAGCGCTGGCCCCACATTCAACCATAACGGGGTGGACCCCTATCTGCAATTGGCTCTACAGCAACTCCCTGCCGAAGACCATGTTGGACGTCTGCAGCTGATCCAGCAAGCTCAGGAGAGAGCTGAGCGCCAAAGAGAGGCTGAGAGAGCCGAGCGCCAGGCGCAGAGGGCCCATGAACTGGAGGTACTCCAGTGGGGTGGGAATGCCCCCACAGCCCGAAGCCGTGAGCCCAGCAGCGTCCAGACTCCCAAACCCCGGCCAGAGCATTTTCCCGTGATGGAAAAGGACGGGGACTTGGACACGTTCCTGCGAGCCTTTGAGAAAGCCTGCAGACAGTACCAGCTGCCTAGAGACCAATGGGCAAGGTACTTGACCCCAGGGCTAAAAGGCAAAGCCCTGGAGGCATTTGCTTCTCTTCCGCCAGAAGCCGATGACGACTATGTCGCCATAAAGCAGGCGCTGATCGCCAAATACCGGCTGACACCTGAGGTATACCGAAAGAAGTTCCGGCACCTCCAATGTGGCCCACATGATAGCTACAGTGATGTGGTGCAAGGACTCAGGACCCACTTTGACCAGTGGATCCATGGACTGTCCGTTGAAACCTTTGAGCAGCTACGGGACCTGATGATCAAAGACCAGTTCCTGCATCTCTGCCCAGCTGAGGTCCGACAGTTCATCCTGGACCGCGAACCGACGAACGCGGACAAAGCGGCGCAGATCGCCGACAACCACGAGGCCAACCGGAAGCCCGAGACGCGGAGGCCAGTCGCCACCAGTTGGAAAGGGGGTAAGCCAGCAACCAACCCCAATGCCGCAGCTAGCCGTCCCTCCGGAGGCCCTGTCCCTGTTGCCAACAACGGGCCGGCTACTGACAGTCGCCTGTGTCACCACTGCCAGCGGCCTGGTCACTTCTTTTACGCCTGTCCGAACAGGCCGAAGAACCCCCCAGCCAAGGCCCCCGGGCCCAACGCCTCTGTTCTTTTGGTGGGAGGTGTGGTTGGGAGGGCTGACGACAACGTTCAACCTGTTCAGGTGGGGGCCCGTCTTGCTACAGGCCTCAAGGACACCGGGGCTGAACGAACCCTCATCCGTCCTGGACTGGCGGCCCCTGAAGAGTTTGTTGAGGGGAAAACCCTGACTGTCACCGGGATTGGAGGCACCCGTTGTCCCTTGCCAGTGGCACGAGTTTATCTCGATTGGGGTGCTGGGAGCGGGTTGAGGGAGGTGGGAGTGTCTGAAAACCTGCCCACTGATGTTTTATTGGGGACTGACTTGGGGCGGATGGTTGCATACTACGTCCCTGACACCCTTCCCCAAACTGATAATAAGGGTAATGTTAACCCTGATGATGATGATGATGACGGGAAACTGAATGTGTTACCTGCTAATGCCTTGATGAGTAATGATGCAACTAACAACCATTCATTCCCCAGGTACGATGGTGATGCTGATGTGAATGTACCAAAGCAAACTGATAACCATTCTTCTCCTAGGAAGGATGATGATGATGTTGATGTATCTGTGCCGACTGAACCCGTTAACCCTTTCTTTGAAGCGGTAGATGTGTCCACAGGTACCGAAGTGCTCAGCCCCGTCACTCTGCGGAGTGAGACAGCTGAGGAACCCCTGGCAGGAGTAAGCAACAGTGCTCAAGAGAATGGGGAGGTGCATGGGGACCATGAGGAAGGTAATGCCATGCAGCTGACCAGTGCCACCGAGGAAGGTAACTGGCCCATAAGTAGAACTGCTCCTGAAGTGTTGGGGGTGGATGGGGAGGTAGAGCCCAAGCCAGCACCGGCTGGTGGGTCTGTAGAAATCCCCAGGGAGACAGCATACATAGCAGCTGTCACACGCAGTCAGAGTGCCCAGATCGCAGGTAACGCACTGTCTTCTGGACCCTCTGCTGCTACAGGAGAGACTGAACCAGAGGTGAACCCAGAGCCGGTTCCAGAGGGTCCCAGTAAAGAGGGGACCCTGACGTCACTTCTGGCAGCCTCCAGCATGGAGTTCCAGGCTGCTCTGCACTCAGATGCCAGCCTGGAGAAATTGAGAGGTCTCGCCAAGACGCCCACCTCCGAGTCTGATAAGGAGAAGGTGTTCTGGGAACGAGGAAGGTTGTACCGGGAGACAGTACCCGGAGATCCTAAAAAGGAGTGGTTGAGGGAAAGACAGCTGGTCGTCCCCTATCAGTTCAGAACTGAGTTGTTGCGGATTGCCCATGAGATTCCACTCGCTGGACACTTGGGGATCAGCAAAACAAAGGCACGGCTGTCTCAACACTTCTATTGGCCCAAGATGGGGACAGATGTAACACACTACTGCCGCTCCTGTGCCACCTGTCAAAAAGTGGCTAAGGCGGGGCCTGCTCTTAAGGCTCCCCTTATTCCTTTGCCGGTGATAGAGGAGCCTTTCCAGAGAATAGCGGTGGACATCGTAGGCCCGCTGGCCGTCCCCAGCAGCTCCGGAAAGCGCTACATTCTCACCGTTGTAGACTACGCTACCCGGTACCCAGAGGCAGTAGCTCTGTCTTCAACCAGGGCAGATAAGGTGGCTGACGCACTGGTGACCATCTTTTCAAGAGTAGGATTTCCGAGGGAGATGCTTACCGATCAAGGGCCCCTATTCATGTCTCGCCTAATGGAGGCTCTCTGTGAGAAAATGCAGGTGACGCAGCTGGTATCGAGTCCGTATCACCCACAGACTAATGGTTTGTGTGAACGTTTCAACGGTACCCTCAAACAGATGCTCCGCATACTGGTTGAGAGTGACCCAAGGGCGCGACTGGGAGCGGTACCTCCCACACCTGCTGTTCGCTTACAGAGAAGTTCCGCAGGCCTCGACCGGGTTCTCCCCCTTCGAGCTCCTGTATGGCAGGCGAGTCCGGGGACCCCTTGGGTTGATAAGAGAATCCTGGGAAGATGAGCCAAACCCCACAGAAGTGTCCATCGTGGATTATGTCATGCGCTTCCGTGACAAGATGCAGACCTTGACGCAGTTAGTGCATGACAACATGATGCAGGCTCAGGCTGACCAGAAGCGCTGGTACGACCAGAACGCCCCGGGAGCGGACCTACCAGGTGGGTCAAAAGGTGTGGGCGCTGGTCCCTGTACCGACGGATAAGCTTCAGGCAGCCTGGGAAGGCCCATACGTCGTCCACCAACAGCTCAACCCGGTCACCTACGTGGTCACACTTGACCATGCTCGGGGTAGGCGCAAGGCCTTTCACGTCAACATGCTGAAGGCGCACTACGAACATGAAGCTTGCGTCCTACCGGTCTGCAATCTGCCAGAGGATGGGGAGGAAGATCCCCTCCTGGACATGCTGGCCCAGGCCAAGGCCAATGGGTCCATTGAGGACATGGAGATAAGTGGTTTGCTAACCGTACCCCAGCGGTTGCAGTTGATGGCCACCCTGGTACCCTTCCGGCCCATGTTCACCAACCAACCGGGGAGGACGGAGTTAGCGGTTCATGAGGTGGACACCGGGAATCACGCCCCATTACGGCGAACACCCTATCGGATCTCTGAGACGGTGCAACAAGTCATGCGCCAAGAGATCGATGAGATGTTAAGGCTGGGGGTGATTCGACGGTCAAAAAGCGCGTGGGTTTCACCTGTAGTCCTCGTGCCTAAAAAGGATCGAACCACCAGGTTCTGTGTGGACTACAGGGGGCTCAATGCCATCACAACCTCTGATGCCCACCCGATGCCGCGCATCGAGGATCTGCTCGAGCGGTTGACAAACGCCAACTACATATCCATCATGGATTTGAGTCGGGGATACTGGCAGATTCCCCTGAACCGGGAGGCGCAGGAGAAATCTGCCTTTATCACCCCCTTTGGACTGTACAAGTCCACGGTCATGCCCTTCGGCATGAAGAATGCCCCTGCCACTTTCCAGCGGATGGTCAACCACCTGCTTCGGGGACTGGAGGAGTACGCGGTGGCGTACTTAGACGATATTGCCGTCTTCAGTTCCACCTGGGAGGAACACCTTCAGCACCTCCAGGAGGTGCTCAAGCGTCTTCACCAGGCAGGCCTGACCATCAAGCCGGGGAAGTGCCAGATAGGCATGCGCAAGGTCCACTGGGGCACCGGGTAGGCGGGGGTTCCATGAGTCCGGAGCCAGAAAAAGTGGACGCAATCGTGTCCTGCCCCACCCCCAGGACCAAGAAACAGGTGAAGTCCTTCTTGGGCACTGCAGGATACTATAGGCGGTTCGTACAGGACTATAGCGCCCTTGCCAAACCCTTGACTGACCTCACCAAGCAGAGGCTACCCCAAACAGTCAACTGGACAGATGACTGTGAGGCGGCTTTCCAAGCTTTGAAAGCAGCCCTGTGCAACTCTCCAGTGTTGAGAGCAGTCGACAGCAGTCGCCCGTTTCTGGTACAGACCGAAGCCAGCGAGTTTGGCCTCGGTGCTGTGCTTAGCCAGGTCGACTCGGGGGACCAAGAACACCCCGTGTTGTACCTGAGCCGGAAACTTTTGCCGAGGGAAGTGGCATACTCGACCATCGAGAAGGAGTGTCTGGCCATGGTGTGGGCACTGCAACGTTTGCAGCCCTACCTGTACGGGCGCGCCTTCACGGTGGTAACTGACCACAACCCTCTGAGCTGGTTGCACACAGTGTCCGGAACCAATGGAAGGTTGCTCCGCTGGAGCCTTGCCCTTCAACAGTACGACTTCACTGTAAAACACAGGAAGGGCAGTGAAAACGGCAATGCCGATGGGTTGTCCCGCCGGGGCGAACCCGCTGAGGTGCGCATGGCCGATTACCGAGAGGTAATGCCTCCTTAGCGCCCTCTTAAGGGGGGAGGTGTGATGTACAATGTCTGTGAGGTATGGGGTTTTGTCCACAAAATATGATGTTTTCTGTTGTAACTTTCCAGAAAGATCCGGCAGATATGACAATCCAGGCTGCTAGCTCTGCAGCTTCATCCCTCCTCCCTTCACACACACACAGAGCAGTGCCACCCCCCTCCTCTACAGCCTGTGTTCGCACTAGTAATAGGAGACCCCCCTGCTGTTACAACCATTTGTTTCCTTCTCTCCTCTTCAGAGCGGGAAAGACTTCTTTGTTTGAAACGAATAAAACTATGAGAGACTATACCATAAGAACCAAATACCCTAGAGATATGAAAATCACATTTTTGTAATCCGGGCGGTCACAGCGTCGCTGCCGTGGTTCTGGCGAAGCGTAATCCTTTCAGAACCTGAGATATGTGTTCCAGCTAAACGGTGTATCAGAACTACTGCATATTTGGTCTTGAATTATTGTACTCAACAAATCACAACCAATGATGCCCTATATGTGTCTGTGCGGGCTGCCCCCACGGAGTTATGATTAGTATAAGTTTTCTAGTGTAATTCTAAATCCAAAAGGGAGAGGTGGTATTAACCCAGCATGCATCTCTCCGTGATGTCACATAGCAAGTCTATAAAGCATTTCCTGGACAAAACCAGGGCAGAACAGCTCAAGTCGTCGTGCTAGAAAGACCCAGATGAGCGGAGAAGTGCAGCTCCGCCTCCACCCACCTTAGCCGCATGGTCTGCCTAAGGAACAATATGGAACTGTGAGTGTAATCTCTTTGTTTTCTCCACTTTTATTTTATACCTGTACTGTACATATTTTATGTCTCAATTTTATAGCAACTTTTATCTGTAATCACTGTCCTCTTTCGGAAAATAAATGAAATAATGTCTCTATGCTCTAAGACTCGAACTATACGCCTTTGATAGATAATCGCTACTAATTCAAGGGGTTTGCCACGGACCCTCTTAATTTAACACTGTGAATTAAGTAACCGTGACTGGTGGCAGCGCGTTGTGCACGGCTATTGCGGCTTGCTGGCAGTCTAGAAGGGTCTTATATAGCTGAATAAGGGTCTGCGGCACCAGCATTCATAATTCCCTTACTGCAGAAGCCTAATTGCCGGTTCACAACAGGCAGCCCGTCCGGCGACCAATTATCCTAGGTGCAGTTCCCTGACTGACCTGAGGGTAAGGGGGCGCCGGAGAGCTGCAAGTTCCAAAGTGGAACTGAGAAAGTGGGATATACATAAATCCCTGCAGTACTTGGAAGATTGATAGCAGTGGTGGGGCATCCAAATTAAACTCCCCCTGCGGCAAATTGTAGAGCGAGATTAGCTTGCTGGATATTTTTGGTCACATGGTGCCAGTGTTGGGATAACTAAGATAAGCCCCACTGCGCCTGTGATAGCCGTGTGCCGGCATTGTGTCACGCCCCTCCGTCCGCTGATACACCGGTGTCAGTGGTGGGATTGTGACATAGTGGTGACACAGGGTCCGCTGTCCGTCGCGTTTTGGTGGCAGCGGGACCCCCGTTAGTGTCGCCTGTAAGTGGACGAACGGCGGTGGGCTGTTCGTCACAGGGCTCATTATTCTTTATGGAGCATTATATAGGGCCCATTATACAGTTTAGAGCAATATATGGGACTCATTATACTGTATGGAGCATTATATGGGGTCCATTATTCTGTCACCGCTAGGAGATGGGAGGCGCCGGTTGGACCAAGACACCCATCAAACCAAAACCGGACCCGGACCGCCCCTTGGTGAGTATAATATAATTCATTTTTCTTCTCTTTCAGTTTACATTACATAATGCTGTAGATAAGCCCCTGATGGCGGCAGCTGATAGTGGAAAAAATAGGTGATAGATTCCCTTTAAGCCCATTATTCTGTATGGAGCAATGTATGGGGCTCATTATTCTGTATGGAGCACAATGAGGTGCCGATAATACTGTATGGAGCAATATATGGGGCTCATTATTCTGCATGGAGCAATATATGGGGTCTATTATACTGTGTGGAGCAATATATGGGGCTCATTATTCTGTATGGAGCAATATATGGGACTGATTATACTGTATGGAGTAATATATGGGGCTCATTATTCTGTATGGAGCAATATATGGGACTGATTATACTGTATGGAGTAATATATGGGGATCATTATTGTATATGGAGCACTATGTGGCGTCCATAATACTGTATGGAGCAGTATATGGGGCTCATCATTCTGTATGGAGCAATATATGGGGCTCATTATACTGTATGGAGCATTATATGGGGTCCATTATTCTGTGTGTAGCAATATATGTGGCCATTATTCTGTATGTAGCATTATATTAAAGGGAATCTCTCACCTATTTTTTCGACTATCAGCTGCTGGCACCGCTGTTGTGAGTTCATTTTCCCCTTCATCACTGAGGCCCGGGGAACTCCCTCTTCTGGTAAGGAAAGGTAGTGAGCCTGATTATCAGACACCTGAGACTAATGATGATGACTGGCTGAGTGGAGTCGCAGACTGGATATAAGGCTGGCTCGCCCATTCTGCCCTGCGGGTGATTTCTCTGTGGACTCCTAGGACACCAGTCTGATTCCTGCTCCTCTAAGCTAAGTTTTTCTGCTTTGCCTGTTGCATTTGTGTTTAGTTTTTGTTTTCCTTTCTTTTCTGGATTCTGCCATTCCCTGCTGGGGTGAGCTGAATCTCCTTTTGCCTGTAGCTCTGTCTTCAGTATATGCCTGAGTACTGACATAGCTTTTTGAAGCCTAGCGTCTTCAGGGCATTTTTCACTGTCAGTCTGTTGGCTCTTATTTTCATAGGGTTTTTCACGGATTGCAGACAGCAGCCTTCCTGTCCTTTTCTATATAGTTAGTTTGGGCCCCGTCTTTGCTCAGCCTATCTTTCTGTCTGTGTTTGTGTTTTCATCTTGCTTCACCGTCATTATTTGTGGGGGGCTGCCTATTGCTTTGGGGTCTGCTCTGGGGCAGTTTAGATTTCCCCTTTCTTTCTTTAGGCCTATTTATATCTCCGGCTGTGATCGAGGGGTCTAGGGCATCATAGGAACCCCCCACGGCTACTGCTAGTTGTGTTGATAAGTTCAGGGGTCTGCAATTCGATAGCTGCCAACTTCTCTGGTTTTCTGGACTTAGCTAGCATTTCTGTTTTTGCCTCCTACGGTGACTCAATCATAACAGAATCACCAGCTGTACCGCAGATCCTAGGGTACTCAATTGCAGGAAAGAATTGTATAAAAAAAAAAAAAAAAGTGTGTATATTTTTTCTTCTATATCTCTGAGGCCGTAGGGGGAATTTTTTTTTCTCTCAATGGAGATAAAGCAATTGTCTGATCGTGTGGAGCAGCTCGCTGTGGAAGTGTGGGGAATTTCCGCCTACCTTGCTCATTCACATGCTGCTGAACCAAAGATTCCTACACCTGATGTATTTTTTGGGGATCGATCTAAATTTTTGAATTTCGAAAATAATTGTAAACTATTTTTTGCCTTGAAGCCCAACTCGTCAGGGAGCTCCGCGCAGCAGGTTAAAATTGTCATCTCTTTGCTGCGTGGCGATCCCCAGGATTGGGCGTTTTCTTTGAAACCTGATGATCCTATTCTGACTAATGTGAACGCATTCTTTCAAGCCTTGGGGTTGTTGTATGACGAACCTAATGCCATTGATCAGGCTGAAAAGACCCTGCTGGCATTGAACCAGGGTCGAGATTCTGCAGAATTGTACTGTCAAAAATTCCAAAAGTGGGCGGTACTTACTACCTGGAATGATAATGCCTTGGCTGCTCTCTTTCGGAGGGGTTTGTCAGAGGCCATAAAGGATACTATGGTGGGATTTCCTGTTCCCTCTGGTCTGGACGATTCTATGTCATTAGCCATTCAGGTTGATCGGCGTTTGCGCGAACGCAAAACTGCACGAGAGGTGTTGCCAACTGTTGAACAAATGTCTGAACCTATGCAATGTGATAGAGTTTTGTCCAGAGAGCAGCGTCAGGAGTTCAGAAGGCATAATAAGTTGTGTTTTTTCTGTGGAGATGCCTCGCATATTATTTCTGTCTGTCCTAAACGAGAGAAACGCTTTGCACACACGGTTTCTGTTGGTGGTGTTCAACTTAAGTTTCTTCTTGCTATTACTCTGATCTGCTCCCTGTCCACATTTTCCGCCAAGGCTTTTGTGGATTCGGGGGCAGCCCTAAATCTAATGGACTTGGATTTTGCTAAACGTTGTGGATTTCCTATGACACCTCTGCAGACGCCCATCCCTTTGAGGGGGATTGATGCTACTCCTTTGGCTAAAAATAAACCTCAGTTTTGGACCCAGGTGGTAATGCAGGTCGCCCCAAACCATCAAGAAAATTGCAGGTTTTTGGTGTTGCATAATCTGCATGATACCATTGTTCTGGGGTTTCCCTGGTTACAAATTCATAATCCAGTTTCGGATTGGAAATCTGTGTCTGTGGTGAGTTGGGGTTGTCGGTGTGCCTTTAATGAGGCTCCGGTGTTTTCCACCTCTCCTCAGTCGCATGATGTTCCTGATTATTTGGCGGACTTTTATGATGTATTCAGTGAGAATGAGTCTGCATCTCTGCCTCCTCATAGGAGTTATGACTGTGCAATTGAGCTGAGCCCGGGGTGTAAATTTACCAAGGGTCGGCTCTTCAATTTATCTGTACCCGAGCACGAGGCTATGCGATCCTATATTAAGGAGGCGTTGGAGAAGGGTCACATTAGACCATCCTCGTCACCCTTAGGTGCCGGTTTTTTTTTGTAGCCAAAAAGGATGGATCATTAAGACCTTGTATTGATTATCGTGCCCTCAACAAAATTACTGTTAAATATCAGTATCCATTACCCCTGATTTCGGATCTATTCTCCAGAGTTAAAGGTGCTTGCTGGTTTACCAAGCTTGACCTCAGGGGGGCGTATAATCTTATTCGCATTAAGCATGGGGATGAATGGAAGACGGCGTTTAATACTCAGGAGGGACATTTTGAGTACCTGGTGATGCCTTTTGGGCTCACTAATGCCCCTTCTGTCTTCCAGTGTTTCATGAATGATATTTTCCGAGATTTTGTCGATAAATTTTTGATTATCTATCTGGATGATATTTTGATTTTCTCCAAGGATTGGGATTCTCATGTGGAACATATTCGGACTGTGTTCTGGATCTTGAGGGGGAATTCCCTGTATGTCAAAGGATCTAAATGCCTTTTTGGAGTACAGAGGATTTCTTTTTTGGGATTTATTTTGTCTCCGTCAACTATTGAAATGGACCCGGCCAAGGTACAGGCCATTAACGATTGGGTTCAGCCCACTTCTTTGAAGGCCCTCCAGAAGTTTTTGGGTTTTGCTAATTTTTATCGGAAATTTATAGCAAAATTTTCTAGTATTGCCAAGCCATTAACTGATTTGACTAAGAAGGGTGCTGATGTGTTGAATTGGTCTCCGGAGGCTGTTTCTTCCTTTCAGGAGCTGAAGCGAAGATTCACCTCCACCCCGGTGTTGCGGCAACCTGATGTCTCACTTCCGTTCCAGGTAGAGGTGGATGCTTCTGAGATTGGTGCAGGAGCTGTTTTGTCCCAAAAGGATCCTGTAACATCTAAAATGAATCCCTGTGCTTTCTTTTCCCGAAAGTTCTCTCCATCTGAACGTAACTATGATGTGGGGAATCGGGAACTGTTGGCCATGAAATGGGCATTTGAGGAGTGGAGACATTGGTTGGAGGGAGCTAAGCATCAAGTCGTGGTCCTCACCGACCACAAGAATTTGAATTTATCTAGAGTCGGCTAAGCACTTGAATCCTAGACAGGCTAGGTGGGCCTTGTTTTTTACACGTTTTGATTTTGTGGTTTCTTTTCTTCCTGGAACTAAGAATGTCAAGGCAGACGCCCTCTCTAGGAGCTTCTTTGCTAATTCTCCTGTGGTGACCAAGCCTGCTACCATCTTAGGCGAAGGGGTAGTTCTTTCTACCATCTTGCCCGATTTGAGACGTGCTCTGGAAGAGTTCCAGGAGGACAAACCTGAGCATTGTCCCAGTGGAAAGTTGTATGTTCCTGACCAGTGGAAGAAGAGAGTGATGTCTGAAGTGCATTGCTCTGCTTTGGCTGGTCATCCAGGTATTTTTGGTACTAGAGATCTGGTGAGTCGGTCTTTTTGGTGGCCCTCCTTGTCTCGTGATGTCAGGAATTTTGTGCAGTCCTGTGGGACGTGCTCCCGGTCTAAATCGTGTTCTCGCTCTAGTGGGTTGTTGATGCCTTTGCCTGTCCCCAGGAGGCCATGGACCCATATTTCAATGGATTTCATCTCTGATATGCCTGTCTCTCAAAGGATGACTGTTATTTGGGTGATTTGTGATAGGTTCTCTAAGATGGTTCATCTTGTACCACTCCCTAAGTTGCCATCTTCCTCTGAGTTGGTGCCCCTGTTTTTGCAACAGGTGGTTCGCTTGCACGGGATTCCTGAGAACATTGTATCTGACAGAGGAGTTCAGTTTGTGTCTAGATTTTGGAGAACTTTCTGTTCCAAGCTGGGAATTCAGTTGTCCATCTCCTCTGCTTTTCACCCTCAGACCAATGGGCAGACAGAGAGAACAAACCAGACCTTGGAGTCATATTTGAGATGTTTTATTTCCGCTGATCAGGATGATTGGGTTTCATTTTTGCCCTTGGCCGAATTTGCTTTAAATAATAGAGCTAGTTCTGCCACTTTGATGTCACCTTTTTTTTGTAACTTTGGGTTTCATCCTCGATTTTCTTCAGGGCAGGTGGAGCCGTCTGCCTGCCCAAGTGTTGACACTGTGGTGGAGAGAATGCACCAGATCTGGGACCAAGTGGTGGATAAGTTATCTCTCTCCCAGGAAAAGGCCCAGCGGTTTTCCAACCGACATAGGACTATTGGTCCCCAGTTTAAGGTTGGTGATATGGTGTGGTTATCATCAAAAAATATTGCTATGAAGGTGGCTTCTCCTAAGTTTAAGCCTAGATTTATTGGACCTTACATGATTTTGGAGATTATTAATCCGGTCTCTTTTTGTTTGGCTCTTCCTGTCATATTTAAAATCCATAATGTGTTCCATAAATCTTTGTTGAAGAGGTTTGTTGAGCCTGTTGTTCCGGGGGTGGCGCCTCCAGACCCTGTATTGGTTGAAGGTAACGTGGAATATGTGGTAGAGAAAGTACTGGATTCTCGTCTGGCTAGACGGAGACTCCAGTATTTGGTTAAGTGGAAGGGTTATGGTCAGGAGGATAATTCCTGGGTCTCTGCCTCTGATGTTCATGCCAAAAGATTGGTGCATGCCTTTCATCGGGCACACCCTGATCGCCCTGGTGGCATGGTTGAGGGTTCGGTGACCCCTCCTCAAGGGGGAGGTACTGTTGTGAGTTCATTTTCCCGTTCATCACTGAGGCCCGGGGAACTCCCTCTTCTGGTAAGGAAAGGTAGTGAGCCTGATTATCAGACACCCGAGACTAATGATGATGACTGGCTGAGTGGAGTCACAGACTGGATATAAGGCTGCCTTGCCCATTCTGCCCTGCGGGTGATTTCTCTGTGGACTCCTAGGACACCAGTCTGATTCCTGCTCCTCTAAGCTAAGTTTTTCTGCTTTGCCTGTTCCATTTGTGTTTAGTTTTTGTTTTCCTTTCTTTTCTGGATTCTGCCATTCCCTGCTGGGGTGAGCTGAATCTCCTTTTGCCTGTAGCTCTGTCTTCAGTATATGCCTGAGTACTGACATAGCTTTTTGAAGCCTAGCGTCTTCAGGGCATTTTTCACTGTCAGTCTGTTGGCTCTTATTTTCATAGGGTTTTTCACGGATTGCAGACAGCAGCCTTCCTGTCCTTTTCTATATAGTTAGTTTGGGCCCCGTCTTTGCTCAGCCTATCTTTCTGTCTGTGTTTGTGTTTTCATCTTGCTTCACCGTCATTATTTGTGGGGGGCTGCCTATTGCTTTGGGGTCTGCTCTGGGGCAGTTTAGATTTCCCCTTTCTTTCTTTAGGCCTATTTATATCTCCGGCTGTGATCGAGGGGTCTAGGGCATCGTAGGAACCCCCCACGGCTACTGCTAGTTGTGTTGATAAGTTCAGGGGTCTGCAATCCGATAGCTGCCAACTTCTCTGGTTTTCTGGACTTAGCTAGCATTTCTGTTTTTGCCTCCTACGGTGACTCAATCATAACACACCGCCATCAGGGGCTTATCTACAGCATTCTGTAATGCTGTAGATAAGCCCCCAATGTAACCTGAAAGAGAAGAAAAACGAGTTATATTATACTCACCCAGGGCGGTCCGGGTCCGGTCTTGCTCCGATGGGTGTCGCGGTCCTGACCGCGCCTCCCATCTCCTAGCGATGACACCCTCCTTCTTACTTCTGC
This sequence comes from Dendrobates tinctorius, assembly GCF_039654945.1. Taxonomy (NCBI): domain Eukaryota; kingdom Metazoa; phylum Chordata; class Amphibia; order Anura; family Dendrobatidae; genus Dendrobates; species Dendrobates tinctorius. The sequence continues at coordinate 11,838,717 of NW_027361818.1, forward strand.
CGTGGCTCCTGCGCAGGTGTACTTTATCTGCCCTGTTGAGGGCAGAGAAAAGTACTGCAGTGTGCAGGCACCGGACCTCTCTGACCTTTCCCGACGCCTGCGCACTGCAGTACTCTGCTCTGCCCTCAACGGGGCAGAGAAAGTACACCTGTGCCAGAGCCGCAACGGGAAGCAAAGAAGAGGCCAGAGCCGCTAGAAGATGGGAGGCGACGGTCGGACAGCGACACCCATCGGATCAATACTGGACCCAGACCGCTCCTTGGTGAGTATAATATAATTCATTTTTCTTCTCTTTCAGTTTACATCGGGGGCTTATCTACAGCATTACAGAATGCTGTAGATAAGCCCCTGATGGCGGTGGTGGCAGCTGATAGTGGAAAAAATAGGTGACAGATTCCCTTTAAGCCCATTATTCTGTATGGAGCAATGTATGTGGTTCATGATACTGTAAGGAGCATTATATGGGGCTCATTATACTGTATGGATCATTATATGGGGTCTATTATTCAGTATGGAGCAATTTATGGGGCTCATTATTCTGTATGGAGCACAATGAGGTGCTGATAATACTGTATGGAGCAATATATGGGGCTCATTATTCTGCATGGAGCAATATATGGGGCCCATTATACTGTATGGGGCAATATATGGGGCTCATTATAATGTATGGAGTAATATATGGGGCTCATTATTCTATATGGAGCACTATGTGGTGTCCATAATACTGTATGGAGCAATATATGGAGCTCATCATTCTGTATGGAGCAATATATGGGGCTCATTATTCTGTATGGAGCAATATATGGGGCCCATTATATTGTATGGAGCAATATATGGAACTCATTATTCTGTATTGAGCACTATGTGGTGCCCATAATACTGTATGGAGCAATATATGGCTCATCATTCTGTATGGAGCAATATATGGGGCTCATTATACTGTATGGAGCAATATATGGGGCTCATTATTCTGTATGGAGCACCATGCGGTACCCATAATACTGTGTGGTGCATTATATGGATTTTTACTTTTAATTACCATTAGGACGCAGACAGACTGTTGTATGAATCAGAATGTAGTGCACAGCCTGGCCAGCCAGTCAGTCAAGTGAGACAGCTGCATAGAAATATATGTAGCTGTCACACTCGGGTCAGGAGAACCGCTGGCCAGAATGTGCACTGTTCTGATCTCATTCCAATTTATTTTTTTCAACTGTTTGACTGCGCCCCTACTTGTATATGTTTGAGGAAAAGGTTTGTGTAAATGGGTGTGGCTTAAAATGGGTGTGGCTTAGAAATGGGTGTGGCTTGGAAATGGGTGTGGTTTTCCTACACACAAACACAGGACCTGTTGTTAAAAATTTGAATCCCACCCCTGTACCAAGGTCATAGAAAGATTCTGGAAAATTAATCAAATGTGAGCATATAATCCCTTTAAACACTTATCTTTAAAATACACCTACCCAGAGAATACAATTTTTTAAATATCAAAATAAAAAAAGACCAATAAAAATCTATAATACCCTGCAATAATCCTGATACTGAACCTGCCTGGCCGTGGAGGTCGGCACCCCATAAGAGCAATTTTTTGGCACCCCCACTCAACGAGGACTATCCCTCATTTCCCTACTTTATCCTATCAACATAGGTGTGAAAACAATATAGATGGAGAAAAGAAATGGAAAACAATTAGATAACTATCCAGGCAACTATTAAAAAATTCCCTGCAGGTATTAGGTAGACCATTCGGATATAGCAGTATTTAAGTACAGAGTTAATCATCCGTCACTATGATCAGTACTCTAGACAGATGCTGTTTCTTAAGATATATGCTTATCCTGGCCTATTGTGTGATTCTATGCTCAGGAATTCATTTCACAGTGAATATAGAAAATTGACGTAAACGCAATATTAAGAGTGAACTTATCACAGATAGGATGTGCTCCAACATGTTTCCCCATTGTCACGGTTCATCAGGAGGCCCCAATGATGGTAGCGATGATAAAGATGTAGGATGCCATGATGGATGAATAACTAACTATTCATTCATCATGGCATCCTACATCTTTATCATCAGGTTCCTGGCCCAACCAAGGAGGAGAGGTGAGGGTGAGACACCAGGTACAATTCAGGCAGGTGTACACTGTCATGACACCCTCCCAGCAAACATACCCTCATGGCCGGGTATTTTTGAGGTAAAGTTTTAAAAGCTGATCAAGCAATACCTGGATGTCCAATCCAGCGTACTCGCTAAATCCTTCAGCGACCTTCAGCTATTGGCTTTCAAAGCTGGACACCTGGCATGAGCTGTTCCTCTATGCCTTGGAGGTGTTAGCCACCCTGCTGTTTTTTTTATATTTTTAGAGCCACAGTGGGGTCATTATAGCTTGTCAACAGATAATGCTGTAAGGAGGTTGACTGGACAGTGGGTGCCTGCATGCCTGGTCCAGAACTAAAAGGGGTGCATCCTCTGTTTCCAGGGGGAAGCCTGAGAGAGGCGAACCTTCCCCTGATGCAGGAAGGAAGGAGGAGAGAGATGGGGCTTTCTGCTGACAGGAGGGGGCGGGGAGAGCCTGAGGAGAGCACGCTGACACAGGGGTATAAGAAGGAGGAATTGGCACCAAGTAAGGGTAGCGTGCAGAGCAGAGAAGAGCATGCTCTGCATCCCCCACGAGAGAGTGCTGGCCCTGTGACAGGACGCGCTGCAGCTGTCCAGGAAGGAGCTGTAGTGCTGGGGAAATTAGCTGTGCCAGCAGAGCAGATTTTGCAAAGCTAAGCCAGGTGCCGTACACTATGAGACAGTGAGTGCCGCACCAGCTCTGCCCAAGAGTGACCGCATACTTGACAGAGTCCCTGCATTCAGGTCCACCCCTTGTGGATGACCGACTGTCAGCTCCCCACTACCCTCCATGCTAGGAGGTTACCCCAGTTGAAGGCAGAGACTGTGTGCGATGCAAAGAGAGAGAGAGAGACGGATGGCTAGGCCAGAGGCTGAATACTAAGGACTTGTGTACACCGCAGAGCGAAATCTTGTTCTGGCGGTATCCAACATTGGACTCAGTACCATGCCAGAAATTAGGTATGGGAAATCTGATCGCCATACAGAGACTGGGCATACAGAGACTGGGATGAGACGACCTGTGCCGCTGTTGCCGGTGCCACCGTTCAATTCCCACCTGTCAGAGACTCCCTCAAGACAACTCGTGCCGCTGTTGCCGGTGCCACCGTTGGAACCCTGAACTTCCTCACAACAGAAGTCTACGGTGTGATAAGTTTTACCTCTTTATTACTGAACTCTCGTTCATCCCTCACCTACCCCGCCGTCCTCCCAGTTCTGCCCCATTCCTTACCGTCACCCTACAATCCCTCACTCCCTGCATGGAGCACATCCCTGTTATGATGAGTCACCGCAGGAGGAAAAAACAAAATACCAGCTAAGTCCAGAAAAACCAGAGAGGTTGGCAGCTATCGGATTGCAGACCCCTGAACCTATCCACAACTACTAGCAGTAGCCGTGGGGGGCTCCTACGGTGCCCTAGACCCCTCGATCACAGCCAGAGAACTATATAGCCTAAAGACAGAAAGGGGAAAAACTAAACTGCCCCAGAGCAGACCCCAAAGCAATAGGCAGCCCCCAACATATAATGACGGTGAAGCAAGATGAAAACACTAACACAGATCGAAAGATAGGTTGAGCAAATGATGAGGCCCAAGCTAACTACATAGGACAGGATAGGAAAGCTGCTGTCTGCCATCCGCAAAAACCCTATCAAAATGAGCCAACCGACTGATAGGAAAAACAGGCCCTGAAGTCGCTAGGCTTCAAAAAGACTATATCAGCACTCAGGTATATTCTGAAGACAGAGCAAAATATCAACAGATCAGAGACAAAAATGGAATACAGCTCACCCCCGGCCGGGGATGGCAGAACTCCCAAAAAACAAGGCAAAACAAGAACAAAACTGAAGAGTACAAAGCAGAGCAGAAAAACTTAGCTTTGAGATGCAGGAATCAGACTGGTCTCCAAGAATCCAGCAGGAAAATCACCAGCCAGGAAGACGGGCGTTGGCAGCCTTATATCCAGTCCTGAATTCCAGCCACCCAGTCATCATCTAGCTGCCCAGGTGTTTGGCAATCAGTCTCACTACCTTCCTTCACTAGAGGAGGGAGTTCATCAGACCTCAATGGTGAAGGGAAAAATGAACTCACAACAGTACCTCCCCCTTAAGGAGGGGTCACCGAACCCTCATCCATGCCGATCCGGGTGAGCCCGATGAAAGGCAAGCACCAATCTTTCGGCATGAATATCAGAGGCAGAGACCCAGGAATTATCCTCCTGACCATAACCCTTCCACTTAACCAAATACTGGAGTCTCCGTCTAGCCAGACGGGAATCCAGTATCTTCTCTACCTCATATTCCATGTTACCTTCAACCAATATAGGGTCAGGAGGTGCCACCACAGGAACTACTGGTTCAACAAACCTCTTCAACAATGACTTATGAAACACATTATGAATTTTAAATGTGACAGGAAGAGCCAACCGAAAAGAGACCGGATTAATAATCTTCAAAATCTTGTAAGGTCCAATAAATCTAGGCTTAAACTTAGGAGAAGCCACCTTCATAGCGATATTTTTTGATGACAACCAAACCATATCACCCACCTTAAACTGGGGACCAACGGTCCTACGCCGGTTGGAAAACTGCTGGGCCTTTTCCTGGGAGAGAGACAACTTATCCACTACTTGGTCCCAGATCTGTTGCATTCTCTCGACCACAGTGTCAACACCTGGGCAGGCAGAAGGCTCCACCTGCCCTGAAGAAAATCAAGGGTGAAAACCAAAGTTACAAAAAAAAGGTGACATCAAAGTGGCAGAACTAGCTCTATTATTTAAAGCAAATTCGGCCAAGGGCAAAAATGAAACCCAATCATCCTGATCAGCAGAAATAAAACATCTCAAATACGACTCCAAAGTCTGGTTTGTTCTCTCCGTCTGCCCATTGGTCTGAGGGTGAAACGCAGAGGAGAAGGACAACTGAATTCCCAGCTTGGAACAGAAAGTCCTCCAAAATCTAGACACAAACTGAACTCCTCTGTCAGATACAATGTTCTCAGGAATCCCGTGCAAGCGAACCACCTGTTGCAAAAACAAGGGCACCAACTTAGATGGCAACTTAGGGAGTGGTACAAGAAGGACCATCTTAGAGAATCTATCACAAATCACCCAAATAACAGTCATTCTCTGAGAGACAGGCATATCAGAGATAAAATCCATTGAAATATGGGTCCATGGCCTCCTGGGCACCGGCAAAGGCATCAACAAGCCACTAGAGCGAGAACAAGGTTTAGACCGGGAGCAAGTCCCACAGGACTGCACAAAATTCCTGACATCACGAGACAAGGTGGGCCACCAAAAAGATCGACTCACCAGATCTCTAGTACCAAAAATACCTGGATGACCAGCCAATGCAGAGCAATGAACTTCAGACATCACTCTTTTCCTCCACTGGTCAGGAACATACAACTTTCCACTGGGACAACGCTCAGGTTTGTCCTCCTGAAACTCTTCCAGAGCACGTCTCAAATCGGGCGAGATGGCAGAAAGAACTACCCCCTCGCCTAAGATGGTAGCAGGCTTAGTCACAACAGGAGAATCAGCAAGGAAACTCCTAGAGAGGGCGTCTGCTTTGACATTCTTAGTGCCCGGAAGAAAAGAGACCACAAAATCAAAACATGTGAAAAACAAGGCCCACCTAGCCTGTCTAGGATTCAAGTGCTTGGCCGACTCCAGGTAAATCAAATTCTTGTGGTCAGTAAGGACCACGACTTGGTGTTTGGCTCCCTCCAACCAATGTCTCCACTCCTCAAATGCCCATTTCATGGCCAACAGTTCCCGATTCCTTACATCATAGTTACGTTCGGATAGGGAGAACTTTCGGGGAAAGAAAGCACAAGGATTCATTTTAGATGTCACAGGATCTTTTTGGGACAACACCGCTCCTGCACCAATCTCAGAAGCGTCCACCTCCACCAGAAACGGGAGTGAGACATCAGGTTGCCGCAAAACCGGAGCAGAAGTGAATCTTCGCTTCAGCTCCTGAAAGGAAGAAACAGCCTCCGGAGACCAATTCAGCACATCAGCACCCTTCCTAGTCAAATCCGTCAATACCAGAAAAATTAGCTATAAATTTCCGATAAAAATTAGCAAAACCCAAAAACTTCTGGAGGGCCTTCAAAGAAGTGGGCTGAACCCAATCATAAATGGCCTGTACCTTGGCTGGGTCCATTTCAATAGTTGACGGAGACAAAATAAATCCCAAAAATGAATTCCTCTGTACCTCAAAAAGGCATTTCGATCCCTTGACATACAGGGAATTCTCCCTCAAAATCCGGAACACAGTCCGAACATGTTCCACATGAGAGTCCCAATTCTTGGAGAAGATCAAAATATCATCCAGATAGATAATCAAAAATTTATCCACAAAGTCTCGGAAAATGTCGTTCATGAAGCACTGGAAGACAGAAGGGGCATTAGTGAGCCCAAAAGGCATCACCAGGTACTCAAAATGTCCCTCCGGAGTATTAAACGCAGTCTTCCATTCATCCATATGCTTAATGCGAAAAAGATTATACGCTCCACTGAGTTCAAGCTTGGTAAACCAGCAAGCACCTTTATCTCTGGAGAATAGATCAGAAATCAGGGGTAACGGATACTGATATTTAACAGTAATTTTGTTGAGGGCACGATAGTCAATACAAGGCCTTAATGAACCATCCTTTTTAGCCACGAAAAAAAAACCAGCACCCAAGGGTGAAGAGGATGGTCTGATATGACCCTTCTCCAATGCCTCCTTAATATAGGATCGCATAGCCTCGTGCTTGGGTACAGATAAATTGAAAAGCCGACCCTTGGGGAATTTACACCCCGGGTTCAGCTCAATAGCACAGTCATAACTCCTATGAGGAGGCAAAGACGCAGACTCATTCTCACTAAATACATCATAAAAGTCAGCCAAATAGTCAGGAACATCATATGACTGGGGAGAGGTGGAGAAAACAGGAGCATCACTAAGGGCACACCGACAACCCCAACTCACCACAGATAAAGATTTCCAATCCAGAACTGTATTATGGATTTGCAACCAGGGAAACCCCAGAACAATGGTATCATGCAAATTATGCAACACCAAAAATCTGCAATTTTCTTGATGGTCTGGGGCGACCCGCATTACCACCTGGGTCCAAAACTGAGGTTTATTCTTCGCCAAAGGAGTGGCATCAATACCCCTCAAAGGGATAGGCGTCCGCAGAGGTGTCATAGGAAATCCACAACGTTTAGCAAAATCCAAGTCCATCACTTTTCTTTTTTTTTTTTTTTTCCTTCCTTACAATTCTGTCCTGCTATTGAGTACCCTAGGATCTGCGGTATGGCTGGTGATTCTGTTATGATGACTCACCGCAGGAGGAAAAAACAAAATACCAGCTAAGTCCAGAAAAACCAGAGAGGTTGGCAGCTATCGGATTGCAGACCCCTGAACCTATCCACAACAATTAGCAGTAGCCGTGGGGGGTTCCTACGGTGCCATAGACCCCTCGATCACAGCCGGAGAACTATATAGCCTAAAGACAGAAAGGGGAAAAACTAAACTGCCCCAGAGCAGACCCCAAAGCAATAGGCAGCCCCCAATATATAATGACGGTGAATGTTGTGAGTTCATTTTCCCCTTCACTACTGAGGCCCGATGAACTCCCTCTTCTGGTAAAGAAAGGTAGCGAGCCTGATTATCAAGCACATGAGCCTAATGATGATGACTGGCTGAGTGGAGTGACTGACTGGATATAAGGCCGCCGACGCCCTTCTGCCCTGCGGGTGATTTCTCTGTGGGATCCTTGGAGACCAGTCTGAATTCCTGCTCTTCTAAAGCTAAGTTTTCTGCTCTTCCTTTTGCATTTGTGCTTTCACTTTGTTTTGCTTTGTTTTTCTGGATTTCTGCCATTCCCTGCTGGGGTGAGCTGAATTCCTTTAGCTCTGTCTTCAGAAAGTACCTGAGTGCTGATATAGCTTTTGAAGCCTAGTTGCTTCAGGGTCTTTTCCCATATCAGCCTGTTGGCTTATGTCTTTGATAGGGTTTTGTCAGATTGCAGACAGCAACCTTCCTTTCCTGTCCTGTGTAGTTAGTTTGGGCCCCATCGTTTGCTCAGCCTATCTTTCTGTCTGTGTGAGTGTTTTTTCATCTTGCTTCACCGTCATTATATGTTGGGGGCTGCCTTTTACTTTGGAGTCTGCTCTGGGGCAGTTTAGATTTCCTTTTCTGTCTTTAGGCTATTTAGCTCTCCGGCTGTGATCGAGGGGTCTAGGGCACCGTAGGAACCCCCCACGGCTACTGCTAGTTGTGTTGATAGGTTCAGGGGTCTGCAATCTGATAGTTGCCAACTTCTCTGGTTTTCTGGACGTAGCTTCTATTTTTGTGTCTGCCTCCTACGGTGACTACTTCATAACAGGTGAAGCAAGATGAAAACACTAACACAGATAGAAAGATAGGTTGAGCAAATGATGGGGCCCAAGCTAACTACATAGGACAGGATAGGAAAGCTGCTGTCTGCCATCCGCAAAAACCCTATCAAAATGAGCCAACCGACTGATAGGAAAAACAGGCCCTGAAGTCGCTAGGCTTCAAAAAGACTATATCAGCACTCAGGTATATTCTGAAGACAGAGCAAAATATCAACAGATCAGAGACAAAAATGGAATACAGCTCACCCCCGGCCGGGGATCGCAGAACTCCCAAAAAACAAGGCAAAACAAGAACAAAACTGAAGAGTACAAAGCAGAGCACAAAAACTTAGCTTTGAGATGCAGGAATCAGACTGGTCTCCAAGAATCCAGCAGGAAAATCACCAGCCAGGAAGACGGGCGTCGGCAGCCTTATATCCAGTCCTCAATTCCAGCCACCCAGTCATCATCTAGCTGCCCAGGTGTTTGGTAATCAGTCTCACTACCTTCCTTCACTAGAGGAGGGAGTTCATCAGACCTCAATGGTGAAGGGAAAAATGAACTCACAACACATCCCCCTGTAAATAAACCTGTTTAACCCTTGCTCTGCCTCCCTGTGCGTGACTGCATTCTGCTTTCCTGCAGGTTATTACAATGCTAAATGGCTCACTCTGATAACAATGAACAATGCATGGCTTGGATCCGACTTTTACACACCACCAGATGATAATGACACATAAAGTGTTTTTAATGTTCTATACTTGAATGCGTGAATCCTACAAAATGAATTGGAGTATAATGCCCCAAAATTACGTAAATAAAAATTGAAATCAATTTATATAAAAATTTAAAAACTGTATTTATCATACATAAGAACATGAAAAACAAGAACAAGACATAACATACGGGTACCGTAAATGGCGAAGAAATGGGATAAGCGGCACCATGTGAAGATGTTTAGTATCACTATACTGGTTAGCTTTAGGCACAACAAATTTCGACTAGTTGTTTGTCTTGTTCTACAAACCAGAGATTGCTTTGCAGGGCCCTAGGAGTGGGGCAACATGGATACATATAGAAAGTGTGTTAACAAAGTTTTTTCTTATATACTTGAATGAGGCCTACCAGTTGTGGCATTCTAGGGTTTATGGATGACCCTACTTATTTTCTCCTGACTTTGCACTTTGTGCAAAGCCTTTATGAGTGTAAGAGTACCACAACGAAACTCTGTTGACAATATTTGAATGAGGCAATACAGTTAGTGCCTTTAAGGTAAATCAATAACCCTGTTTGTAATGTTTGGCAGGATTTGTACTTTGCATAGCCTTTATGATTCTAGGAGTACCATTAGATGACAATTTGAACAGAGTGTGTATGAGGCCCTCCTTTATGTCCAACACATGATGTATCTGTGTCCCTCTGAGTCCCTAATGTTTAGCAGTTCTTGCTTCCTTCATAAATGAAACTGAAATTTTCTATTTTTAATAAAGAAAACAACTTTGGTTAATGTAAATTACATATTTTTTTTAAATCCTCTCCGAAATTTTGCTTTTATATACAAGTCATTGTACCATGTATGGTCCTTAACATTTTTTCCTGTAAAATGCAATTTCTTGTCAGTTTGGAATGTTTTATTGTCAGTCCTTAACCCCTTCACCCCCAAGGGTGGTTTGCACGTTCATGACCGGGCCAATTTTTACAATTCTGACCACTGTACCTTTATGAGGTCATAACTCTCAAACGCTTCCATGGATCCCGGTGATTCTGACATTGTTTTCTCGTGACATATTGTACTTCATGATAGTGGTAAAATTTCATTCAAATAACTTGCGTTTATTTGTGAGAAAAACGGAAATTTGGTGAAAATTTTGAAAATTTCGCAATTTTCCAACTTTGAATTTTTATGCCCTTAAATCACAGAGATACGGCACACAAAAAACTTGATAAGTAACATTTCCCACATGTTTACTTTACATCAGCACAATTTTGGAACCAAAATTTTTTTTTGTTAGGAAGTTATAAGGGTTAAAAGTTGACCAGCGATTTCTCATTTTTACAACACCATTTTATTTTTAGGACCACATCACATTTGAAGCCACTTTGAGGGGTCTATATGATAGAAAATACCCAAAAGTGACACCATTCTAAAAACTACACCCCTTAAGGTGCTCAAAACCACATTCAAGAAGTTTATTAACCCTTTAGGTGCGTCACAGGAATTTTTTTGAATATTTAAAAAAAAATGAACATCTAACTTTTTTTCATAAAAAAAATACTTCAGGTTCAATTTTTTTTATTTTACCAAGGGTAACAGGAGAAATTGAACTGCAAAAGTTATTGTGCAATTTGTCCTGAGTACGCAGATACCTGATATGTGGGGGGGAACGACTGTTTCGGCGCATGGCAGAGCTCAGAATGGAAGGAGCGCCGTTTGACTTTTTCAATGCAAAATTGGCTGGAATTCAGATTGGACGCCATGTCACGTTTGGAGAGTCCCTGATGTACCTAAACAGTGGAAACCCCCTACAAGTGACCCCATTTTGGAAACTAGACCCCCCCAAGGAACTTATCTAGATATGTGGTGAGAACTTTGAACCCACAAGGGCTTTACAGAGGTTTATAACGTACAGCGGTACAATTAAAAAATCATATTTTTTCCACAAAAATGATCTTTTCACCCCAATTTTTATTTTCCCAAGGGTAGCAGGACCCTAAAAGTTATTGTGCAATTTGTCCTGAGTACGCTGATACCCCACATGTGGGGGTAAACCACTATTTGGGCGCATGGCAGAGCTCGGAAGGGAAGCAGCGCCATTTGACGTTTTTGGCTGGAATTGAGATCGGACACCATGTCGCGTTTGGAAAACCCCTGATGTACCAAAACAGTGGAAACCCCCCACAAATGACACCATTTTGGAAACTAGACCCCCTAAGGAACTTATCTAGATGTGTGGTGAGAACTTTGAACCCCCATGGGCTTCACAGAAGTTTATAACATAAAGCCATACAATTAAAAAATCATATTTTTTCCACAAAAATGATCTTTTCACCCTCAATTCTTATTTTTCCAAGGGTAACAGGACCCTAAAAGTTATTGTGCAATTTGTCCTGAGTACGCTGATACCCCACATGTGGGGGTAAACCACTATTTGGGCGCATGGCAGAGCTCGGAAGGGAAGCAGCGCCATTTGACGTTTTTGGCTGGAATTGAGATCGGACACCATGTCGCGTTTGGAAAACTCCTGATGTACCAAAACAGTGGAACCCCCCCACAAATGACACCATTTTGGAAACTAGACCCCCTAAGGAACTTATCTAGATGTGTGGTGAGAACTTTGAACCCCCATGGGCTTCACAGAAGTTTATAACATAAAGCCATACAATTAAAAAATCATATTTTTTCCACAAAAATGATCTTTTCACCCTCAATTCTTATTTTTCCAAGGGTAACAGGACCCTAAAAGTTATTGTGCAATTTGTCCTGAGTACGCTGATACCCCACATGTGGGGGTAAACCACTATTTGGGCGCATGGCAGAGCTCGGAAGGGAAGCAGCGCCATTTGACGTTTTTGGCTGGAATTGAGATCGGACACCATGTCGCGTTTGGAAAACTCCTGATGTACCAAAACAGTGGAACCCCCCCACAAATGACACCATTTTGGAAACTAGACCCCCTAAGGAACTTATCTAGATGTGTGGTGAGCACTTTGACCCCCCCAGTGCTTCACAGAAGTTTACAACGCCCGGGCGTGAAAATAAAAAAATCGTATTTTTTCCACAAACATGATCTTTTAGTCACCATTTTTTTATTTTCCCAAGGGTACCAGGAGAAATTGGACCCCAAAAGTTGTTGTCCAATTTGTCCTGAGTACGCTGCTACCCCATATGTGGGAGAAAACTACTGTATGGGCACACGCCGGGGCTCGGAAGGGAAGTAGTGACGTTTTGGAATGCAGACTTTGATGGAATGGTCTGCGGGTGTCATGTTGCCTTTGGAGAGCCCCTAATGTACCTAAACAGTGGAAACCCCCCACAAATGACACCATTTTGTAAACTAGACCCCCCAAGGAACTTATCTAGATGTGTGGTGAGCACTTTGACCCCCCCAGTGCTTCACAGAAGTTTACAACGCCCGGGCGTGAAAATAAAAAATTCGTATTTTTTCCACAAACATGATCTTTTAGTCACCATTTTTTTTATTTTCCCAAGGGTACCAGGAGAAATTGGACCCCAAAAGTTGTTGTCCAATTTGTCCTGAGTACGCTGACACCCCATATGTGGGAGAAAACTACTGTATGGACACACGTCGGGGCTCGGAAGGGAAGCAGTGACGTTTTGGAATGCAGACTTTGATGGAATGGTCTGCGGGTGTCATGTGCGTTTGGAGAGCCCCTGATGTACCTAAACTATTGAAACTCCCCACAAGTGACCCCATTTTGGACACTAGACCCCCCACGGAACTTATCTAGATGTGTGGTGAGCACTTTGAACCCCCAAGTGCTTCACAGAAGTTTATAACACTCGGACGTGAAAATAAAAAAATCATTTTTTTCCACAAAAATGATATTTTTGCCCCCAATTTTTTATTTTCCTAAGGCTGGTTTCACATTTGCGTTTTTTAGCGCTGGAAAAAAACGCACACCTGCGCATGCGTTTTTTCCCCTATATTTAACATGGGTGCGCATACCTGCGTGCTGGTAAGCGCATGTATGCGATTTTCATGCGCTGCGTTTTTTTGGGGTGTGCGTTGGGATTTTCCAGACGCAGCATGTTGCATTTTTTGGCCCTGCAAAAAAGCGCATGCGCACATATGCGCACGTTTTGCGCTAAAAATGGCCATTATAGCCTATGGATGCGCATATGTGCGCACTGGCATGCTCATGTATGCGTTTTTTTTGCATATGCGTTTTTTTTTTTAAACCATGGAATTTAGGGGTTTGGGTTAGAGTTAGGGTTAGTTAAGGGGGTTTAGGGTTAGGGTTCTGGTCAGGGTCAGGGTTAGGGTTGGGGTTTGGGTCAGGGTTAGGGTTAAGTATGGTTTTGTTAAGGATTAGGGTCAGGGTTAGGGTTAGGGTTAGGGTTAGGGTCAGGGTTAGGGTTAGGGTTAGGGTTAGGGTCAGGGTTAGGGTCAGGATTAGGGTTAAGTATGGTTTTGTTAAGGATTAGGGTCATGGTTAGGGTCAGGATTAGGGTTAAGTATGGTTTTTTTAAGGGTTAGGGTCAGGGTTAGGGTTAGGGTTAGGGTCAGGGTTAGGGTTAGGGTTAGGGTCAGGGTTAGGGTCAGGA
>NW_027361818.1:12455000-12647500 GCF_039654945.1 Dendrobates tinctorius
ATTTCAGTGCCGCTTCTGATCAGGTAAGGTGCCTGTTTGTCTGCATGGCTAGCACCTGCGTTCCTGTGCTTGGAGCCTACCTTTGTCTTCAGGAAATGTAGTCCTGTGGCGTGCGTCGCATGCTCCTGCTATTCTCTACCTCCTGCCCGTGTGTCTTCCTGTGTACCTCCTGCTATTCCCTACCTCTTGCCCGTTTGTCTTCCGTGTGTACCTCACTCTGCTCTGTCTTCTGTCTCTTGCAGTGACAAATCCTCGCTGGCTCCTGGCCCATCTGATCCTGCTCTGTCGACAGAAACCCCAATTCTATGCTCTACCCTTTGGGTCCCGGTGTCCCTCGTCCCCCTCTTTGCTCCGCTACTTTAGTCTCCTGTATTTCCTTTGAGTCGTCCCTTTGGTACCAACTGTTGTGGTTCTAACTCCCTAGGGCCTGCTCCTGACACTCCCTGTAAAGGGGGTGGTTCCACTTGATCCGATCACCCTTGGGAGTTCTGGTATCATGACCCAGAGGGTCCATTCTAGGGTTCACCTCGAGATTGTGACACTACAATCAGGCCATGGACCCCACTCATGCCCCGGCCACTCAAAAAGGGCTAGTATATTTGCGGGAGAACCAGACGCGTATCATGTCCTTTATGAAGTCCATGGACTCCAGACTGTCTGATCTGCAGACATCAGATCCGGGGAAGGCCTCGCAGCTGGCTAGTCTCCAGCAGGAGCTCTTTCAGTAGCATGATACCCAGGCACACATTCTTAGTTAAATGGCGTCGGTAGGCCATATAACCCAGCCTGCGACACGGGACGTCTTCTTCAGCCCCTGCGCCTGAGCTGATACAAAAGGATCAGCTTAAATTGACTGAACAACGTCACAAGGAGAGACGCTCTCAAGGTCTTTGTTTCTCTTGTGGGAGTGCATCCCACTTGCTCCGTGCCTGTCCCGAACATCCAGAAAACTCCTTCACCTAGGTCAGGTAAGAGAGGCTTTCCTACATGTATGTGAATCCTCTCTACCCCTAACTTTGTCCGTCTTACTGCATGTGGGTTGTAAAAGCTATTCTAAGGTGGTCTACATAGATTTGGGCACGGTGGGAAACTTTATCAGGCTCAAGGAGGTTAATAAATTTTCCATCCCTGTTAGGACCTTGAAAAATCCATGGTTACTCGCATCCGTGGGCGGTAAACCTTTGCAGAAGGTTATTACTCAGCAGGGCCGGACTGGGACTAAAATTCAGCCCTGGCATTTGAAGTTACACAGGCCCACTAGTCACATGGTGACTATATAATATTTTTGTACACTTGTAGGTTACAAGAAGTGAGAGGAGATTAACACGACTATATAACATGTAGTCCGAGCTGTGCCCAGTATTTCACCTCAGTCCTATTTATTGCGTTTAGGTACAGTACTCCTCCCAAAGCTCTGTCCCCTTTTGTACGCATGGTGACAGAATTCCTGGCAGAACTGCTATCCATTGGGCAACGAGACCCCCTGGTCATAGCTGCCCCTATCATACCTCCCAACTTTTGAGGAAGGGAAAGAGGGACAAAGACTGCGGCGTGCGTAGTGCGCCGCTGCAAATTTTAGGCCACGCTCGGCCACACCCATTCCACAACTAGTCACACCCATGTCCACACCTAATCACACCCATTTAGCACTGCTGATCACACTGACTTGTACTGAGGGCACAGTGGCTGGCAATAAGGAAGAGAGAAAACAGAGAGAGAAAAAAGAGAGAAAGAAAGAGGGAAAAGAAAGAACCTCGCACACACGCGGCTCCACTCCGTACACCTCGTACACATGCGGCTCCGCTCCGTACACCTCATACACACATCGCTCCGCTCCGTACACCTCATACACACACGGCTCTGCTCCGTACACCTCGAACACACGCGGCTCTGCTCCGTACACCTTGTACACACACGGCTTTGCTCCGTACACCTCGTACACACACGGCTCCACTCCGTACACCTCGTACACACAGGGCTCCGCTCCGTACACCTCGTACACACAGGGCTCCGCTCCTTACACCTCGTATACACGCGGCTCCGCTCCGTACACCCCATACACATGCGGCTCTGCTCCGTACATCTCGTACACACATGGCTCCGCTCCGTACACCTCGTACACACACGGCTCCGCTCCGTACACCTCGCACACATGTGGCTCCGCTCCGTACACCTCGTACACACGCGGCTCTGCTCCGTACACCTCGTACACACGCGGATCCGCTCCGTACACCTCGTACACACGCGGCTCCGCTCCGTACACCTCGTACACACATGGCTCCGCTCCGTACACCTCGTACACACAGGGCTCCGCTCCGTACATTTCGTACACACATGGCTCCGCTCCGTACACCTCGTATACACGCGGCTCGGCTCCGTACACCCCATACACATGCGGCTCCGCTCCGTACATCTCGTACACACATGGCTCCGCTCCGTACACCTCGTACACACAGGGCTAAGCTCCGTACATCTCGTACACACAGGGCTCCGCTCCGTACACCTCGTATACACGCAGCTCCGCTCCGTACACCCCATACACATGCGGCTCCGCTCCGTACATCTCGTACACACATGGCTCCGCTCCGTACACCTCGTACACACACGGCTCCGCTCCATACACCTCGCACACACGCGGCTCCGCTCCGTACACCTCGTACACACGCGGCTCCGCTCCGTACACCTCGTACACACGCGGCTCCGCTCCGTACACCTCACACACACGCGGCTCCGCTCCGTACACCTCATACACACACGGCTCCGCTCCGTACACCCCATACACATGCGGCTCCGCTCCGTACATCTCGTACACACATGGCTCCGCTCAGTACACCTCGTACACACAGGGCTCCGCTCCGTACATCTCGTACACACAGGGCTCCGCTCCGTACACCTCGTATACACGCGGCTCCGCTCCGTACACCCCATACACATGCGGCTCCGCTCCGTACATCTCGTACACACATGGCTCCGCTCCGTACACCTCGTACACACACGGCTCCGCTCCGTACACCTCGCACACACGCGGCTCCGCTCCGTACACCTCGTACACACGCGGCTCCGCTCCGTACACCTCGTACACATGCGGCTCCGCTCCGTACACCTCGTACACACACGGCTCCGCTCCGTACACCTCGTACACACACGGCTCCGCTCCGTACACCTCGTACACACAGGGCTCCGCTCCGTACATCTCGTACACACATGGCTCCGCTGCGTACACCTCGTACACACACGGCTCCGCTCCGTACACCTCGCACACACGCGGCTCCGCTCCGTACACCTCGTACACACGCGGCTCCGCTCCGTACACCTCATACACATGCGGCTCCGCTCCGTACACCTCGTACACACACGGCTCCGCTCCGTACACCTCGTACACACATGGCTCCGCTCCGTACACCTCTTACACACAGGGCTCCGCTCCGTACACCTCGTACACACAGGGCTCCGCTCCGTACACCTCATATACACGCGGCTCCGCTCCGTACACCCCGTACACATGCGGCTCCGCTCCGTACACCTCGCACACACGCGGCTCCGCTCCGTACACAAACGGCTCCTCTCCGTACACCTCGTACACATGCGACTCCTCTCCGTACACCTCGTACACATGCGGCTCCGCTCCGTACACCTCGTACACACACCGCTCCGTACACCTCGTACACACGTGGCTCCGCTCCGTACACCTCGCACACACGCGGCTCAGCTCCGTACACCTCGTACACACACGGCTCCGCTCCGTACACCTTGTACACACAGGGCTCCGCTCCGTACACCTCGTACACACAGGGCTCCGCTCCGTACACCTCGTATACACGCGGCTCCGCTCCGTACACCCCATACACATGCGGCTCCGCTCCGTACATCTCGTACACACATGGCTCCGCTCCGTACACCTCGTACACACAAGGCTCCGCTCCGTACACCTCGTACACACACGGCTCCGCTCCGTACACCTCGCACACACGTGGCTCCACTCCGTACACCTCGTACACACGCGGCTCCGCTCCGTACACCTCGTACACACGCGGATCCGCTCCGTACACCTCGTACACACACGGCTCCGCTCGGTACACCTCGTACACACATGGCTCTGCTCCGTACACCTCGGACACACAGGGCTCCGCTCCGTACACCTCATACACACAGGGCTTCGCTCCGTACACCTCGTATACATGCCGCTCCGCTCCGTACACCCCATGCACATGCGGCTCTGCTCCGTACACATCGCACACACGCGGCTCCGCTCCGTACACACACGGCTCCTCTCCGTACACCTCGTACACATGCGGCTCCTCTCCGTACACCTCGTACACATGCGACTCTGCTCCGTACACCTCATACACACACCGATCCGCTCCGTACACCTCGTACACACGCGGCTCCGCTCCGTACACCTCGCACACACGCGGCTCCGCTACGTTCACCTCATACACACATGGCTCCGCTCCGTACACCTCGTACACACATGGCTCCGCTCCGTACACCTCGTACACACAGGGCTCCGCTCCGTACACCTCGTACACACAGGGCTCCGCTCCGTACACCTCGTATACACGAGGCTCCGCTCCGTACACCCCATACACATGTGGCTCCTCTCTGTACACCTCGTACACACACGACTCCGCTCCGTACACCTCGTACACACGCGGCTCCGCTCCGTACACCTCGCACACACGCGGCTCCGCTCCGTACACCACGTACACACGCGGCTCCGCTCCGTACACCTCGTACACACGCGGCTCCGCTCCGTACACCTCGTACACACGCGGCTCCGCTCCGTACACCTCGTACACACACGGCTCCGCTCCGTACACCTCGTACACACACGGCTCCGCTCCGTACACCTCGTACACACAGGGCTCCGCTCCGTACACCTCGTACACACAGGGCTCCACTCCATACACCTCATATACACGCGGCTCCGCTACGTACACCTCGCACACACGCGGCTCCGCTCCGTACACAAACGGCTCCTCTCCGTACACCTCGTACACATGCGACTCCTCTCCGTACACCTCGTACACATGCGGCTCCGCTCCGTACACCTCATACACACACCGCTCCGCTCCGTACACCTCGTACACACGCGGCTCCACTCCGTACACCTCGCACACACGTGGCTCCGCTCCGTACACCTCGTACACAAAGGGCTCCACTCCGTACACCTCGTACACACAGGGCTCCGCTCCGTACACCTCGTATACACGCGGCTCCGCTCCGTACACCCCATACACATGCGGCTCCGCTCCGTACATCTCATACACACATGGCTCCGCTCCGTACACCTCGTACACACACGGCTCCGCTCCGTACACCTCGTACACACACGGCTCCGCTCCGTACACCTCGCACACACGCGGCTCCACTCCGTACACCTCGTACACACGCGGCTCCGCTCCGTACACCTCGTACACACGCGGATCCACTCCGTACACCTCGTACACACACGGCTCCGCTCGGTACACCTCGTACACACATGGCTCCGCTCCCTACACCTCGGACACACAGGGCTCCGCTCCGTACACCTCATACACACAGGGCTCCGCTCTGTACACCTCGTATACACGCCGCTCCGCTCCGTACACCCCATGCACATGCGGCTCTGCTCCGTACACCTCGCACACACGCGGCTCCGCTCCGTACACACACTGCTCCTCTCCGTACACCTCGTACACATGCGGCTCCACTCCGTACACCTCGTACACATGCGACTCTGCTCCGTACACCTCATACACACACCGATCCGCTCCGGATTCCAGATGTCCAATCACACTCTGCCTGTTCAGATGACAGGTTCTTCCCATCCCAATCAATTTCACTACCTCTCTTCACCAGCAGAGGGAGTTCATCAGACATTAAAGGTGAAGGGGAGAATGAACTCACAACAGTACCTCCCCCTTGAGGAGCTGTCACCGAACCCTCATCCACGCCACCAGGGCGATCAGGATGGGCCCGATGAAAAGCATGAACCAAACTTTCGGCATGAATATCGGATGCAGTGACCCAAGAATTATCCTCCTGGCCATAACCCTTCCATTTAACCAAATACTGGAGTCTCCGTCTAGCCAGACGAGAATCCTGTATCTTCTCAACCTCATATTCCACATTACCTTCAACCAATACAGGGTCAGGAGGTGCCACCACAGGAACTACTGGCTCAACAAACCTCTTTAACAGAGACTTATGAAACACGTTATGGATCTTGAATGTAACAGGAAGAGCCAATCGAAAAGAGACCGGATTAAGAATCTCCAAAATCTTGTAAGGTCCAATAAATCTAGGTTTAAACTTTGGAGAAGCCACCTTCATAGAGATATTCTTTGATGACAACCAAACCATATCACCCACCTTAAACCGGGGACCAATGGTCCTATGCCGTTGGAAAACTGCTGGGCCTTTTCCTGGGTGAGAGACAACTTATCCACCACTTGGTCCCAAGTCTGGTGCATTCTCTCCACCACAGTGTCAACACCTGGGCAGGCAGAAGACTCCACCTGCCCTGAAGAGAATCGAGGCTGAAACCAAAAGTTACAAAAAAAAAGGTGACATCAAAGTGTCAGAACTAGCTCTATTATTTAAAGCAAATTCGGCCAAGGGCAAAAATGAATCCCAATCATCCTGATCAGCAGAAATAAAACATCTCAAATTACGACTCCAAAGTCTGGTTTGTTCTCTCAGTCTGCCCATTGGTCTGAGGGTGAAACACAGAGGAGAAGGACAACTGAATTCCCAGCTTGGAGCAGAAAGTCCTCCAAAATCTAGAAACAAACTGAAATCCTCTGTCAGATACAATGTTCTCAGGAATCCTGTGCAAGCGAACCACCTGTTGCAAAAACAAGGGCACCAACTCTGAGGAAGATGGCAACTTAGGGAGTGGTACAAGATGGACCATCTTAGAGAATCTATCACAAATCACCAAAATAACAGTCATTCTCTGAGAGACAGGCATATCAGAGATAAAATCCATTGAAATATGGGTCCATGGCCTCCTGGGCACCGGCAAAGGCATCAACAACCCACTAGAGCGAGAACAAGGTTTAGACCGGGAGCAAGTCCCACAGGACTGCACAAAATTCCTGACATCACGAGACAAGGCGGGCCACCAAAAAGACCGACTCACCAAATCTCTAGTACCAAAAATACCTGGATGACCCGCCAATGCGGAGCAATGAACCTCAGACATCACTCTCTTCCTCCACTGGTCAGGAACATACAATTTTCCAATGGGACAACGCTCAGGTTTGTCATCCTGAAACTCTTCCAGAACACGTCTCAAATCGGGCGAGATGGCAGAAAGAACTACCCCCTCACCTAAGATGGTAGCAGGCTTGGTCACAATAGGAGAATCAGCAAAGAAACTCCTAGAGAGGGTGTCTGCCTTGACATTCTTAGTGCCCGGAAGAAAAGAGACCACAAAATCAAAACGTGTGAAAAACATGGCCCACCTAGCCTGTCTAGGATTCAAGCGTTTGGCCGACTCCAGGTAAATCAAGTTCTTGTGGTTAGTAAGGACCACGACTTGATGTTTAGCTCCCTCCAACCAATGTCTCCACTCCTCAAATGCCCATTTCATGGCTAACAGTTCCCGATTCCCCACATCATAGTTACGTTCGGATGGGGAGAACTTTTGGGAAAAGAAAGCACAGGGTTTCATTTTAGATGTTACAGGATCTTTTTGGGACAAAACAGCTCCTGCACCAATCTCAGAAGCGTCCACCTCTACCTGAAACGGGAGTGAGACATCAGTTTGACGCAAAACCGGAGCAGAAGTGAACCTTCGCTTCAGCTCCTGAAAAGAAGAAACAGCCTCCGGAGACCAATTCAGCACATCAGCCCTCTTCTTAGTCAAATCAGTCAATGGTTTGGCAATACCAGAAAAATTAGCTATGAATTTCCGATAAAAATTAGCAAAACCCAAAAACTTCTGGAGGGCCTTCAAAGAAGTGGGCTGAACCCAATCATAAATGGCCTGCACCTTGGCCGGGTCCATTTCAATAGTTGACGTAGACAAAATAAATCCCAAAAATGAAATCCTCTGTACACCAAAAAGGCATTTCGATCCCTTGACATACAGGGAATTCTCCCTCAAAATCTGGAACACAGTCCGAACATGTTCCACATGAGAGTCCCAATCCTTGGAAAAGATCAAAATATCATCCAGATAGATGATCAAAAACTTATCCACAAAGTCTCGGAAAATATCATTCATGAAGCACTGGAAGACAGAAGGGGCATTAGTGAGCCCAAAAGGCATCACCAGGTACTCAAAATGTCCCTCCGGAGTATTAAACGCCGTCTTCCATTTATCCCCCTGCTTAATGCGAATAATATTATACGCCCCCCGAGGTCAAGCTTGGTAAACCAGCAAGCACCTTTAGCTCTGGAGAATAGATCAGAAATCAGGGGTAACGGATACTGATATTTAACAGTAATTTTGTTGAGGGAACGATAGTCAATACAAGGCCTTAAGGAACCATCTTTCTTGGCCACAAAAAAAACCCCATCACCTAAGGGTGAAGAGGATGGTCTAATATGACCCTTCTCCAACGACTCCTTAATATAGGATCGCATAGCCTCGTGCTCGGGTACAGATAAATTGAAAAGTCGACCTTTGTGAAATTTACACCCAGGGCTCAGCTCAATTGCACAGTCACAACTCCTATGAGGAGGCAAAGACACAGACTCATTCTCACTAAATACATCATAAAAATCAGCCAAATAGTCAGGAACATAATGCGACTGGGGAGAGGTGGAGAAAATAGGAGCATCACTAAGGGCACACCGACAACCCCAACTCACCACAGACACAGATTTCCAATCCAAAACTGGATTATGGATTTGCAACCAGGGAAACCCCAGAACGATGGTATCATGCAAATTATGCAACACCAAAAATCTGCAATTTTCTTGATGGTCTGGGGCGACCCGCATTACCACCTGGGTCCAAAACTGAGGTGTATTCTTCGCCAAAGGAGTAGCATCAATACCCCTCAAAGGGATAGGCGTCCGCAGAGGTGTCATAGGAAACCCACAATGTTTAGCAAAATCCAAGTCCATCAGGTTCAGAGCTGCTCCTGAATCCACAAAAGCCTTAGCGGAAAATGTGGACAGGGAGCAGATCAGAGTAATTGCCAGAAGAAACTTAGGTTGAACACCACCCACAGCAAATGTGTGTGCAAAACGTTTCTCTCGTTTAGGGCAGACAGAAATAATATGAGAGGCATCTCCACAGAAAAAACACAGCTTATTACGCCTTCTGAACTACTGACGTTGCGCCCTAGACAAAACTCTATCACATTGCAAAGGTTCAGACATTTGTTCAACAGGTGGCAACACCTCTCGTGCAGTTTTGTGTTCACGCAAACGCCGATCCACCTGAATGGCTAATGACATAGAATCGTCAAGACCAGAGGGAACAGGAAATCCCACCATAGTATCTTTTACGGTTTCTGACAAACCCTTCCGAAAGAGAGCTGCCAAGGCACCATCATTCCAGGCAGTAAGGACCGCCCACTTTTGGAATTTTTGACAGTACAACTCTGCAGAATCTTGACCTTGGCTCAATGCCAACAAGGCCTTTTCAGCCTGATCAATAGCATTAGGTTCATCATACAACAACCCCAAGGCCTGAAAAAATGTGTTCACATCAGTCAGAATAGGATTATCAGGTTTCAAAGAAAACGCCCAATCCTGGGGATCGCCGCGCAGCAAAGAGATGATAATTTTAACCTGCTGCGTGGAGCTCCCCGATGAGTTAGGCTTCAAGGCAAAGAATAATTTACAATTATTCTTAAAATTCAGAAATTTAGACCGATCCCCAAAAAACACATCAGGAGTAGGGATCTTTGGTTCAGCAGCATGTGAATGAGCAAGATAGGCGGAAATTCCCCGCACTTCAGCAGTAAGATGCTCCACACGATCAGACAATTGCTTAATCTCCATTGAGAAAAAATTCCCCCTACGGCCTCAGAGAAATAGAGGAAAAAATATACACAAAAAAAAAAAAATTCTGACACTTTTTTTTTTTTTTTTACAATTCTTTCCTGCTATTGAGCACCCTAGAATCTGCGGTATGGCTGGTGATTCTGTTATGAATGAGTCACCGGAGGAGGAGAAAACAAAAATACAAGCTAAGTCCAGAAAACCGGAGAGGTTGGTAGCTATCAGCTTACAGACCCCTGATCCTATACACCACAACTAACAGTAGCCATGGGGGGTTCCTATGGTGCCCTAGACCCCTCATCACAGCCGGAGAACTACATAAGCCTAAAGAAGAAAAGGGGAAATCTAAACTGCCCCAGAGCAGACCCCAAAGCAATAGACAGCCCCTAACATGTATTGTCGGTGAAAAACAGATGAAAACACAAACACAGACAGAAAGACAGGCTGAGCAAACAATGGGGCCCAACTAACTAGATAGGACAGGACAGAAAAGATGCTGGCTGCAATCCGCAAAAAACCCTACCAAAAATGTCCCAACCGTCTGATAGGGAAAAAAGCCCTGAAGTCGCTAGACTTCAAAATCACTATATCAGCACTCAGGTATATTCTGAAAACAGAGCAAAGAGATCAACTGATCAGAGACAAAAATGGAATTCAGACAGTCCCAACCAGGACTGGCTGAATACAAACACTAAAGAAACCAGACAAAATCTCATGGAATAATAGCAGGGCAAAAACTTAGCTGTTAGTAGACAGGAACTAAGCTGGATGCAAGAGCTCAGAGCAGAAAGGATCACCAGCAGCCCTGCAGGGCGTCGGCTGCCTTATATCCACTCAGAGATTCCAGATGTCCAATCACACTCCGCCTGTTCAGATGACAGGTTCTTCCCATCCCAATCAATTTCACTACTTCTCTTCACCAGCAGAGGGAGTTCATCAGACATCAAAGGTGAAGGGGAGAATGAACTCACAACACCATACCATACTGCACAAGGGCTGTCAGAACAGTGCAGATGGGTTACAGGTTAACACCGAGCATTTGCCCTGGTTCCGATCTTAAGCGGTGCTCACATTCGGCCACTTAGCCAATGGTATGAGTCCAGGGTCTGGTAAAGTGACTGATACAGTATAAATATAAAAATAAAAAGGATTGTGGCATTGCTTCACCCCTTTGTTGGCATAATAATTGCAAAAGAACCACAAACTAGTTAGTTATTAACTCTGCTCCTGCCACCCCAGCCAAGCCACAAAGGTCAGTCCTAGTTGTCTGGTGACAAGAAGCAGTAAGTTAGGATATCACTGCATGTGAGGCCAAAAGGTTACCTGTCTTGAGAAAAAGTTAAGGAAAAGTATTAACCATTTCTAGCTTGCCACAGTGGTCAGGTGGTGTGCCCTGATTGTGTGCAGATTCTTTGGAGCTCAGCATTTACCAACAATATTGGTGCATTATCAAAGTACTAGACACACTCCTCCCCAGATTCAGCAATTTGGCCCAAAAATAGACTTTTCATCTCTACAAATCAGGCTGGTGAATAGATAGACAAATTGTGAAGTGTTTTCCTGTCAACGATTCACAGTCGAATAGTTTTGTAAAGTCTGGTATCAGTGTCATCATAAGCTGTTTTCTTTCGCTATCTGTTTGTATTGTGTATGATTTGCCAGCAGGAGGCGTACTAGTGTATAGTTAGTTTTTCATTCATTCTGTATATATGCCTTGTGAGATTAGAGAATTAGTTATAAACCAGTTTTGTTTTTGCACACTTTAGAATTGTAACGTTGGATGTTAAAAGCATTCATGTTAAGAATGAATCTCTTATATTGTAGTTTATTTATCACTTGTACATCGTTGATAGTGTGAGACTTTTGTCCGCTACTGTGGTTAATCATTCATTGACGAGGCTGCAATTTCTGAGTGACATTTACAAGATGATTTTGTTAAAGTGAAAGTACTGTGAAAGCTGATATTCTAGCAATTTATCTGGTGTTTATAGATTACGTAGTTTCTGGGTGCACAGAATTTTTTTTAAATACCCTGATGGTGGAACAGACTAATTGTTAGCTAACCTCCTATCACTGTGTTCAAGGTAACTAAATGTAAAGGTAGCTAAAACATATAGATTTCACAGTCACATGCCCAGAATTTAAAAAATACTTAGATTAATTATGGTTGACTATTCAAAATCCCGTGGGAACTTTGTCTCAAGAAATAGACACACATGTCCCTCAGAAGCCATCATAGGTGGCGGTAATATGAAGCCGGTAGTGGAGCGAGGAAGGAATATGCATGTGAGGAAAAACCCTCCAATCCGAAAAGGAGGAGAATTAGATAAGAAGGAATGGAGGAATGTGTTAATGAATAGAGAGCAGCGTCCCAGCCTCAGGTATAATGAGGTCTTACAGGACCCTGAAGCATTTTATAAGATGGTAAACAAAGTGAGAAGACAGATATGGATAATGTAATATGACAATGTTACTGAATGTTGTGCCAGTCAGATGTTGGGGAAGTGGACTGACGTACAGACCTATCTGCAGTGGAAGGGTTAATGTACAGGGTGCTGGACAGGGACTGCTGTAGGTGAAGGTGGGAGACAGCTAGAAAGAGGAGAAGGATGTTGGAGTACAGAGTTTGGCCACTAGGGGGAAACCATGGACATCAGAAATGAAGGAAGGTGTAGTACTGAAGTTTTGCCACAAGATGGGAGTAGAGAGTTGTGAGCAAAGGACTGAACAACAGCTTAGGGCTTAGGAAACTGCACAGTCATGGGGGGTGTGGTTACAGGAACTCTAGAGGGGAATTCCCAGTGAGAGAGGGGATAAAA
This sequence comes from Dendrobates tinctorius, assembly GCF_039654945.1. NCBI lineage: Eukaryota > Metazoa > Chordata > Amphibia > Anura > Dendrobatidae > Dendrobates > Dendrobates tinctorius. The sequence goes on from NW_027361818.1 coordinate 12,467,768, forward strand.
GGGAGCTGGAGAGTTCCAGAAGCGGTCAGTCCGGAGAGAGGAGCTAAGGAGGCAAGAAGACCCCAGGAAGGAGAGAGACAGTGAGGAAGCTCCAGGGAGGACTGAAAGCTGAGACGGTAAGGGGGGTGTCTCCCCCTAGAAGAGCCGCAGGACAGACAAGGCCCCGGGGGTACCAGATGGATGACGTACTCAGGCTGGTGAAGTGCTGTGGTAGATAGGCCTAGGGCAGCCAGAGTGAAAGAGCCATGAGGGACGCCACTACTAAAGGGAAGGAAAGTGAAGGTACCCGGGCCTGTGTACGGAGAAGTGTGAATCTGCTGCGGTGTATTGCTGTGGTCAGCAGGAGGACGGCCAATAAACATGGACCTGTTGGACACAACTCTGTCTCCGTCTCGAGTCTGTTCACGTAAGAGGACCACCCCCCCAGTCAGCTCATGTACCTACACAAACGCTGAAGGAAAGTTTGTCAGTGGCAGCAGCTGCATTACAGTCATTGATACCTCCTATATACATTTCTGATGACTGGACATGTGCCAGCTGTCAAACGCAGAATGCAGAATATCGTGAGACTTGTTCTGACTGTCAGAGGATCAACCCGAATAGTCCTACCCTATTCCCGGTTATTTATGTACATGGCACTCCCTATGCCACCTCCTGTCCAGCATCCACTATAGCTCCACTAATTAATGCAGTCTATAAAAAGAATAATGAAGAAAAAGATGAGGATGACATGGCGATACATGATCAAGGAGAACATGGAAGACAGGAACCAACAGCTCAGACTGATAATCCACAGCACCCTGAGAACAAGAACCAACATCCACCACTATTTGCATGCATGTAGTATGTATGTAGCATGCATGTAGTATGTATGTGGTATGTATGTAGCATGTAGTATGTATGTAGCATGCATGTAGTATGTATGTAGTATGTATGTAGTATGTATGTAGCATGTAGTATGTATGTAGCATGTAGTATGTATGTAGTATATATGTGGTATGTATGTAGCATGTAGTATGTATGTAGCATGCAGTATGTATGTAGCATGCATGTATGTATGTAGTATATATGTAGTATGTATGTTGCATGTAGTATTTATGTAGTATGAATGTAGCATGTATGTAATATGTAGTATGAATGTAGCATGTATGTAGTATGTAGCATGTAATTTTTTTTTTTTTTTTTACATTCAACACATTAGCCGGATGATGGGACTACTACTGTCCCATCATTGGCTAATGTGTCAATCACTGTCATGGTAGCAGGCATCGCCCAATGGGACTTGTAGTCCCATCGGACGATGCCTGCACAGACCCCCGAAGCCTGCACAGACCACCGGCAGGCCGGCACAGCCCCCAGGCAGGCCGGCACAGCACCCCGGAGCCTGCACTGCCCCCCTGCAGGCCGGCACAGCCCCCCGGAGCCTGCACAGCCCCCCGGCAGGCCGGCACAGCCCCCCGGCAGGTCGGCACAGCCCACCGGAGCCTGCACAGACCACCGGCAGGCCGGCACAGCCCCCCGGCAGGCCGGCACAGACCACCGGAGCCTGCACAGACCCCCTGGCAGGCCGGCACAGCCCCCCGAAAGGCCCGTACAGACCCCAGAGAGGCTTACAAGGCAAAAACAGGGTTTTTCTTATTCCGATACCGGAAGTCCCATAGACTTGAATGGGACTTCCGGTATCGGAATCGGCGATACCGATACTTTTTTTAAAGATCGGCCGATCCATTCCGATCCGATACTTTGAAGTATCGGACGGTATCGCTCAACTCTACAGAAGACACATTCTGCCTCATGGGCAGATTTAGAGAGGCTCACTCAAGTTAAAGCAGGATATTCCTTTTGGCTGAGACTGTGACTGACCCTTGAACCCGGCAATCTGCATGTAAAATGGCTTGAATCACATGTAACCAGAGAAGATTTCCTCTGTAAGCTTTATGTCTGGGCTAAGAAAAATATTCAGGATTGAGAGTCCTCAGTAGTTGATACCTTTTAATGGCTAACTGAAAAGATGGTAACACATTGCAAGCTTTCGAGACTACTCAGGTCTCTTCATCAGGCTAGACTAATACAAAATCTGAAGTCTGGGCTAAGAACTGCCTACCAGCCCAGACCCCCACTCTCCAGGATGTCATGCAGGAAAAAAGGAGAAGCTGTGGAGAGAGTCTTCCACGATTTAATCAAAAGTTTCATAATTAAATGACCTTGTAGGGGGCGTAGAGAGTAGAATTTTAATATTTGAAGATGACACTAAACTCTGCAGGGTAATCAATACAGAGGAGGACAATGCTATATTACAGGAGGATTTCTGTAAACTAGAAGCTTGGGCTGATAAATGCCAAATGGGCTTTAATAGGGATAAATGTAAGGTCATGCACTTGGGCAGAAGAAATAAGATGTATAATTATGTGCTTAATTGTAAAACACTGGGCAAAACTGTCACTGAATAAGACCTGGGTGTATGGGTGGACGACAAACTCACATTTAGCGGCCAGTGTCAGGCAGCTGCTGCAAAGGCAAATAAAATAATGGGATGCATTAAAAGAGGCATAGATGCTCATGATGAGAACATAATTTTACCTCTATATAAGTCACTTAGAATACTGTGTACAGTTCTGGTCTCCGGTGTATAAGAAAGACATAGCTGAACTGGAGCGGGTGCAGAGAAGAGCGACCAAGGTTATTAGGGAACTGAGGGGTCTGCAATACCAAGACAGGTTATTACACTTGGGGTTATTTAGTTTGGAAAAATGAAGGCTTAGGGGTGATCTTATTACAATGTATAAATATATGCGGGGACAATACCAAGACCTTTCTAATGATCTTTTTACTCTTAGACCTGTGACGGGGACAAGGGGGCATCCTCTACCTCTGGAGGAAAGAAGGTTTAAGCATACTCACAGACGCGGATTCTTTACAGTAAGAGCAGTGAGACTATGGAACTCTCTGCCGTATGATGTTGTAATGAGTGATTCACTACTAAGATTTAAGAAAGGACTGGATGCCTTTCTTGAAGTATAATGTTCCATGGTATATACACTAGTTTCCTTGAAATGGTGTTGATTCAGGGAAACTAGTCTTATTGCCATATATGGAGTCGGAAAGGAATTTTTTTCCCCAAAATGAAGCTTAGTGTTTGCCGCATGGGTTGTTTTTGCTTTCCTCTGGATCAACATGTTAGGATATGGGTTGAACTAGATGGACTTAAAGTCTCCCTTCAACCTTAAATATTATGTAACTATGTAACTATGATCTCAGATTTGAAATGCAAGTTAGTCCCCGATTGGAAGAAGCTTTGACACCAGCATCAGCCACTCCTAGGACCGCCACAACCGATCTCCAGACCATAGTAGGATATTGACATACTGAATCCGCAAACAAAGGAAGTAATTATACTCTTACAGTCCACAAAAACAGCCAAGGACCAATACCTAACATCCAGATAGAGGTCGAGGGTGAACCCCTCAATTTCCTGATGGGAACCATAGCCACAAGTGTCTACTAGTCTCATCAGACCTAGTGTCAAAGCTCCAAGTCAACACAGCTACAGTCCATTCTTGGACTTGTATCCTACTGATGTCCCTGAATCCTGGATGCTTCTCTACACATGTAACCACTGTATGGCTGCCTCAAGGATACTCCCTTCAGACTAACCAAGGAATAAATGGATGAATTCTACATACTGAAGGCTACACACTAGTGGAAGAGATTGTCGACTCTGAAATGGCTCAACGATTGTCTTGTTCTTATGAGACAAGAAACCTCTGGGGATAACCCTGGAAAAAGATGTTCTGACACTCCAGAAGCAAGCATTAAAGAAGAAAAGAGGAAATGGACCCAAGATGGAGCTACACAGGATAAAATACACCTAAGGATGAACAAAAGAAAAGTTTAAGGCCTCAGAACAAAAATGCTTAACAGGAACAGGGGAGCCATAGCAAGAGTTTTAGTCTTCCCCGTGGGTATCACACCCATTAGCAGGTCCAACAAAAAATAACCCCTATAAGATCGTATTTGTAAATGCTCACAGTTTAGGATTATACTCTCCCACTATAGTTGTCCACATATCGACTAAGTTTGTTAAGTTAACTAAAACATGTGACTAAAATATGTTCTCAAGTTTCATCCATCCCAGATCCTGAGGACCTAGAAGGAGCCCACCAGATCATGTCCAGTGACTGGGTCCTCGCCAAGAGGTTCATTAGATACATCCTTGAGCCTAGAGATGACAGTTCGTTCCAAGTCCTGTCCACTACCACAGCAGTTAATGGATCCATGCTTCACAATGCATGGAGATGCTAGATCAAGAGGCCAGTGGCAGCTGCCACTCTTCATCCATCTAACACTTATCTATTATCTATCCCAAGGTGTAGCCAGTCACCAGGGGGAAGTCACTCATAAGGGTATACTGACTTTCTAGTAAAATGTCTCCACCCCAATAGTAATATCAATTTGACTATTAGGCACACAATTCATCTGTATCACCACTGCTGAAACAGGAAAAGCTTCAAACTGTGAGATTTGGTCACTTGTTGGGTGGCACACTGGTGAAAGTGACTTGGGGATATCAACCAGTCCAGGCGCTGCAACACAGAGAAAAATGGGGAACCAGTGTATTAACCCGCATGACCCTGTCCAAAGCCCCTTTTAAGGGCCAGAGTTGCCTTCTGGGTGCCGTACTCCCCATCCTTGCCAGTCATTGCCCCAAGGAGGGATGCATAGTTTTGTACCTCACCATTGAAAAACCCTCAGATGATGACCAAGGGTTATATGTACTAGGCTCAAGTACTGAACGTGGGAGGGAAGGAAATGGTGACAAAATGGGTAAATTTTGGTTAAGAAACATAGATGCCATTGGGGTCCCACAGGGAGTACCTGATGAATTCAAAGCCAGAAATGAGGTAGCAGCTGGATTTGAATCAATCATTCCCCTGACTGGGGTAAATAAAAATGTAAAATGGATAAACTACCTGTTACACCCGGTTCCCGTCCTGGCGCTGCATCCAGGTCTGCCACTGCCCCCCCGCTCTGGGCACTCACCTCGTGCCTTGCACGCTGTCCTTAGGCAGCAGCCGGCCTCTGTGTCTCATGCGGCTGCTCAGCATTCAGGTCTCTCCCCTGCCTCCACCTCCTGGCGTCCTGTCGGCTGATCTGTAACAAAAGCTATCAGGGCATGCCTGCGTGCTCTCCTGCCTTCTTAAAGGGACAGTGTGCATTTTTCAAAAAGAACAATTAACCAATGGCAGCACACTGGCTGCTATTTCTGGCCTCTCCTCCATAGGGAGAGCGCCAAAGCAACGAGTATCAGTCATTGCTACATCCGGCTCTCTTGCTAACCTGTCTGCGCTGCATCTGCAGTCTCTGTGCATTCTCTAATGCTCTCTGTCTCCACAGAGTATCAGTATCCAGATCTTCCTGGTTATATCTGCAACCATCTGGGCGAAAGTCATCCCGTTCCACCAACAGCCATCCGAGTCCGTGGACTGAGTGAAGGTCACTGGAACCAACTACTTACCAACTACCTGGATCCAGGACCCATCTCATTACGGACTCTGCTGTAACTTCTGTTATCCCTTTTGGTCTCGCTGGGACAGCTGCCACGTATCTGGGGGTCTAACTGGAGGTAACACCTGTGTCCTCCGGGTATTCCATTCTGGTCCTGCCTGAGGGGCTTTACAATGGGTACCCGGGGCTCACTAGTCACGCCCCCTTCGGAGCCCCCTGGACAGTGGTCCCGAGGTTCCACTTTCAAAATAAAAAACGAATGTGAACTTCACCATCTCTGCCTCCGCTTCCATTCGTTACACTACCGATAATATAAACAACCAACTAAGCCCCACATTCATCATGACTTTCCAAGACAGGATGGTCCTAGACATGATCCTGTCAGAGAAAGGTGGAGACTGCAAATTATAGGTACTAGCTGCTGCACTTACATACCTCACAACACAACTCCAGATGGGAGCATATCCAGATCACTCAAAGGCCTTAACGACCAATCAGAAGAATTCGCCCAAAACACAGGGGTAATGGATCAATCAGATACCTGGTTTGGATGGAGGGATGGGTGGCAAAGAGCACTCACAAAATTTGGAATAGCTATCCTATGTGTTTTAATTGTATTAGCCTAATTCTATGCTGCATAGCTCTATGCCTTAAGAAGAAAACCATGGAAACCACGGCAATGACCATGTATGCCAACTTTGATGATCTACTGGATGATCTATGCTGCTGTGTAACCATGAGAAGAATGCCATATCCACCTCCCCCGGTATAAGCTTGCCTGAAACACCCCAGTGAGGGAGAGAGTAGGATCTGACTTCCTTCTGCGCAAGCCCATCTACTAGACATGGGTCATTTCATATATATGGTGAAGAATTAGCTCAGTTAGTTGTCCAAAGATTGGTCTAGTTAGATAGGCGCGGGAGGAAAGATCGATAGGCTCGATGAGATTATGGTTTTGATTTTGCATATCTCCAAAGGGGAGACTTTTAAGGATGAAGTAGAAGTCAGCTTACCGGTCTGTGCTGAATTCCCCAAGCCGACCAAAGCCCAGCACGGATCGTGGTGAGCAGCCACAACGAACATAAGAAAAAAAATGAGGAAGAATAATCCAGCTCGGGACGGAGGTGGCTAAAATTATACAAATCTTTACTGGACAACTTTAAAATTTCCTAGAAATATTCATAGCAGACACCTGGCACACCAGTGAAGGCGATCGACGCGTTTCAACTAGAAAGTCTTACTCGTGATCTTCCCAGTAGTAAAATGTGGACACATATATAGCTCATGCAGATCATTGATTGGACAGAAAATTTAAAAATATATATAAATGACAATCAAAAGAAAAACAATCCCAAATACAAAATTATCGCAAGCTAATATATGATATACCCCTAGACAATAGATATCACATGATCAATTATAATTAATATTGCTTTATGAGGTCCTGTCTAGCATTAAGACCAATGGGGAATTCGAGTATCAAGCATAAACATCCAATATGTTTCACGATTTAAAAGCTTCTGTTGTAAATTACCTCCTCTTGGAGGTTTGTATACTTTTTCAATCCCACAAAATCTGAAATTTGTTAAATCACCTTTATGCACATTAAGAAAATGCTTGGAGACAGCAGAAGCAGAAAATGCTTTAGAATTTATTGCATCAGATAGATGGCGTCTGACACGTACATGTGTACCTGTGGTGCATCCGACTTCCTGAACTTTACTTTTGGTGCATTCAATAAGATACCCCACATTATCAGTATTACAATTGATGTAGTCATGAATTTCAAATTGGTTCTGATTATGAAGAGAAAAATTTTTTTTAGTTTTATGCACATAATTGTTAGTTTTACAACGACCTGATCCGCATCTAAAAAATGCTGTGGCGTTAAGCCAAGTCGCTCGGTTAGTTTCCTGAGGAGAACTAGAGAATAGACTCGGAGTCTGGATCGAGCCCAAAGTTGGAGCCCTTTTGGCAACAAACTTAATATCATTTTGTAGAAATATTTGATTAAATTTATCATCTTGTTTTAGCATGGGTATTCTTTTTTATGACATTAATAATTTCCCCATATTGTGGGCTATAAAAAGTACTGAATACCACACTATTATTATTTTTGGTGGATTTTTATAAACAGATTCATCTTTTTTCGTAGTTAATACTTTTTTTGATCTATTTTTAGGCTATGTGCCCACGCTAGCGTTTTTAAACGCTCAGGAAAAGGATCCCCTTTCCCAGAAAACGCGCGTCTTTTTCCGCGCGTTTCTTGCGCGTTTTTGATGCGTTTTTGACGCGTTTTTTGACACGCGATTTCTGGGAACATTGGGGGAAGGCTAAAAACGCTGAGCAATGCGGGAATTAATGAGCATGTTGCGTTTTTAGCCGCTAAGCGATTCCTGAGCGGTTAAAAACGCATGCATTGGCACAAAAAGCCAAAAACGCATGCTAATTAATTTGATGCATCTTTTAAGCATTTCTGCAGCGTCTGATCCGGCACAAACGCTGCGGAAACGCTTAACAAAACGCATCGTGGGCACACAGCCTTAAGATGTTTTTACATGCATTATCTAAACTCCATTTGGGATATCCTCTGCGCGCCAAAATCAAACTTTTCGGATTTTGGCGCGCACGGCGCACCGTCAAAAGTGCGCAGCGCAGGTCAAAGCGCAACTAGCGCACGGCCTGCGCACGATCTGCGCACCCTATGCTAAAGATAGGGTGCGCCGATCGCAGGTGCCGCTGTCCACTAGGAGGCGGCGCTACAAGCAAGGGGCGGGCACGCCGGGCAGAGAGCCGGCTCGGGGGCGGAGCTACCCCCGGCCGTGCGTGCGCTTAAAAAGCGCTAATGTGAAACCGGCCTTAGCGGTCAATTTTTGGTAATAAGTAATTTCAACAGTATGCTCTATTTCTTACCAAAAAGACTCAAATCCAGAAAATTTGTTTGATTTTTTTTAGAAGGAAAAAAGAAATTGCTTGATAAAGGTAATAGCCTCCTCCTGTGTACCCCACCACACAAAGAGCACGTCATCTATATAACTACCGTATCAAACAACATGATTGCAAATATCATCAAAAATCAGTTTCTTTCCATTTTGACATTACAATATTTGACAAAGATGGCGAAAATTTTGCTGGATGCAGGCTTATATAAAAAACTGAACTTACTAGATTTGTAAAATAATGAGATGTGTTTTGAATTAAGCTCAAATCCCTCTGCGGAATATAACTCATTATTAAATGATTTACTATTGGAAGACATATGTGGAACCCCAGGAGTCCGGTTGCCACATTGTCATTGCCAGGGAGTAATATCATGCCTGGAAGCAAGGAGGGGTCCCCTTACCAGGTGTCAGTAGGAGAGAAGTCGAGCAGAACGTGGGGAGTGGAGCTGTGATTAAACTCGCCCCGGAGCTGACGCTAGGGACCGGATACCGGAGTCCGTGGTTGCATGGGTACTGAAGACCCGGCAGCTAAATCCAGAGGGCAGGGGACTGCAGGAGCGGGTCTCCTACACTTGTAATGCCCATAGACTAAGTATGTTGGCTGGCAAACATGTTTCCCTTGTGGGGTACACCTCAACCTTTTTGCATAACAAGTCTTTTACGCCCAGCAAAACCACCCACCCTTTTTCGTGTAACGATTCCTGGAGTGGACCCTCTGGGCTGTGATACCAACCCAACCCGGGCAAGCTAACCTAGTGAAGACCACCCCCTATACAGGGAGCATCAGGGGCAGGCCCAGGGGAATAAAGTACCACAACTGCTGCAACCAGGTGGCCGGCTCGAAGGAGGAGGCACAAGAGACCGTGTTTATTAGGGTGAAGACAGGGGCACGCAGGGTACAGGAATATGTAAAGCATGTACACAAGGCACGCTGGGGACAGAAGTGCCTACAGCATGTACGCGGGGGCACGCAGAGTAGAGGATGTTGCAGGATGCGTACTGGGAAGCACGCCTGGGTACAAAACAGAGCAGAGCGCGTGCTGGAAAGCACGTCAGAGAACAAGGTAGTGGACCTGACTGAGTACAGAGAGCTCACCATGCAGGCACCAAGAAGGCCTATCAAGAAAGCAAAAGCGATTATCAAGTGCTACCTACAGGAAGAGGCGGCCTGATATAGGGAATGTGCACCAGAACTTCTGGGTCAGGTCCTCCAGAACCATAGATACATCAGAGACAATGCGGGCATAGTCACAGCTGTGGGTTGTGCGCAAGCACACACAATGAGACCTGGTACAAAGGCGCGCAGCTGCAAAGTCAAGAGCTTGTGGCACATGCGCACACCCTACGCAACCTCAGTGCCGGCCGCGAAAATGGAAGTGAAGAAGTTGGGCGGTGTGCACCAGCTCCGGAGGTACGCAGTGAGAGCAGCGTAACAGTTCGGAATTCAACACTGGCTGTTGCAGCACGGAACACGTTAACGCTGGTGATCTAGTGGCGGCGGATGATGAGACGTGGAGGAAGGCCTCATTAAAAACTAGGCCCAATTTAAAAGAGCGGGTCTCCTAGACTTGTAATGCCCATACACTAAGTGCATGGGCTGAGAAACATTTCCCCCTGGGGGAGTAAAATTGTTAAAAATATTTTATGGGCATCAAAACTTGGACTGGCTGTAGCAGCACAGAACCTGTTAACCCTTGTAGCATAGTAACATAGTTATTAAGGTTGAAGGAAGACTTTAAGTCCATCTAGTTCAACCCATATCCTATCCTAACTTGCCCTAACATGTTGATCCAGAGGAAGGCAAAAAAACCTCATGTGGCAAACAGTCAGCTTCACATTGGGGAAAAAAATTCCTTCCCGACTCCACATACAGCAATCAGACTAGCTCCCTGGTGATCTAGTGGTGGAGAACGAGGACACATAATGAGAAATCAGACTGAAATCAAACAAATAAATAAAAAATGTGAATCCACCTATGAAAGAAAATAACAAAAGGGAGGTGCGAACACAGGTTCATAGATATGAAGCCAGAATGTGTTCAACGAGACATGTTTGTCCCTAGCTACTGCTCAGAGACAGGGTTCAAAATAAAAATATACCATATTTTTCGCTTAGCAAAACGCACTTCAGCATTGTCAAAATCATCAAAAAAAGAAGCTATGTTTAAAATATAACAAATTTTATTTAATTCATATTAAAAATACAAATGAATAAAACATGAAGAATCACGATAAAAAAGTGCAGACACTATGACAATTGTGAGGTAGCGCCGTCATTAACTTAGGGGATTCTCGCTTGCAGCGAACAAAAACACATCCGGCACCAGGATTTCCATATCATCACAGTCCATGTGGTTTATTGTTCAGCATAAACCAGCGTAATCATCATACAGTACATATCAGCATAGCGTCCATCAGGCTAACCAGCCTCAGCGTTATGTCACCCGTCTGGGTTCCTTATGCGGCTTCACCATTGCATACGTTAGTTCCCTGGGTGGGTTTGTAGGTAACTGGCCCGCCCAACTCCCAAGTTACCTAGAGACTTCTCCCTTATACCTTGAAATAACACCTCAGCAATGCCATTGCTGAGCAACCCCCTTTGAGATACACAACCATCCTTCAGGATTCTGCCACTCATCCTCTCGCTTGGAACCTCCCCACAGCGCCCCCTAGCGGACATAGTGGTTACTACACCACATACCTCGCCCCTCTGTTCAAACTTGTGGGGTTGAACACACAACATTACATCAGGCTCTCGAGACCGGGCACTCATCACACCTTGCCCTACAGGTCAAGAGAACCCTTTCCACCTGTCATCTGGCCTCCTTTCTATGTTAGGCCTCCCCCGCCCCCAGCGGTCAGAATATCGGTCCTGCTCTTTGACCCTCCAGTTACAGTGCGTCATCAGACACGGTCCAGTCACCACCTTCCTCTCTCTGTTTGTTCCGTTCCCCGACCAGCTCCCCCCGGTTGGTACGGTCATCAGTCCTAATTAGGCCTACTGTCTGGCCTGAGTCTGATTCATTCAGGGTCTCACAGGAACTATGGTCTCTTAACGTCATCCTGCCAGTCGAGCTACCACTTGCTGACATTCTTCGGCCATCTGCCCTGTCACTTCTTGGCGGAACTCTTCGAGTTCTTACATCTGGTTGGGTTGCAGGCGGCCGCCACCTAGTATTGCGTACTTCTTTATTAATTCGCCGGCGGTCCTGCCTCAACTGCTCGATCTCTTGCAGGTACCTCGCTCGATACTCCAAGAGCATCTGAAAGTCTCTCAGGCTCTCCACGGAGCCAACCACCAGGATGGGAATCCTACCCACCTCACTAGATACTTGGTCTTCATCATCAGGAGGGATCCTCACTCTCACCACACCGGAGATATTTACAAGGTCTTGCATTACCTTCCCGGATATTCCAATGATTCTCCCAATCAGAGCTTTAGGTACCGGCACCACCTTTTTCCGCAAACCCAGCTGATCCATAGCCTCCCTTGCTAACTATAGGCGTCGAGCAGCGTTCACATTACTCTGCCTGACCCGTTGTTTGGTGTGGAGACACTGTAGATGCATCTCTTTCAGGACAGCTACTCGGTTTGATGTATCTTCTCTATCCGATACTACCACCAACTGCCGAGTCTCAGGTGCCCAGCGCACCTTACACGCTTTGACCGCTTCTTTGAAAGCCTCATGCACACCTTCCTCTGCACAGGCTTCTTGCATGTCTTCTGGTACGTCAATCACCAACTGGAAGGTTGTGGTCTTGCTCTCTTCCTGGACCGAAGGCTCCAACTTTACCACGGAGACTTCCCTCACTGCCGTTGACCCGACCGGGTGACTGTCTTCTTCCGCTCTTAACTCCTCAACTTCACACGATTTGATCACTTCATGACCCTTTGCCACGAGGGCTACTGGAAGTTCTGTCCTGTTATCACTTACGCTCACCCGCGGTAAGTCTTCATCCAATTTCTTCCGCAGAAGACTTTTAACTACTCCTCTGAGTTCTTCCATTTCTTCCCTAAGGGTCTTGTTCACATTTTGCCACATTGACAGGTGACCACTGAGCTCCAAGACTTTTTTCTCAAGCCCTACCACATCCTCTCTTAAGGTGTTGTTTACGCTGTGCCACGTTGACAGGTGACCTCTGAGCTTCAAGACTTCTTTCTCGAGCTCCTCCACTCTGTGCTCGGCCGTTTGTCTCATCACACTTTCTCGTTTGAGATGTTCCTTCACTGTCTCTTTTATTAACTGTATCTCCTGCTCTAGTTCTCTTTTGGCCAGTATGTGTTGCACCACTACTTCTTTAATCATATCGTCAAAGGGTACCCCTGGGTTAGTCCCGTCAGTCGGGTGAACCCCCCAGTTGCCCTCTGACTGTGTCTCTACTCCCGTTATCTTCTCGTTCAGGTTACCGTCAGTCCTGTCACGAGTTTCAGTCAGCACAGCACTAGATTCTGTCCTAGGGGTGGCTACTGGTAATAACACGTCACAGTCACACCACACCGTCCGGTGAACCCCCAAGGCACTCTTTCCGTGTGTCATCTCTGCTCTTTTGGTTTACCACCCCCTTCTCCTTCACACTGAGGTACCCTTCAGGTGACGTCAGGTCAGTAAATTCGTCCGACGCCATACTTTCTCTGGTCGCCCCTACGTCTGGCCTGTCCTCGTTAGGAGGCGTCAGCGTCTCAGTGTCTGCTAGCCCTACAGTAGACACATCTCTATCTTCCTGGCATAGGTCATCAAACCTGACCAAATTCCGGCCGCACTCCAAGGCATAAACTAAGTTTGGTGGTATACTGCCACCATGGCACTTACTGCCTCCGAACTCCTTAAACATTACTCTGTCTACCGCATAGTTCACTGTGACGCCATGTGCACAGCGAACCTGGACCATTTTCTCGGTCAGACAGAGAGTGAGAGGAGTTCCTACCAGAGTCACCCGACTCTTTGAGTCCTGCCGTCCCGATATCCCTTCCCGGTGTAGCATCACAGTACACTCTTGCGGCCCGTCATCATTCGGAAAGAATATCCCACATTCTGGAAATGACATACACATACACTGCGGTACTCCAGACATACCCACTGAATCACCCAGTGCTGTCATTCCTTCAAACTTGGCCCCTTTCTGGACCACCACCCCACTTTGGGTTGCCGCCCCCTCCCGGGACTCCACCCCTTTTCGGGATCTCACCATGTCCGTTAAACCGGTCTTCTCAGACAACAGTTCACACAACACAGTTTATGTCTTAACAATACCACACAAGTCCTTGTTGGCACCACCACAGCTCCTGCTGTCACCGATCAGCGACACCACCGGCTGCTGTTCACACACACAGCGGCTGGAGTCACTGCAGCTCCTGCTGCGCTGTCTTCGTGGACCCGCCGATCCACCGGAAGCCGCTAGTCACCTTCGTAACCCCGCTGGGTTACCGGAAGCCGCTTGTCACTTTCGTGACCCCACTGAGCCACATCAAGCCGCTTGTCACCTTCTTGACTCCCACTGAGCCACCGCCGGCTGAGTTGAGAAAAGAAGAAAAGAAAAACATCACACAAAAAACTCACATGTCCTTTCTGTGTGCTATTCAGGACGTACGGTCTCCGCCTGAGACCATCCAACACACAGGGCGCACCGGGTGCTATTCAGGGAGCGACCCTCCTCCCAGGGTTTCCCAACACGCCGGCCACACCAACACAAAGCTCACATGTCCTGTCTGTGTGCTACTCAGGATGTACCGTCTCCACCTGAGACCGTCCAACACACAGGGCGCACCGGGTGCTATACAGGGCCGACCCTCTTTCCAGGGTTTCCCAACACACCGGCCTCACCAGGTCCAGGGGCTTAGCGGGTGCTATTCAGGACATCCGTCTCGGCCTGAGACTGCCCAACACTTACGCCTCACCAGGTCCAAGGTCATACCACGTGCTCCAGGGCTCTTCCCAACACTGACCCTCCAGGACCTTGCTCACTGAACCCTCCAGGAACACAGTCTTTACCACTGACCCAGGTCAGTACACCACGAACACAAGTCCGTTACCTGTGTCGGCCACACAGGTCCTCGGATACCTCTTCTCCTCAGAGGCACCCTATAGCAATCACCAGTCTTGCTCACTGAGCCCGGTCAGTAAAACACTTTTTTTTTTTCTTTCACGACCGTCACCTGCTGGCCGTGCAGGTTCTCGGACCCCTCTACCGCAGAGGTGTCCTATCAGTCTCTTTCTCCTGGGGAAACGTCCGCACTGGGCTCACCGATCTGGACAGTGCCTTACTCACTAGGCCGCCCCACGGTTCCAAAACCACAGCCGGGCAGTGGCTTCCCCAACCGTCAGCCTTCCTGGCTCAGCGTTGCCAGTACTGCAACATGCACTTTTTGGAAACCATTGCCCTTAACAACCGACTCTGCAGTCCTCTTCCGTTGCTCCCAGCAACAAGGCTACAACATTGCCCATAGCTTTCTCCACCAAATGTGAGGTAGCGCCGTCATTAACTTAGGGGATTCTCGCTTGCAGCAAACAAAAACACATCCGGCACCAGGATTTCCATATCATCGCAGCCCATGTGGTTTATTGTTCAGCATAAACCAGCGTAATCATCATACACTACATATCAGCATAGCGTCTATTGTACAGGCTAACCAGCCTCAGCGTTATCTCACCAGTCTGGGTTCCTTATGCGGCTTCACCATTGCATACGTTAGTTCCCTCCAGGGAGCTCTCAGGCACACATCGCCATTGCTCACAGCCAGCTCTCATGCTGTGATCCAGGAGACATACCTCCTCATGGGACCTTCCACTCTGGACCAACCAGGTCCCAGCATTTACCCCATGTGACCCACCCTGGCCACATTATATGGTCCATAGCCACACCCACCTGGTCACGTGACTATGACCTCATCACAGGTCCTTCACACCATCACAAAGTCTTTTACTACAGGCGTTTTCAGACACACCCCTGGGTGGGTTTGTAGGTAACTGGCCCGCCCAACTCCCAAGTTACCTAGAGACTTCTCCATTATACCTTGAAATAACACCTCAGCAATACCATTGCTGATCAATACGCATAACTAAGTCTCCATCTCAAAGCCACCCCCTTTGAGATACACAACCATCCTTCAGGATTCTGCCACTCATCCTCTCGCTTGGAACCTCCCCACAGCGCCCCCTAGTGGACATAGTGGTTACTACACCACACAATGTAAGCCAGACCCTGACAGTAAAGTGCCAAAAAAGTAAAAAAAAATGCCTATCAAGCGAGCATTTGCCCAAATTTAAGAGAACCATACAATTACAAATGAATAAGCATAATGAAAGAACTCTATGAAGCAGCTGTTACCCTCACCAGCATATAAACCCAGGCCCGTCGCACCATGGGGCACACCCCTCGAGAAAGCCAACGCCCCTAGGTAATGTGCTACTATCTATTTTTCTGCCTTTTCACAGAATGAGCGGCATATTTTCTTTATGAGACTCCATCTTTTCCTGCCTGCACCCAGGGCATAATTGCTATCTAGCACTTGCGGATAGCCTATATTGCTATTAACTAACTGCACTTTTTGCATAAGCTTTGCACTAATCTACCAGTATGTCATGTTATCACTTCATGACTACATTTCATATATTTTTCCACGAACGTTATTCACTTTCATTATGCTTATTCATTTGTAATTGTACGGTTCTCTTAAATTTGGGCACAAAATAGGAGGTTATTTATTAACCCCATGTATGTCCATCTCTATGCTGATATGCACTTTTATTAAATGCTTGCTTGATAGGCATTTTTTTCGACTTTTTTTGCACTTTACTGTCAGGGTCTGGCTTACATTGTCATAGTGTCTCCACTTTTTTATCGTGATTCTTCATGTTTTATTCCTTTGTATTTTTAATATGAATTAAATGAAATTTGTTATATTTTAGACATAGCTTCTTTTTTTGATGATTTTGATATTTTTGGAAGTAGTCTTCCCTAGGCATTTTTCCTTAGAATTGTTGTCAGCATTGTCACTTGACAGGCGGATGCGCTTATCTGTAATAATTCCACATAATTCAGCCATGTGTAACAGACTGCTAACAGGCAAGACTTCCGTGTCCTCAACAACAGGACGACTGCTGTCCTCCTCCTCCTCCCTATCCTCAAGCCATCCCCACTGAACAGACGGTATGACAGCTCTGCTTGTAGTACCATCTATAGTGCATGAAAGTAGCTCCTGTTCTTCCTCCTCCTCTTTGTCTACCAATCCACATTGTGATGACATGAGCCTGGGCTGAGTGTAATCACCCTGTATGGTTCCATGCTCCATGTCCTCGTGCTCTGCCTGCAATGCATCCTCTTTAATTGTAAGAAGAGAGGTTTTAAAAATGCTAAGAAGTGAAATGGTGACGGTAATTATGGCATCATAGCCGCTCACCATCTTGGTGCAGTCCTCAAAGTTCTGGAGGATGTTACATTTGTATTACATCCATGTCCACTCCTGAGGTCTTATGTGTGGAGTCTGAAATGAATATCGATGGCCTTGTTGATGCTGGTAGTCAACAACTGCCCTCTTCTGCTCACAAATCCTTTACAACATATGCAGTGTAGAGTTCCAACGCGTGGGGACATCACACCAGTCAGTGAGCCGGAAGCTACAAACGTTGCTGAAGCAGGGGAAAGATGGCTGAAGCTTTAACTGACTTTCTAAAATGGGCAGACAGATGGCGTTCTTTCACTAGCAGATCCGGCAGCTTCGGGTAGCTTTTGAGAAAACGCTGAACCAAGAGGTTAAGCACATCGGCCAGGCAAGGTACATGTGTGAGCACACCTTGCCTCAGAGCCGCCACCAGGTTCCAGCCATTGTCACACACAACCATGCCTGGCTGTAGTTTCAGCAGTGTCATCCAAATATCTGACTGCTCTTGCAGCGCTGTCCACAACTCTTCTGCATTGTGCGGTTTGTCACCTATGCAGATTAGCTTCAGCACAGCCTGTTGCCGCTTGGCTGAGGCAGTGCTGCAGTGCTTCCAGCTTCTGGCTGATGTGTTCATTTCAGAGATGGAGGCTGAAGAAGAACAGGAGGAGGTGCAGGAGCTGTAAACTGTGGGGGCAACCCTGATTGATGTAGGGACTGCAATCCTCAGCATGGGGTGGATGTGTTCCATCCCAAGGTCCAACTGGGTCCCAGCTTCCACTATGTTAACCCAGTGTGCCATCAGTGAGATGTACCGCCCCTGCCCACAAGCACTTTTCCACGTGTTGGTGGTTAGGTGGACTTTCCTAGTAAAGGCATTGTTGAGGGCATGAGTAATGTTGTGGGACACATGCCGGTGTAATGCTTGTACGGCACAACAGGAGAAATACTGGCGACTGGGGACCGAGTACCTTGGGACGGCCACCGCCATCAGGTTGCGGAATGCTTCCATCTCAACGAGCCTAAAAGGCAACATTTCGAGTGCCAGAAGATGAGAAATGTGCAAATTAAGTACTGTGGCCTGTGGGGCATTGGCTGCATATTTCCGCTTGCGTTCCAATGACTGAGGTATAGACAACTGAAAGCTGGGCTGGGATAAGGACATCGTTGGGTTTCATGATTGTGCTGGTTGACTGTGGGCAACAACAGGTGCAGGGCCTGAGGCATCTTCACAGGAATGGTGAACTGGGGATTGGCTTGTACGCAAAACAGTGGAAGAATCTGTGTTATCACCTGCAGACATCGTTCCTGGAGAATGGGGTTCAGCCCACAAAGTCGGGTGCTTTGCTGCCATGTGCCTAATCATGCTGGTGGTGGTCAGGCTGGTAGTTTTGCTACCAATGCTGATGCAGGCATGGCAAGTGCTGCAAATGGCCTGTTTGGGGTTATCAGCAGAGTCTTTAAAAAATAACCAGACTCTGGAAGATCTAACACTTGGAATGGCAACTTCCGTCATGTTATGAGGAACGGATGCATGCCTTCTGTCTGCGGCTACCACACTTCTTCTTCCTGCCTGTTTTGGTGATATGCCTCCTTCCCCATGTGTGCTGCTGTCCTTGCACTGCATGTCCTCCTGCCAAGTTTGGTCAGTCACTATTTTATCCACCACCTTGTCTTCCACATCCACACCCTGCTCGTCCTCCTGACTTTCCAGCAATTGTGTGTCATCATCGTCCACCTCTTGTGACCGTGGCTGCTCAAAGATTTGTGCATCGCTACATGGAACATCATCTTGCCGAGCTTCAAGTGGAGCGGGCAAGAGGCACGAATCTCCAGATGGGAAACTGAACAGCTCTTCGGAGTGTCCGAGTGTGGGATCAATTGTCCCAAGGCACTAGGCATGGTGGGAGGAAGGAGAATCAGGGTGAGTAATATCTGGTCCACAATCACAGCTACTCAGACTTGACAGTGTGGAAGACATGGTGGTGGTGGTGTCTAAGTGACTGGAAGCATTATCCGCTAACCAACCAACAACTGTTTCACACTGCTCTGGCTTCAATAGTGGTGTGGTGCTGTCCCCTCGAAACTGGGACAGGTAGGTCGAGCACGAAGATGTGGATCTTTACTGTGGCCCACTTTCAGCTTGGCCACGACCTCGTCGTCTGCATGCACCATCATCATCACGTCCACTTCCCTGTCCCTTGCCCCTTGCCTTGCCCATTTTAAATGGACTGCTGAAATCTTTTAAAAGCTCAATACAAATGCATTTATTTTGGGAAAAATTATATGTGATCAGTATGCCTGCAAAGCAAAGATTTTCCCCCACAGATACACCAGGCCTCAGCATGAGATAGCAGACTATTAATTTTATGGGATGTTTTGTGCTCACTGTTAGAAGCCCCCAAAATAATATATAGAACAAGGCTAGCAGACAGAACTATCCAACGCATGCCTGCGAAACAAAGATTTTTCCACCACAGACCAGGCCTCAGCGTGAGATTACAGACTGTATTAACTTTATGAGATGTTTTGTGTTCACTTTTGAAACCCCAAAATAATAAGTAGAACAAGGCTAGCAGACAGAACTATGCAACGTATGCCTGTGAAACAAACATTTTTCCAACACAGATACACCAGGCCTCAGCCTGAGATAACAGACTGTATAAATTGTTTGGGGGTTTTGTGTTATTTTTGGAAAACACTAAATAATGAGTAGAACAAGGTTAGCAGACATAACTATGCAACGTATTCCTGCAAACCAAAGATTTTACACCACAGAAAAACCAGGCCTCAGCCTGAGATAACAGACTGTATAATTTTTTTTATATTTTTGGGATACAAATGACTGCTGGATATAATGACAGTGACAGCCAGGCCAAAAAAAGAGTAAAAAGCCGTACACTTGCAAACTTTCAGCATGCACAGATATGAGCAGCTCGGAGATACCACACCAAAAAATGTGTGGCCTGTATGTTTTTTTGGGGGGCCTAAATACTGGTGAATTTAAACAAAACTGACAGCCATGCAAAAGAGAGAAAAAAGCTGTAAAATGGCCAAACTTTTAGCATGCACAGATATGAACTGGCATGGACAGGGGCAGGACTACTGTGGTCGCAGCGGTAGCAGCGGTCACAGCTGCGACGGGGCACGGAGTCTTCAGGGGCCCGATCGCAGAGCTGCAGCCGCTCATTTGCTGTGCAGCTCCGATCTTTGACTGGCTGAAACTGGCTGCTCTGTGCGCACAGGACCTGTGATGAGGTCACAGGAGGGGAGGAATCAGGGGTCACATGATCAGGGGCCCCTGTCTGAGGACCCTGATCATGTGACCTCCTGACTCCTCCCCTCCTGTGACCTCATCACAGGTCCTGTGTGTGACGAACAGCCCACCGCCGTTCATCCACTTACGGGCGACTAACGGGAACCCGCTGCCACCAAAACGCGACGGACAGCGGACCCTGTGTCACCACTGTCACAGTCCCACCACTGACATGGGTGTATCAGCGGACGGAGGGACGAGACACACTGCCGGCACACGGCTATCACAGGCACAGTTGGGGCTTATCTTAGTTATCCCACCACTGGCACCATGTGACCAAAATATCCAGCAAGCTACTCTTGCTCTACAATTTGCCGCAGGGGGAGTTTAATTTGGATGCCCCGCCACTGCTATCAATCTTCCAAGTACTGCGGGGATTTATGTATATCCCACTTTCTCAGTTCCACTTTGGAACTCGCAGCTCTCCGGTGCCCCCCTTACCCTCAGGTCAGTCAGGGAACTGCACCTAGGATAATTAGTCGCCGGACGGACTGCCTGTTGTGAACTGGCAATTGGGCTTCTGCAGTAAGGGAATTATCAATGCTGTGGCCGCAGCCCCTTATTCAGCAATATAAGACCCTTCTGTACTGCCAGCAAGCCGCAATAGCCATACACAACGCGCTGCCACCAGTCACGGTTACTTAATTCACAGTGTTAAATTAAGAGGGTCCGTGGCAAACCCCTTGAATTAGTAGCGATTATCTATCAAAGGCGTATAGTTCGATTCTTAGAGCATGGAGACAGGCTAAATATTAAATCATTTATTTTCCGAAAGAGGACAGTGATTACAGATAAAAGTTGCTATAAAATTGAGACATAAAATATGTACATTAGACAAGTATAAAGCAAAGTGGATGAAAGAAGAAGGTACACTCACATTTAGTCAATTGTTGTTAGGCATCCCATGTGGCTTTAAGGGGGTGGAGGCGGAGCTGCACGTCTCCACTCATCTGGGTTCTGCTCAGCACAAGGATTGGAGCTCTTGTGAGCTGGTTTTGCCAGGGAATGCCTTATAGACTTTCCTATGTGACATCACAGAGAGGTGCATTCTGGGTTGATCCCACCTCTCTCATCCAAGTTATGTTTTGGCTACAAAACTTAGATTAGCTATAACTTTATGGGAGAAGCTGGTATGGACTCATCAGTGGTATCATGTTTCCCAGCGTAATGAGCCCATCAAGAAAACATCAAACATCTATGCGATATGACCGTCCATTTGGGGACAAATCATATCTCATGTTCTCGACATGTTAGGACTTGGGAAGTGACACTGTATCGGAGCTGGGACCGCTTGGATCACAGAGATATGGTTATTATATCTCTATGTTGTACGGTTTTCGCAGGGCAGGCTCTTAAAGGTTTACTGCTAACCTTTATTTCAAACAAAGACCTTTTTCCCGCACTTTTTTTTCCAGCTGAGAGAAGCCAAATGGGGTGACAGGAAATTGGTTTATGGCACTTGGGGGAAGGAAAGCTGCTGCAGTGTGCAATGTAACTGAGACACTGGCAGGCAGCTTCTCAAAGAAAATGGAGGATTTGTTAGCACATTGCAACAGAAAACATATCTTGCAGACATTGTACATCACACTGTGCACACAGCCATCAGTGTATGCAGGACTCAGCTGTGCTGGTTGTCATGGTGCACTGCTGGATCAGGGTAAGTATATGTATGGGCTGAGGGGTGTACAGGGTGGATGTAGCAGAGCTGTGTGTGAATGAGGTGTGGGGAGCCGTAAGTGTACGAAGTGTATGGAGAGGAGCCATATGTACGAAGTGTTTGGAGCGCAGCCGTGTGTGTACGACATGTACAGAGTGGAGCCGTGCGTGTACGAGGTGTATGAAGCGGAGCCGTATGTATGAGGTGTATGAAGTGGAGCCGTATGTGTACGAGGTGAGTGGAGCCGTGTGTGTACGAAGCAGAGCCGTGTGTGTATGGAGCGCAGCCGTGTGTGTACAAGATGTACAGAGCACAGCCGTGTGTGTACGAGGTCTACAGAGCGGATCCGTGTGTGTACGGAGCGCAGCCGTGTGTATGAGGTGTACGGAGTACAGCCGTGTGTGTACAAGGTGTACGGAGCAGATCCGTGTGTGTACAGAGCGCAGCCATGTGTGTACGAGGTGTACGGAGTGGAGCCGGGTGTGTACGGAGCGCAGCCGTGTGTGTACGAGGTGTACGGAGCGGAGCCGTGTGTGTACGAGATGAGCGGAGCGTGTATGAGGTGTACAGAGCGGAGCCGCGCATGTACGGGGTGTATGTACCCTCTTGATGTATGCAATGCTCTATATACACAGATACAGTGCCTGCAGGCCTTGCACTGATGTGTATACAGCGACGTACACTACCCCGCCTGCCTAACACTGGAACCTATATACTCCAGAATTAGTTCTTACAAGGACTGTTGGTTTAGTTGGAAGTGAGTATTTAGGATGATAGACCCCACACTAACTAAGAAATCCCCAATTCTGACCCTATCATATCAAGGTAGCCGCTCTCCCTACACTCTCTCACAACAGAGCTGAATGCGCCGAGCAGGGCGGCATCTAGTCTCTTATACCCCTGATGATGCTGTGCGGCCAGCCAATCACTGCACGACCACAACTAAGATGGCTGCAGTGTTTCATAGCCTGGCAGACAATCTCTGCAGTGTGATTGGGTCTCTAAAGTCCGACAAAAATTCTGGGTGAAGACCTGAGTTCCCGCCGAGTAATACCGGAAATGCTCGGTGCTCGCCAAGTACAGTGATACTCGGGCGAGTACCGAGTAGTGGCGAGCACGCTCACTCATCACTACTGACTTGCTCTTTGTGTGGGGGGTACACAGGACAAAGCTATTAAATTTAACGATCATATAAATAATAATGAAGATAACCTAAAATTCACTTTTTCCTTCCAAAAAATCGAATTAATTTTCTGCATTTGAGTCTTTTTGTAATGAAATAGAGCACACTGTTGAAAGTAGTCCTTAATGAAAATTGACCGCTAGTAACTTCATTCTTAGAGCCAATTCTTGATATTCAAGACATGTTACTAAAAACATCCCTTATGGTGAGTTAATAAGAATAAGAAGAAATTGTTCTGAAGATAACGCATTTTTAGTAGAAGCAGATAAAACTTGTGAGCGACTTTTGCAAAGAGGATATCCCAAATGGAGTTTAGATAATGTGCATAAAACTAATACATTTTTTTCTCTTTTTAATCAGAAACAATTTGAAATTCATGACTACATCAATTGTAATACTGATAATGTGGGGTATCTTATTGAATGCACCAAAAGTAAAGTTCAGGAAGTCGGATGCACCACAGGTACACATGTACGTGTCAGACGCCATCTATCTGATGCAATAAATTCTAAAGCATTTTCTGCTTCTGCTGTCTCCAAGCATTTTCTTAATGTGCATAAAGGTAATTTAACAAATTTCAGATTTTGTGGGATTGAAAAAGTATCCAAGAGGAGGTAATTTACAACAGAAGCTTTTAAATCGTGAAACATATTGGATGTTTATGCTTGATACTCGAATTCCCCCTTGATCTTAATGCTAGACAAGACCTCATAAAGCAATATTAAATATAATTGATCATGTGATATCTATTGTCTAGGGGTATATCATATATTCGTATTAACTTGCGATAATTTTGTATTTGGGGTGATTTTTCTTTTGATTGTCATTTATATATATTTTTGTATTTTAAATTGTCTGTCCAATCATTGCTCTGTATGTGACGCCTGTGGGTGCTCACCTGAGCTCACCTGCTTCTCAGCGTGACACAGGCTTTGTCCCACACCATCCTTCGCCAGGTTTGCATATGAGTGCTCGCTCTCCTTCTGCCTCTAGTGCTGCTGGGAGGTTGTGACCTGGTGGCTCCGCTCTGTCATGGTGGCACCCACCGGGTATTTCAGTGCCGCTTCTGATCAGGTAAGGTGCCTGTTTGTCTGCATGGCTAGCACCTGCGTTCCTGTGCTTGGAGCCTACCTTTGTCTTCAGGAAATGTAGTCCTGTGGCGTGCGTCGCATGCTCCTGCTATTCTCTACCTCCTGCCCGTGTGTCTTCCTGTGTACCTCCTGCTATTCCCTACCTCTTGCCCGTTTGTCTTCCGTGTGTACCTCACTCTGCTCTGTCTTCTGTCTCTTGCAGTGACAAATCCTCGCTGGCTCCTGGCCCATCTGATCCTGCTCTGTCGACAGAAACCCCAATTCTATGCTCTACCCTTTGGGTCCCGGTGTCCCTCGTCCCCCTCTTTGCTCCGCTACTTTAGTCTCCTGTATTTCCTTTGAGTCGTCCCTTTGGTACCAACTGTTGTGGTTCTAACTCCCTAGGGCCTGCTCCTGACACTCCCTGTAAAGGGGGTGGTTCCACTTGATCCGATCACCCTTGGGAGTTCTGGTATCATGACCCAGAGGGTCCATTCTAGGGTTCACCTCGAGATTGTGACACTACAATCAGGCCATGGACCCCACTCATGCCCCGGCCACTCAAAAAGGGCTAGTATATTTGCGGGAGAACCAGACGCGTATCATGTCCTTTATGAAGTCCATGGACTCCAGACTGTCTGATCTGCAGACATCAGATCCGGGGAAGGCCTCGCAGCTGGCTAGTCTCCAGCAGGAGCTCTTTCAGTAGCATGATACCCAGGCACACATTCTTAGTTAAATGGCGTCGGTAGGCCATATAACCCAGCCTGCGACACGGGACGTCTTCTTCAGCCCCTGCGCCTGAGCTGATACAAAAGGATCAGCTTAAATTGACTGAACAACGTCACAAGGAGAGACGCTCTCAAGGTCTTTGTTTCTCTTGTGGGAGTGCATCCCACTTGCTCCGTGCCTGTCCCGAACATCCAGAAAACTCCTTCACCTAGGTCAGGTAAGAGAGGCTTTCCTACATGTATGTGAATCCTCTCTACCCCTAACTTTGTCCGTCTTACTGCATGTGGGTTGTAAAAGCTATTCTAAGGTGGTCTACATAGATTTGGGCACGGTGGGAAACTTTATCAGGCTCAAGGAGGTTAATAAATTTTCCATCCCTGTTAGGACCTTGAAAAATCCATGGTTACTCGCATCCGTGGGCGGTAAACCTTTGCAGAAGGTTATTACTCAGCAGGGCCGGACTGGGACTAAAATTCAGCCCTGGCATTTGAAGTTACACAGGCCCACTAGTCACATGGTGACTATATAATATTTTTGTACACTTGTAGGTTACAAGAAGTGAGAGGAGATTAACACGACTATATAACATGTAGTCCGAGCTGTGCCCAGTATTTCACCTCAGTCCTATTTATTGCGTTTAGGTACAGTACTCCTCCCAAAGCTCTGTCCCCTTTTGTACGCATGGTGACAGAATTCCTGGCAGAACTGCTATCCATTGGGCAACGAGACCCCCTGGTCATAGCTGCCCCTATCATACCTCCCAACTTTTGAGGAAGGGAAAGAGGGACAAAGACTGCGGCGTGCGTAGTGCGCCGCTGCAAATTTTAGGCCACGCTCGGCCACACCCATTCCACAACTAGTCACACCCATGTCCACACCTAATCACACCCATTTAGCACTGCTGATCACACTGACTTGTACTGAGGGCACAGTGGCTGGCAATAAGGAAGAGAGAAAACAGAGAGAGAAAAAAGAGAGAAAGAAAGAGGGAAAAGAAAGAACCTCGCACACACGCGGCTCCACTCCGTACACCTCGTACACATGCGGCTCCGCTCCGTACACCTCATACACACATCGCTCCGCTCCGTACACCTCATACACACACGGCTCTGCTCCGTACACCTCGAACACACGCGGCTCTGCTCCGTACACCTTGTACACACACGGCTTTGCTCCGTACACCTCGTACACACACGGCTCCACTCCGTACACCTCGTACACACAGGGCTCCGCTCCGTACACCTCGTACACACAGGGCTCCGCTCCTTACACCTCGTATACACGCGGCTCCGCTCCGTACACCCCATACACATGCGGCTCTGCTCCGTACATCTCGTACACACATGGCTCCGCTCCGTACACCTCGTACACACACGGCTCCGCTCCGTACACCTCGCACACATGTGGCTCCGCTCCGTACACCTCGTACACACGCGGCTCTGCTCCGTACACCTCGTACACACGCGGATCCGCTCCGTACACCTCGTACACACGCGGCTCCGCTCCGTACACCTCGTACACACATGGCTCCGCTCCGTACACCTCGTACACACAGGGCTCCGCTCCGTACATTTCGTACACACATGGCTCCGCTCCGTACACCTCGTATACACGCGGCTCGGCTCCGTACACCCCATACACATGCGGCTCCGCTCCGTACATCTCGTACACACATGGCTCCGCTCCGTACACCTCGTACACACAGGGCTAAGCTCCGTACATCTCGTACACACAGGGCTCCGCTCCGTACACCTCGTATACACGCAGCTCCGCTCCGTACACCCCATACACATGCGGCTCCGCTCCGTACATCTCGTACACACATGGCTCCGCTCCGTACACCTCGTACACACACGGCTCCGCTCCATACACCTCGCACACACGCGGCTCCGCTCCGTACACCTCGTACACACGCGGCTCCGCTCCGTACACCTCGTACACACGCGGCTCCGCTCCGTACACCTCACACACACGCGGCTCCGCTCCGTACACCTCATACACACACGGCTCCGCTCCGTACACCCCATACACATGCGGCTCCGCTCCGTACATCTCGTACACACATGGCTCCGCTCAGTACACCTCGTACACACAGGGCTCCGCTCCGTACATCTCGTACACACAGGGCTCCGCTCCGTACACCTCGTATACACGCGGCTCCGCTCCGTACACCCCATACACATGCGGCTCCGCTCCGTACATCTCGTACACACATGGCTCCGCTCCGTACACCTCGTACACACACGGCTCCGCTCCGTACACCTCGCACACACGCGGCTCCGCTCCGTACACCTCGTACACACGCGGCTCCGCTCCGTACACCTCGTACACATGCGGCTCCGCTCCGTACACCTCGTACACACACGGCTCCGCTCCGTACACCTCGTACACACACGGCTCCGCTCCGTACACCTCGTACACACAGGGCTCCGCTCCGTACATCTCGTACACACATGGCTCCGCTGCGTACACCTCGTACACACACGGCTCCGCTCCGTACACCTCGCACACACGCGGCTCCGCTCCGTACACCTCGTACACACGCGGCTCCGCTCCGTACACCTCATACACATGCGGCTCCGCTCCGTACACCTCGTACACACACGGCTCCGCTCCGTACACCTCGTACACACATGGCTCCGCTCCGTACACCTCTTACACACAGGGCTCCGCTCCGTACACCTCGTACACACAGGGCTCCGCTCCGTACACCTCATATACACGCGGCTCCGCTCCGTACACCCCGTACACATGCGGCTCCGCTCCGTACACCTCGCACACACGCGGCTCCGCTCCGTACACAAACGGCTCCTCTCCGTACACCTCGTACACATGCGACTCCTCTCCGTACACCTCGTACACATGCGGCTCCGCTCCGTACACCTCGTACACACACCGCTCCGTACACCTCGTACACACGTGGCTCCGCTCCGTACACCTCGCACACACGCGGCTCAGCTCCGTACACCTCGTACACACACGGCTCCGCTCCGTACACCTTGTACACACAGGGCTCCGCTCCGTACACCTCGTACACACAGGGCTCCGCTCCGTACACCTCGTATACACGCGGCTCCGCTCCGTACACCCCATACACATGCGGCTCCGCTCCGTACATCTCGTACACACATGGCTCCGCTCCGTACACCTCGTACACACAAGGCTCCGCTCCGTACACCTCGTACACACACGGCTCCGCTCCGTACACCTCGCACACACGTGGCTCCACTCCGTACACCTCGTACACACGCGGCTCCGCTCCGTACACCTCGTACACACGCGGATCCGCTCCGTACACCTCGTACACACACGGCTCCGCTCGGTACACCTCGTACACACATGGCTCTGCTCCGTACACCTCGGACACACAGGGCTCCGCTCCGTACACCTCATACACACAGGGCTTCGCTCCGTACACCTCGTATACATGCCGCTCCGCTCCGTACACCCCATGCACATGCGGCTCTGCTCCGTACACATCGCACACACGCGGCTCCGCTCCGTACACACACGGCTCCTCTCCGTACACCTCGTACACATGCGGCTCCTCTCCGTACACCTCGTACACATGCGACTCTGCTCCGTACACCTCATACACACACCGATCCGCTCCGTACACCTCGTACACACGCGGCTCCGCTCCGTACACCTCGCACACACGCGGCTCCGCTACGTTCACCTCATACACACATGGCTCCGCTCCGTACACCTCGTACACACATGGCTCCGCTCCGTACACCTCGTACACACAGGGCTCCGCTCCGTACACCTCGTACACACAGGGCTCCGCTCCGTACACCTCGTATACACGAGGCTCCGCTCCGTACACCCCATACACATGTGGCTCCTCTCTGTACACCTCGTACACACACGACTCCGCTCCGTACACCTCGTACACACGCGGCTCCGCTCCGTACACCTCGCACACACGCGGCTCCGCTCCGTACACCACGTACACACGCGGCTCCGCTCCGTACACCTCGTACACACGCGGCTCCGCTCCGTACACCTCGTACACACGCGGCTCCGCTCCGTACACCTCGTACACACACGGCTCCGCTCCGTACACCTCGTACACACACGGCTCCGCTCCGTACACCTCGTACACACAGGGCTCCGCTCCGTACACCTCGTACACACAGGGCTCCACTCCATACACCTCATATACACGCGGCTCCGCTACGTACACCTCGCACACACGCGGCTCCGCTCCGTACACAAACGGCTCCTCTCCGTACACCTCGTACACATGCGACTCCTCTCCGTACACCTCGTACACATGCGGCTCCGCTCCGTACACCTCATACACACACCGCTCCGCTCCGTACACCTCGTACACACGCGGCTCCACTCCGTACACCTCGCACACACGTGGCTCCGCTCCGTACACCTCGTACACAAAGGGCTCCACTCCGTACACCTCGTACACACAGGGCTCCGCTCCGTACACCTCGTATACACGCGGCTCCGCTCCGTACACCCCATACACATGCGGCTCCGCTCCGTACATCTCATACACACATGGCTCCGCTCCGTACACCTTGTACACACACGGCTCCGCTCCGTACACCTCGTACACACACGGCTCCGCTCCGTACACCTCGCACACACGCGGCTCCACTCCGTACACCTCGTACACACGCGGCTCCGCTCCGTACACCTCGTACACACGCGGATCCACTCCGTACACCTCGTACACACACGGCTCCGCTCGGTACACCTCGTACACACATGGCTCCGCTCCCTACACCTCGGACACACAGGGCTCCGCTCCGTACACCTCATACACACAGGGCTCCGCTCTGTACACCTCGTATACACGCCGCTCCGCTCCGTACACCCCATGCACATGCGGCTCTGCTCCGTACACCTCGCACACACGCGGCTCCGCTCCGTACACACACTGCTCCTCTCCGTACACCTCGTACACATGCGGCTCCACTCCGTACACCTCGTACACATGCGACTCTGCTCCGTACACCTCATACACACACCGATCCGCTCCGTACACCTCGTACACACGCGGCTCCGCTCCGTACACCTCGCACACACGCGGCTCCACTACGTTCACCTCATACACACATGGCTCCGCTCCGTACACCTCGTACACACATGGCTCCGCTCCGTACACCTCGTACACACAGGGCTCCGCTCCGTACACCTCGTACACACAGGGCTCCGCTCCGTACACCTCGTATACACGAGGCTCCGTACACCTCGTATACACGAGGCTCCGCTCCGTACACCCCATACACATGTGGCTCCTCTCTGTACACCTCGTACACACACGACTCCGCTCCGTACACCTCGTACACACACGGCTCCGCTCCGTACACCTCGCACGCACGCGGCTCCGCTCCGTACACCACGTACACACGCGGCTCCGCTCCGTACACCTCGTACACACGCGGCTCCGCTCTGTACACCTCGTACACACAGGGCTCCGCTCCGTACACCTTGTATACACGCGGCTCCGCTCCGTACACCCCATACACATGCGGCTCCGCTCTGTACACCTCGTACACACATGGCTCCGCTCCGTACACCCCATACACACATGGCTCCATTCCGTACACCTCATACCCAGGCGGCTCCGCTCCGTACACCCCATACCCATGCGGCTCCACTCTGTACAGCTCGTACACACATGGCTCTGCTCTGTACACCTCGTACACACACGGCTCTGCTCCGTACACCCCATACACACGCGGCTCCGCTCCGTACACCCCATACACATGCGGCTCCGCTCTGCACACCTCGTACACACATTGCTCCGCTCCGTACACCCCATACACACATGGCTCCGTTCCGTACACCTGATACCCAGGCGGCTCCGCTCCGTACACCCCATACACACGCGGCTCCACTCTGTACATCTCGTACACACATGGCTCTGCTCTGTACACCTCGTACACACACGGCTCTGCTCCGTACACCCCATACACACGCGACTCCGCTCCGTACACCCCATACACACGCGGCTCCGCTCTGTACACCTCGTACACACATGGCTCCGCTCCGTACACCCCATACACACATGGCTCTTTTCCGTACACCTCGTACACACAAGGCTCCGCTCCGTACACCCCATACACACATGGCTCCGTTCCGTACACCTCGTACACACGCGGCTCCGCTCCGTACACCCCATACACACGCGGCTTTGCTCCGTACACCTCGTACACACATGGCTCCGCACCGTACACCCCATACACACACGGCTCCGCTCCGTACACCCCATACACACACGGCTCTGCCCCGTACACCCCATACACACACGGCTCCGCTCCGTACACCCCATACACACATGGCTCCGTTCCGTACACCCCATACACACGCGGCTCCGCTCTGTACACCCCATACACACACGGCTCCATTCCGTACACCTCGTACACACGCGGCTCCGCTCCGTACACCCCATACACACGCGGCTCCGCTCTGTACACCTCGTACACACACGGCTCCGCTCCGTACACCCCATACACACACGGCTCCGCTCTGTACACCCCATACACACACGGCTCCGCTCCGTACACCCCATACACACGCGGCTCCGCTCTGTACACCCCATACACACACGGCTCCGCTCCGTACACCCCATACACACGCGGCTCCGCTCTGTACACCCCATACACACACGGCTCCGCTCTGTACACCTCGTACACACATGGCTCAGTTCCGTACACCCCATACACACATGGCTACATTCCGTACACCCCATACACACGCGGCTCCGCTCTGTACACCTCGTACACACATGGCTCCGCTCCGTACACCCCATACACACATGGCTCCTTTCCGTACACTTCGTACACACACAACTCCGCTCCGTACACCCCATACACACATGGCTCCGCTCCGTACACCCCATACACACATGTCTCCGTTCCGTACACCTCGTACACACGCGGTTCCTCTCCGTACACCTCGTACACACAGGGCTCCGCTCACCTCGCACACACGCGTCTCCTCTCCGTACACCTCGTACAC
Source organism: Dendrobates tinctorius (assembly GCF_039654945.1). Lineage (NCBI taxonomy): Eukaryota > Metazoa > Chordata > Amphibia > Anura > Dendrobatidae > Dendrobates > Dendrobates tinctorius. Next base: position 12,499,539 of record NW_027361818.1, read on the forward strand.
ACGCGGTTCCTCTCCGTACACCTCGTACACACAGGGCTCCGCTCCGTACACCTCGCACACACGGCTCCACTCCATACACCTCGTACATACGCGGCTCCTCTCCGTACACCTCATACACACGCGGTTCCTCTCCGTACACCTCGCACGCACGGCTCCACTCCGTACACCTCGTACACACAGGGCTCCGCTCCGTACACCTCGCACACACGGCTCCACTCCGTACACCTCGTACACACGCGGCTCCTCTCCGTACACCTCGTACACGCGCGGTTCCTCTCCGTACACCTCGTACACACACGGCTCCTCTCCGTACACCTCATACACACATGGCTCCGCTCCGTACACCCCCTACACACACAGCTCCGCTCCGTACACCCCATAGACACATGTCTCCGTTCCGTACACCTCGTACACACGCGGTTCCTCTCCGTACACCTCGTACACACAGGGCTCCGCTCCGTACACCTCGTACACACAGGGCTCCGCTCCGTACACCTCGTACACACGCGGCTCCTCTCCGTACACCTCGTACACACAAGGCTCCGCTCCGTACACCTCGCACACATGGCTCCACTCCGTACACCTCGTACACACGCGGCTCCTCTCCGTACACCTCATACACACGCGGTTCCTCTCCGTACACCTCGCACGCATGGCTCCACTCCGTACACCTCGTACACACAGGGCTCCGCTCCGTACACCTCGTACACACGGCTCCACTCCGTACACCTCGTACACACGCGGCTCCTCTCCGTACACCTCGTACACACGCGGTTCCTCTCCGTACACCTCGTACACACACGGCTCCTCTCCGTACACCTCATACACACAGGGCTCCGCTCCGTACACCTCATACACACACGGCTCCTTTCCGTACACCTCGTACACACACGGCTCCGTTCCGTACACCTCGTACACACACGGCTCCTCTCCGTACACCTCGCACACACAGGGCTCCGCTCCGTACACCTCATACACACACGGCTCCTCTCCGTACACCTCGTACACACACTGCTCCGTTCCGTACACCTCGTACACACACGGCTACTCTCCGTACACCTCGCACACACAGGGCTCCATTCCGTACACCTCATACACACACGGCTCCTCTCCGTACACCTCGTACACACAGGGCTCCGCTCCGTACACCTCGCACACACGGCTCCACTCCGTACACCTCGTACACACACTGCTCCGTTCCGTACACCTCGTACACACACGGCTCCTCTCCGTACACCTCGCACACACAGGGCTCCGCTCCGTACACCTCATACACACACGGCTCCTCTCCGTACACCTCGTACACACAGGGCTCCGCTCCGTACACCTCGCACACACGGCTCCACTCCGTACACCTCGTACACACGCGGCTCCTCTCCGTACACCTCGTACACACGCGGTTCCTCTCCGTACACCTCGTACACACAGGGCTCCGTTCCGTACACCTCACACACACGGCTCCACTCCGTACACCTCGTACACTCAGGGCTCCGCTCCGTACACCTCGCACACACGGCTCCACTCCGTACACCTCGTACACACGCCGCTCCTCTTCGTACACCTCGTACACACGCGGTTCCTCTCCGTACACCTCGTACACACACGGCTCCTCTCCGTACACCTCGTACACACAGGGCTCCGTTCCGTACACCTCATACACACACGGCTCCGTTCCGTACACCTCGTGCACACACGGCTCCTCTCCGTACACCTCGTACACACAGGGCTCTGCTCCGTACACCTCGTACACACACGGCTCCGTTCCGTACACCTCGTGCACACACGGCTCCTCTCCGTACACCTCGTACACACACGGCTCCGTTCCGTACACCTCGTGCACACACGGCTCCTCTCCGTACACCTCGTACACACAGGGCTCTGCTCCGTACACCTCATACACATACGGCTCCTCTCCGTACACCTCGTACACACACGGCTCCGCTCCGTACACCTCGTACACACACGGCTCCTCTCCGTACACCTCATACACACACGGCTCCGTTCCGTACACCTCGCACACACACGGCTCCGCTCCGTACACCTCGTACACATGCGGCTCCGCTCCGTACACCTCGTACACACACGGCTCCGCTCCGTACACCTCGTACACACGCGGTTCCTCTCCGTACACCTCATACACACATGGCTCCGTTCCGTACACCTCGTACACACACGGCTCCGCTCCGTACACCCCATACACATACAGCTCTGCTACATCTACCCTGTAAACCCCTCCTGACCCCACACATACTTATCTCATACAGCACCATGACAACAGCCAACAGCACAGTAGACTCCTGCAGACACCAAAAGGCAAGGCTGAGCGCACAGGACCTGTGAAGAGGTCACAGGAGGGGCGGAGTCAGGGGTCTCATGATTAGGGGTCTGAACAAAGGCTCCTGATCATGTGACTGATGACTCCTCCCCTCCTGTGACCTCATCACAGGTCCTGCGAACAGAGAAGGCAAGCGACACTGTGAGTGGCTGCGGGGACGGGGGTCTCATGCTACGGTGAGGATAGGGTGCGTGCGTGGGGGGGTGTGGTGGCTTATCTCTCCGCAGTGCGGAGGAACTTGGAAACTATCACCGCCATGCCCGCAGAGGGCCAGCGGCAGGAGCAACAGTGGCCGCAGCAGCTGGCAAGCAGCCAGATGATCGGGCGCTGCCGCCCACGGCCCACATGACAGCGGCCCAGCGGGAAAATGCCCGGTTGGTTATATTGCCAATCCGGGCCTGTTACTCAGGTTACGCAGGAGGTGGAACTTCAGGTAGGAGCCCTGCAAAGAGAGAAGATAGCTTTCTATGTCCTGGCTGGTCTCTCTCACCCGGTTCTTCTCGGTCTCCCCTGGTTGCGAGCTCACCTTAGAATGGCATAATGGTAGGAGAGAGAAGTCTGGGAGCTTGCATCGTATCCACATAGAAAACCACTCTGGGCTGGGTCCAATCTTGCAAAGGTTGGTGCACGCTTCGCTGGTGAGCACAGCATGAATCCAAGAAAAAAATCAGCACACCAACCCTTAAAAAGTTGCAAAACTTTATTCAGCTATTTAAGCCATATTAAAATGTAGAAAACAACCTGACATGTTTCTGGTGCGCTAGAAGCACCCTTAGCCATAGGTATATAAAAACAGAATACACAGACATAATATAATGACGGAAGACTAGTGTTGAGCATTCCAATACCGCAAGTATCGGGTATCAGCCGATATTAGCTGTATCGGAATTCCGATACTGACTTCCGATACTTTTGTCAGATAGGATACCGGAATCGGAAGTTCCCATAATGCTATGAGCCTGCTTGCTTTGATTAAGCCAATGGGAATCCTCCGAAGTGTGGGCACATCCTGTTAGGCATGTAGGCATGTTAACTATTGGCATGGCTGTGATTGGCTGCCGAAATGATGTCATGATGCACTATAAAAACCGCTGCAGCCGCCATTTCTGGTTCACTCTGCTGTGAATTCAGTTAGGGACAGGCTGCTGTAGAAGACTGTGAGGGACAGTTAGAAATAGCGATTCCACCAAACATCTAGTGCTTTACCCAGGCTACATAAACCACCACTGTAGCCTTCTTTGCCCTAGCAGCAGTGTTCACAGCTGTCTGCAAGGGCTGTGTGAGTGCAGCTCACGCTGTGGAGTGGGTCCTGCAGCCACGTCAGGCTGTAGGCTGCCCAGCGTGCCTCACTGCTGCCTCATACATCTTTTAATTTTTGAGCTGCATTTTTTACATAATTTCAATCTAGTGTGCTTCCATCCGTATCCATATACGTTGGTTGCAAACACTAGTAGTAGACAGCGGAGCCTTTCTGCAGCCTGTCAGTGCTAGTGTCCACTTTGCTGCACTGTTCACGGCTGTCAGAGAGGTCTCTGACTGTGTGTGAGTGCAGCTCACGCTGAGTAGAGTGTCCTGCAGCTACGTCTGGTTGTAGGACGCTCAACGTGCGTCACTGCCTCACACATATTTGTCTTTGAGTGCAGCTCATTTTTTCTCCTATTAGTGTGCATCCATCCGTATCCATCAAAATTGGTTGGTTGCAAACACTATATAGGAGTAGATAGAGGAGCCTTTTTTTCTGGCTTGTGCCCTGCCGGCGCAGCCAGGTTAGTATTACCCAATTTTTTTGGAGCCTCATCTTTTGCATTGTAGGTTACCTGCCTGCATTGTAATAGCTCCAAAAAGTTGGTGATACTATCAGTTTCAATTCTTTGTTCACATACTTTGAGTTTGTTTCCAACAAAGAAACCACAAAAAAAGTTCACCAAACACTACATTTGGAACTTGTGTAGGCCACAATAGCTCCTATTAAAGTGTAGTCCACACACAAACACTTCATAAAATTAGTGTTTCTTGTACCTGTAACCAGCTGTTCAGGAATAAGCACACTAAGGCCCCCTTTTGTACTTTTCTGCCTATCTTAAGCAGTCTGGCAAGATGAAGAAGGCAGGGAGTAAGGCGCGTGGGCGTGGGCGTGGGCATGGAGTTTCAGCAGGGAGAGGACGTGGGGATTCTGCATGTAGAGCACGTGGGGATTCTGGGCCTGCTGCGGGCACCAGTGGATCAGCATCCCCCAGTTTTAGCAGGCAACAGAACTTTATGCACAGCTTTGTAGGACCTCAACGTACCCCACTGCTGCGGGAGGAACAAATTGAAGCCGTTGTCGTATGGATGGCAGCTAACGCATCGACTTCAATTACTTCCACAGCCTCTCAGGACCAGAGCACCGAAGAGCAACCATCTGTCTCTTCACCACCTGCCAAAGTGCCCAGGCAGTCAGAGAGACATGGACAGGAGCCATCACAGTCTCTACTTCTGTTCTCGGAATCTGTTGGCTTTGAAAGAGGGGGCCATCAAGCAGCATTCCTGAATGTGAAGAAGAGGGAGTATGCAGTGATGCGCAACTTCTTTGTCCCTCTGAATCTGAAGAGGCGAGTAGGCCAGTGCCTATGGTCAGCACACCTCAGTACACATCAGATGATGACGAGACTCAGTTGCCACTTTCTGGTGCGTACGGTGCTGGCGAGACAACCCCGGAGAAGCAGCTGTTTGAAGAGGGGAGGGAAGATGATGAGGTCCTTGACCCATCATGGCGTGAGGAACATGAAGGTGGTGGGAGCAGCTCAGAGGAAGAGATTCCCCTACCGGCCAAAACAGTAGGCAGAGGGAGGGGGAAGACTTGGTTGCCTGTACCCTCCACTTCGGCACCCGTTAGGAGCATTCCTCATTCCAAAGGCAAAACGGGCGCTCCCAAGACTTGCAGTGCGTGGTCCTTTTTTGACACAGTTGCAGATGACATTTGCTTTGTCAAATGCAAGCTGTGTCATCAGAAAGTCAAAAGAGGGAGAAATGTCAGCAACCTCAATACCACAAATATGTGGAAACATGTGCGCACCAAGCACGAGTTGGAGCTGCAGAGACACCCTGAAGACGTAGGCCAATGTACAGCACCACCTACCACCTCTTCAGTTCGTGTTGGGGCCTCTTCCTCCAGCTCACACACTGCTGGTTCGGCTTCCTCACAGGATCGCCAAGGAAGAACCTCTGCCACTGTTGTCCGGAGACCCTGTCAGATTCCACCCATAGCAGCACGTTCCCATCCATCACAGCCATCGGTAGCACAGGCATGGGATAAAAGGCGCCCTTACTCGGCAAACCATCCCCGAGCACAGTCTCTGAATGCTGGCATTGCCAAACTTCTGGCAGTTGAAATGCTGTCATTCAGGCTGGTGGACACTGACACCTTCCAGGACTTAATGGCATTGGCAGTCCCCCAATACAACGTGCCCAGCCGCTTTTATTTCAGCAGGCGAGCCGTCCCTGCCCTGCAGAAACATGTTGAGGGCAAAATAAAACATGCGCTACTAAACGCCGTTAGTAGCAAGGTCCACCTGACCACCGATGCGTGGACCAGTAACCATGGACAGGGACGATACCTTTCCCTCACTGCCCACTGGGTCAATGTTGTGGAGCCGGGTACAGATCTGGAGAGTGGCGCTGTACGTGTTCTTCCAACGCCATGGATTGCAGGACTCCAGTCTGTACACATAGACTCCTCCTCCTACTCAAGTTCCTCAGAAACAGCAGAGCAGGAGCCTGTTACGACCGATATGAGCACAGCCGTGGCCAAACGTCAACAGGCTGTACTCAAATTAATTTCTTTGGGGAATCGAAGCCACACAGCGCAGGAGCTCTGGAATGCTATCAAGCAGGAGAGCGATGTGTGGTTTGGGCCAGCGAATCTCCAGCCGGGCTTGGTAGTGTGTGACAATGGCCGAAATCTGGTGGCAGCTCTTGGCCTAGGCAACCTCACACACATCCCATGTCTGGCACATGTGCTTAACTTGGTCATGCAGAGCTTTCTGAGGGACTATCCGGATCTTGATGCACTGTTGCACAAGGTCCGCATAGAGTGCGCTCACTTGCGGCGTTCCAGCACGGCAAGATCGCGCCTCGCTGCTCTGCAGCGACGATTTGGCCTTCCGGGACATCGCATCATATGTGACCTACCCACCCAGTGGAATTCAACGTTACATATGTTGGAGCGGTTGTGTGAGCAGCAGGCAGCAGTCATGGAGTACCAGCTGCATCAGGCGCAAACAAGTCGCACTGTGCGCCGTTCACACTTCAGCACCATTGAGTGGGCCTCTATGAAGGACATCTGCCTCGTTTTGCGTGCCTTCGATGAATCCACGCGGATGGCGAGTGCAGATGATGCACTAGTCAGCATGACTGTCCCCCTTATCTGCCTGCTTCAACAAACACTGCAAGCACTAAGGGATTAGGTTTCGGAAGAGGTGGAGGATGAGGAGTCCCAAATGCCATCTGCTTCTGGACAGTCTGCGCTACGTGTTTCCTCACAAAGGCCTAGGCAGGGGACACTTTGTGAGGAGGATGAGGAGGAGTCGATGGAGGAGGAAGACATCTCTCCAGAGGAGGGAGGTACACAAACCTCTACTCAGTATGTACAGCGAGGGTGGGGTGATGCAGAGCAGGCCGAGGTCACGCCTCAAACAGGGGACAGCGGTTCTTTGGCAGTTGGGAGTCTGCAGCACATGGTTGATTTCATGCTGCAGTGCCTGAGAAACGACCGCCGCATCGCCCACATTCTCGTCTCGGCTGATTATTGGGTGTACACCCTCCTAGATCCTCGCTACCGGGACAGCGTACAAAGGCTCATACCAACGTTGAACCGGGAGCGTAAACTGCGAGAGTACGAAGAGTCACTGGTGCAGTCCGTAATGTTTTCCATTCCACCCGACAGCATTGTTGCTAGTGCTTTACAAAGCAGCTCTGTGCGTCGAGGCAGTGGAGGAAACTCTGCACAAAGAGGGAGCAGAGGCAGCGCCGCAGCACAAGGCAAGACCACTATGTCCCAAATGTGGCAAAGTTTTGTGTGTCCACCACAATTGTCTACACCATCAGCGACGCCTCGAGTCAGCAGGAGGCAACGCTTCCGTCAGATGGTGTCAGACTACATGTCTTGCCCTGTCACTGTACTCCCAGATGGCTCTTCCCCCTTCAAGTTTTGGGTCTCTAAGCTGGATACATGGCCAGAGCTTAGCCAGTATGCATTGGAGGTGCTGGCTTGTCCTGCTGCCAGTGTATTATCGGAACGCGTCTTTAGTGCCGCAGGTGGTGTACTAACAGACCGTCGCACGCGACTATCTTCCGATAATGTTGACCGGCTGACTTGTCTGAAAATGAACAAGGCCTGGATCTCCAAAGACTTTGCCATTCCTCTTACAGACTAAATTAGTGGTTGGCAACTGTATCCAGGTCTGCTGGTGTGTTCATTTTTCTACCACCTGAACTATAATCCCTGTGCTTCAACACAGCCAGTTGTCGCTCAGATGTGTCATTTGCACAGAGAAACACACTAGCTCCTGTGTTAGTGGGGTTCAGTAACGCCAGCTGATCCCCTGCTGTGTGGACGGCAAAGTCACCAGCTCCATCAACATTCAAACCACTACTGATTTTTAACCGTGCCCAACTTAGGTCTCTGGCTCCACTGTCTCTACTATTTCCCCTGGCCTCCAACCCCGCCATCTACATCTCTGAAGTGGCGTCAGCACAATCTACACTTGTTCCTGTGTTTCTGTGGCTCAGTCCCATCAGTTTATCCCCTGATGTGTGTCCGGCAAGGTCTCCTGCTCTGTCCACATTCCCATAACCAGTAGTGGGAATGAGGACAGAGCTGGCGAACTTGCCGGACAAACATCAGGGGATAAACTGACGGGACTGAGCACCAGTAACACAGGAACAAGTGTAGATTGTGCTGACGCCACTTCAGAGATGTAGCTGGCGGGGTTGGAGGCCAGGGTAAATAGTAGAGACAGTGGAGCCAGAGGCCTAAGTGGAGCATGGTTAGAATCAGTAGTAGTCAACAACCTCCATAAAAACCGCTGCCCATTGGCCTCTGCATGCGGCATGCGTAATCCTGGGCTCCAACAGCGTCAGTTGGTGTTCAGAAGTGTCTCCACAGAGCCAAACACATTCGTTCAAGTGTTAGTGGGGTTCAGCACTGCCAGCTGTTCCCCTGCTGTGGAGATGGCAAGTCTCCTGCTGCCTACACCTGCCAAAATCCAGTAGGCCCCAGCCTGCTCCTCGCCTGATCCTGGGCTCCAACAGCGTCAGTTGGTGTTCAGAAGTGTCGTCTCCACAGAGCCAAACACATTCGTTCAAGTGTTAGTGGGGTTCAGCACTGCCAGCTGTTCCCCTGCTGTGGAGATGGCAAGTCTCCTGCTGCCTACACCTGCCAAAATCCAGTAGGCCCCAGCCTGCTCCTCGCCTGATCCTGGGCTCCAACAGCGTCAGTTGGTGTTCAGAAGTGTCGTCTCCACAGAGCCAAACACATTCGTTCAAGTGTTAGTGGGGTTCAGCACTGCCAGCTGTTCCCCTGCTGTGGAGATGGCAAGTCTCCTGCTGCCTACACCTGCCAAAATCCAGTAGGCCCCAGCCTGCTCCTCGCCTGATCCTGGGCTCCAACAGCGTCAGTTGGTGTTCAGAAGTGTCGTCTCCACAGAGCCAAACACATTCGTTCAAGTGTTAGTGGGGTTCAGCACTGCCAGCTGTTCCCCTGCTGTGGAGATGGCAAGTCTCCTGCTGCCTACACCTGCCAAAATCCAGTAGGCCCCAGCCTGATCCTCGCCTAATCCTGGGCTCCAACAGCGTCAGTTGGTGTTCAGAAGTGTCGTCTCCACAGAGCCAAACACATTCGTTCAAGTGTTAGTGGGGTTCAGCACTGCCAGCTGTTCCCCTGCTGTGGAGATATCAAGTCTCCTGCTGCCTACACCTGCCAAAATCCAGTAGGCCCCAGCCTGCTCCTCGCCTGATCCTGGGCTCCAACAGCGTCACAAGTGTTCAGAAGTGTCGTCTCCACAGAGACTCCACAGACACTCCACACATTCGTTCAAGTGTTAGTGGGGTTCAGCACTGCCAGCTGTTCCCCTGCTGTGGAGATGGCAGTCTCTCCTGCTGTCTCCGCATTCCAAAGACAGTAGGCCACTGCTTACACCCTCATATTTCCTGGGCTTCAACACAACCAGTTGTAGCTCGGAAGTGCCATCCACACGGAAAGAGACACTTGCTCCCGTGTCTCAGTGGGGTTCAGTAACGTCAGCTGTTCCCCTGCTGTGTGGATGGCAGTCTCTCCTGCTGTCTCCGCATTCCAAAGACAGTAGGCCTCTGCCTACACCCTCCTATTTCCTGGGCTTCAAGACAGCCAGTTGTAGCTCGGAAGTGCCGTCCACACGGAAAGAGACACTTGCTCCCGTGTCTCAGTGGGGTTCAGTAACGCCAGCTGTTCCCCTGCTGTGTGGATGGCAGTCTCTCCTGCTGTCTCCGCATTCCAAAGACAGTAGGCCTCTGCCTACACCCTCCTATTTCCTGGGCTTCAACACAGCCAGTTGTAGCTCGGAAGTGCCGTCCACATGGAAAGAGACACTTGCTCCCGTGTCTCAGTGGGGTTCAGTAACGCTAGCTGATCCCCTGCTGTGTGGATGGCAAAGTCTCCTGCTGCCTACACAGTCCTACTTCTACTGATTTTTAACCGTGCTCCAATTAGGCCTGTGGCTCCACTGTCTCTCGTATTTCCCCTGTCCTCCAACCCTGCCAGTTACAGCTCCGAAGTGGCGTCTGCACAATCCACACTTGTTCCTGTGTTACAGGTGTTCAGTCCGGTCAGTTAATCCCCTGATGTGTGTCCGGCAATGTCGCCTGCTCTGTCCACATTTTATGGGAATGTGGACAGAGCAGGCGACATTGCCGGACACACATCAGGGGATTAACTGACCGGACTGAACACCTGTAACACAGGAACAAGTGTGGATTGTGCAGACGCCACTTCGGAGCTGTAACTGGCGGGGTTGGAGGACAGGGGAAATACAAAAATCAGTGAAGCCACAGGCCTAAGTGGAGCTTGGTTAAAATTAGTAGAAGTCTACAACCGATCTTAAAATTTCTTCAATGCAGCCTCAGCCTGCTCCGTGCTTGTCCCTGGGCTTCAACACAGCCAGTTGTTGCTCGGAAGTGCTGTCTTCACAGAGTAAAACACTAGCTCCTGTGTTTGTGGGGTTCAGTAACGTCAGCTGTTCCCCTGCTGTTTTGATGGCAATCTGTCCTGCTGCCTCCCAATTGACAGCACATCAGACCTCAGCCTGCTAAGTGCTTGTCCCTGGGCTCCAACATCGCCAGTTGCTGCTCATAACTGACTTTGGCACGGGTACTCCCTCCTGCCCAGCTTGGTTCCAGCCCTGCCTGCTGTTTCCGGGAAGTGTCAATGTCAGTTTGCCACCCCAAGTTGCCATGTCGTGTTGCGGTTGGGTTAGCCGAGGCTAGGGTGCCAGCAGTTTAGGTGCTTCCTATGTGGACTGCGGGTTCTGGTAAGAAAGGCTTGTTCCGTAGTGCCAGTAGGACAAGCACCCCCGTTAGGACTGTGTGATTCGGTAACTGCGGCCAGCTTGCGGCATGCCAACTTTGCTTTTCAGGGGTAACTTCAGCTGCCCCTCCGGGTTCCAGCACCGTCAGCTGGTTCTCGGCAGAGCCTTTGGCCTAGGTGCCTCCATCTCGGTATCCGAGTTCCGGCAACGTCTGCTGGTCCTTGGTAGTGCTTTGTAGCACAGGTACCTCCTGCTTAGTAACCGGGTTCCAGCACCATCAGCTGGTCCTCGGTTGTTCCATTGGCTCTTATTCCTTCTGCTGCCCCTCCGGGTGCCAGCACTGTCAGCTGGTCCTCGCTATTTCCATTTGCTCTTGCAGCTTATGCTACCCATCCGGGTTCCAGCACCGTCAGCTGGTTCTCGGCAGAGCCTTTGGCGTAGGTGCCTCCATCTCGGTATCCGAGTTCCGGCAACGTCTGCTGGTCCTTGGTAGTGCTTTGTAGCACAGGTACCTCCTGCTTAGTAACCGTGTTCCAGCACCGTCAGCTGGTCCTCGGTTGTGCCATTGGCTCTTATTCCTTCTGCTGCCCCTCCGGGTGCCAGCACTGTCAGCTGGTCCTCGCTATTTCCATTTGCTCTTGCAGCTTATGCTACCCATCCGGGTTCCAGCACCGTCAGCTGGTTCTCGGCAGAGCCTTTGGCCTAGGTGCCTCCATCTCGGTATCCGAGTTTCGGCAACGTCTGCTGGTCCTTGGTAGTGCTTTGTAGCACAGGTACCTCCTGCTTAGTAACCGGGTTCCAGCACCGTCAGCTGGTCCTCGGTAGTGCCATTGGCTCTTGTTCCTTCTGCTGCCCCTCCGGGTGCCAGTACCGTCAGCTGGTTCAAGAGGACAAAGAACAGGAAGACAACCACCAAGATGCAGAACAACAAGAGAGAGAAGACAAAGAAGCATAAAAAAACAAAGCAGAAGAACATTAAGCATAAGACTAATACTCTGAGCAAATGATATTATCTTATTTATAAGCAGAAGAAGACTAAGCAGTGTATGGGGGTGAGTCCGTTCCTCCTCGTGGTGCCCCTGGAAAAGGCCTGCTGCTGCAGGCCAAACTGAACGTGGACAAATCCTGTTGTAAATCTTTTGTGACAGGCAGAATGGAAGGTGTAAACTTCTAACTTTTCTAGATAACAACTACAGGAATGCCTGACACAAATAAGAATATGATGAAGAAGAATAGGAAGAAGATGAAGAAGTTGAATATGTAGAATAATAATTGTTGAATAAGAAGAATATGAAGAATGTAAAAAAAGGAAGTAGAAGAATTTAAAAAAAGCAAGAAGAAGAAGAATTTAAAAAAAGGAAGAAGAAGAATGTAAAAAAAGGAAGAAGAAGAAGAAGAAGAATGTAAAAAAAGGAAGAAGAAGAAGAAGAAGAATGTAAAAAAAGGAATAAGAAGAAGAAGAAGAAGGTAAAAAAAGGAAGAAGAATAAGAAAGAACAAGAAAGAAGAAGAAGACTACATGTCTGGCAAAATATAAATGAGGCTAACATAGTCAATATCTTTGTAACTCCTAACGTCTTTAAAAAAAAAGTTTAATTCCTGCTATTCCATTTGAATGGGCTAAACCTCTATGGCTTTAATGTCTCCTCCACCTCCCACAATACATTCTACATTATTCTTAGTTGTTTTTCTTCATGTAGAATTAACCTACAAGGAAAGAAAGGTTTTTTTTTAATTCCGATATTTTGGCCCCATTGACTTGCATTGGTTCCCGGTATCGGAATCGGCGATACCGATACTTTTTTTAAGATCGGCCGATCCATTCCGATCCGATATTTTCAAGTATCGGCTGGTATCGCTCAACTCTACGGAAGACCAATCAGAAAACATCAACAGTTAATCTCAAAAGTGAAAACACCTGAGAAAAAGGAATCACAATAGGCAAAATCACTAGATGCGACAAATCAGTAAATACAATTCAAATCATTGCTAAAATTCATACCACCGGGAAATTTAGTGTCAAGCTTTAGAATTAGAGTTGAGCGATACCGTCCGATACTTCAAAGTATCGGATCGGAATGGATCGGCCGATCTTAAAAAAAAGTATCGGTATCGCCGATTCCGATACCGGAAGTCCCATTCAAGTCAATGGGACTTCCGGTATCGGAATAAGAAAAATCCTGTTTTTCCCTTGTACAGCCTCTCTGGGGTCTGTACGGGCCTTTCGGGGGGCTGTGCCGGCCTGCCAGGGGGTCTGTGCAGGCTCCGGTGGTCTGTGCCGGCCTGCCGGGGGGCTGTGCCGGCCTGCCAGGGGGGCTGTGCAGGCTCCGGTGGGCTGTGCCGGCCTGCCGGGGGGCTGTGCCGGCCTGCCGGGGGGCTGTGCAGGCTCCGGGGGGCTGTGCCGGCCTGCCGGGGGGCTGTGCAGGCTTCGGGGGTCTGTTCAGGCATCGTCCGATGGGACTACAAGTCCCATCGGGCGATGCCTGCTACCATGACAGTGATTGACACATTAGCCAATGATGGGACAGTAGTAGTCCCATCATCCGGCTAATGTGTTGAATGTAAAAAAAAAAAAAAAAAATTACATGCTACATACATACAACATGCATACTACATACATGCTACATTCATACTACATACATGCTACATTCATACTACATATACACTACATGCAACATACATACTACATACATACTACATGCAACATACATACTACATATATACTACATGCATGCAACATGCATACTACATATATACTACATGCTACATACATACTACATATATGCTACATACATACATATATACTACATGCATGCTACATACATACTACATACATACTACATATATGCTACATACATACTACATGCTACATACATACTACATATATACTACATGCATGCTACATACATACTACATGCTACATACATACTACATATGTACTACATACATACCACATACATACTACATACATGCTACATACATACTACATATATACTACATGCATGCTACATACATACTACATACATACTACATATATACTACATACTACATACATACTACATGCATGCTATATACATACTACATGCTACATACATACTACATATATACTACATGCATGCTACATACATAATACATACTACATACATACTACATACATACTACATACATACTACATGCATGCTACATACATACTACATGCTACATACATACTACATATATACTACATACATACTACATGCATGCTACATACATACTACATGCTACATACATACTACATATATACTACATGCATGCTACATACATACTACATATATACTACATGCATGCTACATACATACTGCATGCTACATGCATGCTACATACATACTACATACATACTACATGCTACATACATACCACATATATGCTACATACATACTACATACAATACATTCATACAATACATACATAGACATACAGTACATATAACATAGAGTAAGATACTTACCAATACTTGTCACATTGTTCCCCGAAGCCATTGTCTTTTACGGAATAAATATTAACATAACAAACCACAAAAATACTCACCCACGATCTGAAGCAGTCCACGAGTGTGTCCCACGACGATCTTGGGTAGAGAACTGCAGCATCAGCTGTTGCTGCTGTTCTCTACGGGCTGCAGGAATCCAATGACGGAAGGTAGGTATCCTTCCGCACTGTATTCCTCCGCCACTTAAAAAAAAAAAAAAGTCCCTAGTCTCACTTTATGCCATTGCTGTGTGGGAAATTCCCACGCAGCAATGGCATAAAGTGAGACTAGGGACTTTTTTTTTTTTTTAAGTGGCGGAGGAATACAGTGCGGAAGAATACCTACCTTCCCTCATTGGATTCCTGCAGCCCGTAGAGAACGGCAGCAACAGCTGATGCTGCAGTTCTCTACCCAAGATCGTCGTGGGACACACTCGTGGACTGCTTCGGATCGTGGGTGAGTATTTTTGTGGTTTGTTATGTTAATATTTATTCCGTAAAAGACAATGGCTTCGGGGAACAATGTGACAAGTATTGGTAAGTATCTTACTCTATGTTATATGTACTGTATGTCTATGTATGTATTGTATGAATGTATTGTATGTAGTATATATGTGGTATGTATGTAGCATGTAGTATGTATGTAGCATGCATGTAGCATGTAGTATGTATGTAGCATGCATGTAGTATATATGTAGTATGTATGTAGCATGCATGTAGTATGTATGTAGTATGTATGTAGTATATATGTAGTATGTATGTAGCATGTAGTATGTATGTAGCATGCATGTAGTATATATGTAGTATGTATGTAGCATGTAGCATGCATGTAGTATGTATGTAGTATGTATGTAGCATGTAGTATGTATGTAGTATGTATGTAGTATGTATGTAGTATGTATGTAGTATGTATTTAGTATATATGTGTTATGTATGTGGTATGTATGTAGTATATATGTGGTATGTATGTAGTATGTATGTAGTATGTATGTAGCATGTAGTATGTATGTAGCATGTATGTAGTAAGTATGTAGCATGTAGTATGTATGTAGCATGCATGTAGTATGTATGTAGTATTTTTTTTTTTAACATTTAACACATTAGCCGGATGATGGGACTACTACTGTCCCATCATTGGCTAATGTGTCAATCACTGTCATGGTAGCAGGCATCGCCAGATGGGACTTGTAGTCCCATCGGACGATGCTTGCACAGACCCCCGGACATCAGCACAGCCCCCCGGCAGGCCGGCACAGCCCCCCGGCAGGCCGGTACAGACCCCCACAGGGTGCACAGACCACCGGCAGGCCGGCACAGACCACCGGCAGGCCGGTACAGACCCCGGGCAGTCCACACAGCCCCCCGGCAGGCCGGCACAGCCCCCCGGCAGGCCGGCAGAGACCCCCGGAAGGCCCGAAATGACGGCGCATCATGATGCGCACACACCGCGCATCATGATGACGTCAGGCTGTCAATCAACTTTGAACTTCCGATTCCGATGCCGACTTCCGATATTGAAAAAATATCGGAAGTCGGTATCTGATTTCCGATACAGCAAGTATCGGCCGATACCCGATACTTGCGGTATCGGAATGCTCAACACTATTTAGAATCCAAAAGGCTTCACGTATATTTAACAAATTCTGACCACTCCGGATGGGGGTATTAAATCTTTCCAGACCATAAAACACAAATCATCCTATATTGCCTTGATGTATTTGAACAAAATGTTTTGCTGCTCCGGAGTAAGAAGCGTTTTTTTTGTTCAATATTTTTTAAATGTTCGGCTATCCTTTTTTTTTATCTTGCATATAGTACAGCCGATATATTGAATTTTACATACAGTGCATCAAACACAGTAACCAACAAATTGACTGTCACAATTCATGAAGATAGCAATATTTTGGGAAAAGCCATTATATGAAAAAATGGATTTAGTTTTATCCATGACGTATGTGCAAACTCCACATCTGGAACCGGCACATTTATAAAATCCAGTAACAGTTAGCCATGAATTAGTGCCATAAGATGATTTTAACAAACTCGGAGACAAATAATTTGCCAAACTTGTGCCCCTCCGGGCAACATACCGGCAACCTGTTTGTATAATTTGTCTGAACTTTTCATCCTGGTTTACGACAGGCAAATATTTTCTCACAATTTCCCTGATCTGATTAAATTGAGGACTGAAAGGAGTCGAAAAAGTTACTACCGATTATCAGAAATTAAAGTTTTTTTAGTAGAAGTAGAGAACCTAGGCTTATTTGATTCTCTATGGAACGCATCATTGACATTCCGATAGTTGTACCTTCGGTCATATAACCGTTTGGTAATGATTTTACTTTCTCGCAGAAAAAGATCATTATTTGAGCACAAACGTTGTGCTCTATTAAATTCCCCATAGGGGATAAATTTGATGGTGTGTCTTTTCTAGATATTTTTCTCACGGGGGATTCAATCACTGGTAAAGTGAATACCACTATCTTTAGAAAAGAAACCGCAGGTAACTCCCTGTTGTTATCCTCATCATGTCATCCCCAACACACCATCAAATCTATCCTCTATGGGGAATTTAATAGAGCAAATCGTTTGTGCTCAAATAATGATCTTTTTCTGCAAGAAAGTAAAATCATTACCAAACGGTTATATGACAGAGGATACATCTATCACATCTAGTGATTTTGCCTATTGTTACTCCTTTTTCTCAGGTATTGCCACTTTTGTGATTAATTGTTGATGTTTTCTGATTGGTCTACCATCATATTATTTCTGTGTATTCTGTTTTTATATACCTATGACTAAGGGTGCTTCCAGCTCACCAGAAACGCGTCAGCTTGTTTCCTACATTTTAATACGGCTTAAATAGATGAATAAAGTTTGCAATTTTTTAAGGGTTGGTGTGCCAATTTTTTTCTTTTTTCTGGCATAATGGTAGTATACTGTGCTGGGGAGGGTCCTGCCAGGGATGGTGTTTGCTGCCGGTGCGTCCTGTAGGTGTTCCTCGTTCCCTTTTTTCCTCGCTGGGTTGCCTTTCACCTATGGTTCATTCGCGGATGACTTCGATAACAAAGAAGCTGAGAACCTTCCTCCGCATCTGTTATGGATCTGCCACATAAGACTAGGGTAGAGGGGGGAAAACTGACCCTGCACTATGACTAGGCTGATACCCTACGATGGAGTGGGCGACCCATTCCTTGCGAATAGACCCACGACGATCCTAGGTTACTCTCAAGCGAAGACCTATAGATAAATCTTTCAGGGACCCCGCTCCCCCTAACGACTTCTCATGCAAAGACCTATAGATAGGGGGAAGGGAGTCCATGAAAGATTTAAGGACTGGGTATAAAAATGGGTCACCTCCTAATAGAAAACACAGAGAAGGCTGCAGAAACCAACTGAAAACAGAAACAAAGACTAGCAGAACCAGAGGTTCCAGCACTGCACAAATTACACACACAGAAGGCAAAGCACCAAGCCAGAACTCAAGTGGATTAACACTGTTGTCCAGCAAGGACTAGGAGGTAGGTGCAGGTTAATAAAGAGTGATACAATCACCTGACCCAAGACAAACCCAGCACCAGAGGAAAAAGACCAGCAGCCGGAACACCACAAGAAAATGGTGGATAGTCACAAACTAAACAGATTCTAACAGTACCTCCCCTTTAACGATGATCCCTCGGATCCTCTAGGCCGTGCCTTATTCGGAAATCTTCTGTGAAAATCCTTATTTAACCTTGAGGCTGAGATGTCCACAGTTTTCACCCAGGAACTGTTCTCGACTGAAACCCTTCCAGGACACGAGATGCTGTAACCCTCCTCTGTGCCACCTGGAATCAAGAATGCGTGAAATCTCAGACTCGCAATCCTCATCAATTGGAGGAGCAGACGGCATAGCCACTTTATCTAGTGTGCCAACTTTCTTCAGCAAAGATACATGAAAATCTCAATTAATTTTTCAGGAAGAAGGAAAGTCCAATCTCACCTCTGCCTAGTTGACAATCTGAACCACTTTGAAGGGTCCTACAAACGTAGGCCCCAACTTTTTAGAAGGGATCTTCAAACACAGATTCCTAGAGGACAACCCAACCATATCCCCACAACAAAACTTGCCTCCCTTCTTGTCAAAATATTTCTTAGACCTCCTACTTGCCTGATTCACATTATGGCGCACACTGGTCCAAACCCTTTCCAAATTTCCAGAAAAACTCTCCTCCTCAGGCACCGCCGCCCCAATCCTAGAAAAAGGACCGAAAGATAAATTCTTCCCAGTACAACAAAAAAAGGAGAACACCCAGCTGAAGATGTATAATTATTGAGTGCAAACTCAGCTAATGGTAGATATTCCAACCACATCTCCTGATTGTCTGCTACAAAACATCTCAAAAACTGCTCAACGTCCTGGTTCTTCCTCTCGGTCTGTTCATTGGACTCCGGATGATAACCCGATCAAAATGACAAATGAACCTTAAGTCTGTCACAAAAAGCACGCTAAAATCGAGCCAGAAACTGTGGTCCCCTATCGGAGACAATGTCCATGGGAACACCGTGGAGTCTGACAATCTCTTTCACAAATGCCCTGGCAAGTGTCTTAGCGCAGGGTAATTTATTGAACGGGACCAGATGACACATCCTGTTAAACCGGTCCACTACAACCCAGATGACAGAAAAACCCTCAGAGACCGGCAGGTCGGTGATAAAATCCATTGCAAGGTGTGTCCATGGAAAACTAGGAACCTCTAACGGGCAAAGCAACCCTGCCACTGGAGCATGAGAAGCCTTAGACTTAGCGCACATGATAAACTGAAGCACCCACTTGACGATTTGTCTTAGCCACCCCGCCACCAGAAACTTCGACCGTTCGTTTTTCTAGTTTCGGCAATCCCTGGATGACCCGCCAAATGAGACTCATGACATTCCGTAAACAAAACTCTCCTCAGGGATTTAGGCACAAATAATTTCCCATACAGAGTGTTAGTTGGTGCCGCATCCTGGGATTTAAGAATGCTATTTTCCACCTAATGTTTCCACCACCACTCCTCTCTGCAAAATAGATTCCTCCTTTTCAGTATTAACCGCTGGGGAGAAACTTCGAGACAAAGCATCAGCTTTAACCATTCTTTGTCCCAGGGATATACTGTATGTAGTGTTCAGCATTCCGATACCGCAAATATCGGGTATCAGCCGATATTCGCGGTATCGGAATTCCGATACTGAGTTCCGATACTTTTTGCATATCGAATACCGGAATCGGAAGTTCCCATAATGCTGTGAGCCAGTTTGATTTGATTCAGCCAATGAGGAATCCTCAGAAGTGTGGGCACATCCTGTTAGGCATGTAGGCATGTTAACTAATGGCATGGCTGTGATTGGCTGCTGAAATGATGTCATGATGCACTATAAAAGCCGCCGCCATTTTGGGTTCACTCTGCTGTGAATTCAGTTAGGGACAGGACGCTGCTCTTGTGACTCTGAGGGACAGTTAGAAATATCGATTTGCTAGATTGTGCTTTACCCAGGCTAGTTTAGCAACCCCTGTGAGAAGCTTTCTTTTGCCTTGCAGCGCTGTTCACAGCTGTCTGCAAGGTCTGTGTGAGTGCAGCTCATGCTGTAGTGTTGTCCTGCAGCCACCTCTGGTTGTAGGCCGCTCAGTGTCCTTCACTGCCTCATACATAATTATTTTTGTTTTATTGCTGCTCATTTTTCATTAATTCTCCTATTAGTGTGCATCCATCCGTATCCATCTACATTGGTTGCAAACACTATGAGTAGACAGCGGAGCCTTTCTGCAGCCTTTCAGTGCTAGTGCACAGTTCTCTGCTCTGTTCACGGCTGTCTGAGAGGTCTCTGTCTGAGTGCAGCTCACGCTGTGGTGTGTTCTGCAGCCACCTCTGGTTGTAGTCCGCTCAGCATGCGTCACTGCCTCATACATTGTCCTTTTTTGCTGTAGTGCTGCTTATTTTTCCTGAATTTCTGCTATTAGTATGCTTCCATCTGTATCCAGCTAGATTGGTTGCAAACACTATATAGGAGTAGATAGAGGAGCCTTTTTTTCTGGCTTGTGCCCTGCAGCCCCAGCCAGATTAGTATTAGCCTATTTTTTGGAGCCTCATCTATTGCATTGTAGGTTACCTTCCTGCATTGTAATAGCTCCAAAAAGTTTGTGATACTATCGCTTTCACATCTTTGGTCACATACTTTTTTTTTGTGAAAAAAAACACGTAAATAAAGTTCACCAAACAGTCCACTTGACAGTTGTGTAGGCCACATTAGCTCATATGAAAGTGTAGTCCACACACTTTATAAAAGTAGTGTTTCTTATACCTGTTAGCAGCTGTTCAGGAATAAGCACACTAAGCCCCCCCTTTGTACTTTTCTGTCTATCTTTATCAGTCTACCAAATGAAGAAAGCAGGGAGTAAGGCAAGTGGTCGTGGGCGTGGAGTTTCAGCAGGGAGAGGACGTGGGGATTCTGTGCCATCACAGTCTCTACTTCTGTTCTCTGAATCTCTTAGCTTGGAAACAGGGGGCCAGCCAAGCAGCATTCTAGAATGTGAAGAAGAGGGAGTATACAGTGATGTGCAACTGCTTTGTCCCTCTGAATCTGAAGAGGCGAGTGGGCCAGTGCTTATGGTCAGCACACCTCAGTACGCATCAGATGTTGAGACTCAGGTGCCACTTTCTGGTGCGTACTGTGCTGGCGAGACTACCCTGGAGAAGCAGGTGTTTGAAGAGGGGAGTGAAGATGATGAGGTCCTTGACCCATCATGGCGTGAGGAACAGGAAGGTGGTGGGAGCAGCTCTGAGGAAGATATTCCCCGAACGGCCAAAACAGGAGGGAGAGGGAGGGGGCAGACTTGGTTGCCTGTAGCCTCCACTTCGGCACCCATTAGGAGCATTCCTCTTTCAAAACCCAAAACGGGCGTTCCCAGGACTTGCAGTGCGTGGTCCTTTTTTGACACAGTTGCAGATGACATTTGCTTTGTCAAATGCAAGCTGTGTAATCAGAAAGTCAAAAGAGGGAAAAGTGTCAGCAACCTCAATACCACAAATATGTGGAAACATGTGCGGACCAAGCATGTGGTGGAGTTACAAAGACACACTGAAGACGTAGGCCAACATACAGCACCACCTACCACCTCTTCAGCTCGTGTTGTAGCCTCTTCCTCCAGCTCACACACAGCTGGTTCGGCTTCCTCACAGGATCTCCATGGAAGAACCTCTGGCACTGTTGTCCAGAGACCCAGTGACATTCCACCCACAGCACCACGTTCCCTGTCATCCTCACACTCCCAGGCCACTCTACAGCCATCGGTAGCACAGGCATGGGATAAAAGGCGGCCATACTCGGCAAACCATCCCCGAGCACAGGCTCTGAATGCTGGCATTGCAAAACTACTGGCCCTTGAAATGCTCTCATTCAGGCTGGTGGAGACTAACACCTTCTGTAACTTCATGGCATTGGCAGTCCCACAATACACCGTGCCCAGCCACTTTTATTTCAGCAGGCAAGCCGTCCCTGCCCTGCAAAAGCATGTGGAGGGAAAAATTAAACATGCGCTACTAAAGGCCGTCAGTAGCAAGGTCCACCTGACCACCGATGCGTGGACCAGTAACCATGGACAGGGACGATACCTTTCTCTCACTGCCCATTGGGTCAATGTTGTGGAGCCGGGTACAGATCTTGAGAGTGGCGCTGTACGTGTTCTGCCACCTCCAAGGATTGCAGGAATCCAGTCTGTACACATTGACTCCTCCTCATACTCCAGTTCCTCAGTATCAATGCTGCAGATGCCGTCACGGTCTACCTCCACATTGACCCGTGAACGCTTACCTGTTACAAACGATATGAGCACAGACGTGGCCAAACGTCAACAGGCCGTACTGAAATTAATTTCTTTGGGGAATCGAAGCCACACAGCGCAGGAGCTCTGGAATGCCATCAAGCAGGAGAGCGACATGTGGTTTGTGCCAGCGAATCTCCAGCCAGGCTTGGTAGTGTGTGACAATGGCCGAAATCTGGTGGCAGCTCTGGGCCTAGGCAACCTCACTCACATCCCATGTCTGGCACATGTGCTCAACTTGGTCGTGCAGAGCTTTCTGAGGGACTATCTGGATCTTGATGCACTGCAGCACAAGGTCCGTATAGAATGCGCTCACTTGCGGCGTTCCAGCATGGCAAGATCGCGCATTGCAGCTCTGCAGCACTGATTCCGCCTTTCGGAACATCGCATCATATGTGACCTACCCACCAGGTGGAATTCAACGTTACATATGTTGGAGCGGTTGTGTGAGCAGCAGGCAGCAGTAATGGAGTACCAGCTGCATCAGGCGCAAACAAGTCGCACTGCGCGCCGGTCACACTTCACCACCACTGAATGGGCCACTATGAAGGACATCTGCCACGTTTTGCATGCCTTCGATGATTCCACGCGGATGGCGAGTGCAGATGATGCACTAGTCAGCATGACTGTCCCCCTTATCTGCCTGCTTCAAAAAACACTGCAAGCACTAAGGGAGGAGGTTTTGGAAGAGGTGGAGGATGAGGAGTCACAAATGCCATCTGCTTCTGGACAGTCTGCGCAACGTGGGTCCTCACAAAGGCCTAGGCAGGGGACACTTTGTGAGGAGGATGAGGAGTCAATGGAGGAGGAAGACATCTCTCCAGAGGAGGGAGGTACACAATGCTCTACTAGTCATTATGTAGAGCGAGGGTGGGGTGATGAAGAGCAGGCAGAGATCACGCCTCAAGCAGGGGACAGCGTTTCTTGGCCAGTTGGGAGTCTGCAGCACATGGTTGATTTCATGCTGCAGTGCCTGAGAAATGACAGCCGCATCGCCCACATTTTCAACACGACTGATTATTGGGTGTACACCCTCCTAGATCCTTGCTACTGGGACAACTTACAAAGCCTCATAACACCGTTGAACCGGGAGCGTAAAATGCGGGAGTACCAAGACGCACTGGTGCATTCCATCATGTTCTCCATTCCACCCGAGAGCAGTGCTGCTAGTGCTTTACAAAGCAGCTCTGTGCGTCGAGGCAGTGGAGGAAGCTCTGCACAAAGAGGGAGCAGAAGCAGCGCCTCAGCACAAGGCAAGACAAGTATGGCCAAAATGTGGCAAAGTTTTGTGTGCCCGCCACAAATGTCTACTCCATCACAGACGGCTCCAGTCAGCAGGAGGCAACGTTTCTGTAAGATGGTGACAGACTACATGTCTTGCCCTCTCAATGTACTCCCAGACGGCACTTACCCCTTCAAGTTTTGGGTCTCTAAGCTGGATACCTAGCCAGAGCTTAGCCAGTATGCATTGGAGGTGCTGGCTTGCCCTGCTGCTAGTGTATTATCGGAACGCGTCTTTAGTGCCGCAGGTGGTGTACTAACAGACCTTCGCATGCAACTATCCTCCAATAACGTTGACCGTCTTATTTTTCTGAAAATGAACAAGGCCTGGATCTCGCAGGAATTTGCCAGTCCTCTTCCAGATTAAATAATTGGTTGGCAACAGTATCCAGGTCTCCTGTTGTGTTCATGTTTCTACCACCTGAACTGTAATCCCTGGGCTCCAACACGACCAGTTGCTGCTCAGAAGTGCCGTCTGCACAGAAAAAAACACTAGCTCCTGTGTTAGTGGGGTTCAGTAACGCCAGCTGCTCCCCTGCTGTGTGTACGGCAATGTCTCCTGCTCTCTCCACATTCAAACTAGATCAGATATTAAACTTGTTCCAAGTAGGCCTCAGCCTACTCCATAATTGATCCTGGGCTCCAACGCCGCCAGTTGTTGCTCAGAAGTGCCGTATGCACAGAAAAAAACACTAGCTCCTGTGTTAGTGGGGTTCAGTAATGCCAGCTGCTCCCCTGCTGTTTGTACGGCAATGTCTCCTGCTCACTCCACATTCAAACTACATAAGATTTTAAACTTGCTCCAAGTAGGCCTCGGCCTACAACATGATTGATCCTGGGCTCCAACACCGCCAGTTGTTGCTCAGAAGTGCCGTCTGCACAGAAAAAAACACTAGCTCCTGTGTTAGTGGGGTTCAGTAATGCAAGCTGTTATTAATGAGTCACCGGAGGAGGAAAAAAAACAAAAATACAAGCTAAGTCCAGAAAACCGGAGAGGTTGGTAGCTAGCGGATTGCAGACCCCTGATCCTATTCACAACAACTAACAGTAGCCGTGGGGTGTTCCTACGGTGGTCCTAGACACCTCGTCACAGCCGGAGAACTACATAAGCCTAAAGAAAGAAAGGGGAAATCTAAACTGCTTCAGAGCAGTCCCCAAAGCAATAGACAGCCCCCAACATGTATTGACGGTGAAAACAGATGAAAACACAAACACAGACAGAAAGACAGGCTGAGCAAACGATGGGGCCCTAACTAGATAGGACAGGAAAGAAAAGCAACTGTCTGCAATCACGCAAAAACCCTGGCAAAAATAATGTCCAACACGTCTGATAGAAAAGGCCCTGAAGTCACTAGACTTCAAAATCACTATATCAGCACTCAGGTATATTCTGAAAACAGAGCAAAGAGATCAACTGATCAGAGACAAAAATGGAATTCAGCCAGTCCCAGCCAGGGCTGGCTGAACACAAAAACTAAGTAAACCAGACAAAACCTCATGAAACAATAGCAGAGCAAAAACTTAGCTTTAGTAGACAGGAACTGGACTGGAGGCCAGAGCTCAGAGCAGAGAGGATCACCAGCAACCCTAAAGGGTGTCGGCAGCCTTATATCCACTCAGAGATTCCGGATGTCCAATCACAATCCACCTGTTCAGATGACAGGTTTTTCCCATCCAAATCAGTTTCACTACCTCCTTTCACCAGCAGAGGGAGTTCATCGGACATCAAAGGTGAAGGAGAAAATGTGCTCATAACAGTACCACCCCCTTGAGGAGGGGTCACCGAACCCTCATCCATGCCACCAGGGCGATCAGGATGGGCCCGATGAAAAGCACGAACCAATCTTTCGGCATAAATATCGGATGCAGAGACCCAAGAATTATCCTCCTGGCCATAACCCTTCCACTTAACGAAATACTGGAGTCTCCGTCTAGCCAGACGAGAATCCAGTATCTTCTCAACCTCATATTCCACATTACCTTCAACCAATACAGGGTCAGGAGGTGCCACCACAGGAACTACTGGCTCAACAAACCTCTTTAACAGAGACTTATGAAACACGTTATGGATCTTGAATGTAACAGGAAAGCCAATCGAAAAGAGACCGGATTAAGAATCTCCAAAATCTTGTAAGGTCCAATAAATCTAGGTTTAAACTTTGGAGAAGCCACCTTCATAGAGATATTCTTTGATGACAACCAAACCATATCACCCACCTTAAACAGGGGACCAATGGTCCTATGCCGGTTGGAAAACCGCTGGGCCTTTTCCTGGGAGAGAGACAACTTATCCACCACTTGGTCCCAGATCTGGTGCATTCTCTCCACCACGGTGTCAACACCTGGGCAGGCAGAAGACTCCTCCTGCCCTGAATAGAATCGAGGATGAAACCCAAAGTTACAAAAAAAAAGGTGACATCAAAGTGGCAGAACTAGCTCTATTATTTAAAGCAAATTCGGCCAAGGGCAAAAATGAAACCCAATCATCCTGATCAGCAGAAATAAAACATCTCAAATAAGACTCCAAAGTCTGGTTTGTTCTCTCCGTCTGCCCATTGGTCTGAGGGTGAAACGCAGAGGAGAAGGACAACTGAATTCCCAGCTTGGAACAAAAAGTCCTCCAAAATCTAGAAACAAACTGAACTCCTCTGTCAGATACAATGTTCTCAGGAATCCCATGCAAGCGAACCACCTGTTGCAAAAACAAGGTCACCAACTCTGAGGAAGATGGCAACTTAGGGAGTGGTACAAGATGGACCATCTTAGAAAATCTATCACAAATCACCCAGATAACAGTCATTCTCTGAGAGACAGGCATATCAGAAATAAAATCCATAAAAATATGGGTCCATGGCCTCCTGGGCACCGGCAAAGGCATCAACAACCCACTAGAGCGAGAACAAGGTTTATTCCGGGAGCAAGTCCCACAGGACTGCACAAAATTCCTGACATCACGAGACAAGGCGGGCCACCAAAAAGACCGACTCACCAAATCTCTAGTACCAAAAATACCTGGATGACCAGCCAATGCGGAGCAATGAACTTCAGACATTACTCTCTTCCTCCACTGGTCAGGAACATACAATTTTCCAATGGGACAACGCTCAGGTTTGTCCTCCTGAAACTCTTCCAGAGCACGTCTCAAATCGGGCGAGATGGCAGAAAGAACTACCCCCTCACCTAAGATGGTAGCAGGCTTGGTCACAATAGGCGAATCAGCAAAAAAACTCCTAGAGAGGGCGTCTGCCTTGACATTCTTAGTGCCCGGAAGAAAAGAGACCACAAAATCAAAACGTGTGAAAAACAAGGCCCACCTAGCCTGTCTAGGATTCAAGCGTTTGGCCGTCTCAAGGTAAATCAAATTCTTGTGGTCAGTAAGGACCATGACTTGATGTTTAGCTCCCTCCAACCAATGTCTCCACTCCTCAAATGCCCATTTCATGGCTAACAGTTCCAGATTCCCCACATCATAGTTGCGTTCGGATGGAGAGAACTTTCGGGAAAAGAAAGCACAGGGATTCATTTTTGATGTTACAGGATCTTTTTGGGACAAAACAGCTCCCGCACCAATCTCAGAAGCGTCTACCTCTACCTGAAACGGGATTGAGACATCAGGTTGACGCAAAACTGGAGCAGAAGTGAACCTCCGCTTCAGCTCCTGAAAGGAAGAAACAGCCTCTGGAGACCAATTCAGTACATCAGCACCCTTCTTAGTCAAGTCAGCCAATGGTTTGGCAATACCAGAAAAATTAGCTATAAATTTCCGATAAAAATTAGCAAAACCCAAAAACTTCTGGAGGGCCTTCAAAGAAGTGGGCTGAACCCAATCATAAATGGCCTGTACTTTGGCCGGGTCCATTTCAATAGTTGACGGAGACAAAATAAATCCCAAAAATGAAATCCTCTGTACACCAAAAAGGCATTTCGATCCCTTAACATACAGGGAATTCTCCCTAAAAATCTGGAACACAGTCCGAACATGTTCCACATGAGAGTCCCAATCCCTGGAAAAGATCAAAATATCATCCAGATAGATGATCAAAAATTTATCCACAAAGTCCCGGAAAATATCATTCATGAAGCACTGGAAGACAGAAGGGGCATTATTGAGCCCAAAAGGCATCACCAGGTACTCAAAATGTCCCTCCGGAGAATTAAACGCCATCTTCCATTCATCCCCTTGCTTAATGCGAATAAGATTATACGCCCCCCTGAGGTCAAGCTTGGTAAACCAGCAAGCACCTTTAACTCTGGAGAATAGATCAGAAATCAGGGGTAACGGATACTGATATTTAACAGTAATTTTGTTGACGTAACGATAGTCAATACAAGCCTTAATGAACCATCTTTCTTGGCCACGAAAAAAAACCCAGCACCCAAGGGTGAAGAGGATGGTCTAATATGACCCTTCTCCAACGACTCCTTAATATAAGATCGCATAGCCTCGTGCTCGGGTACAGATAAATTGAAAAGTCGACCCTTGGGAAATTTACACCCAGGGCTCAACTCAATTGCACAGTCATAACTCCTATGAGGAGGCAAAGACGCAGACTTATTCTCACTAAATACATCATAAAAATCAGCCAAATAGTCAGGAACATCATGCGACTGGGGAGAGGTGGAGAAAACAGGAGCGTCACCAAGAGCACACCGACAACCCCAACTCACAACAGACACAGACTAAACTGGATTATGGATTTGCAACCAGGGAAATCCCAGAACAATGGTATCATGCAAATTATGCAACACCAAAAATCTGCAATTTTCTTGATGGTCTGGGGCGACCCACATTACCACCTGGGTCCAAAACTGAGGTTTATTCTTCGCCAAAGGAGTAGCATCAATACCCCTCAAAGGGATAGGCGTCCGCAGAGGTGTCATAGGAAACCCACAATGTTTAGCAAAATTCAAGTCCAGCAGGTTCAGAGCCGCTCCCAAATCCACAAAAGCCTTAGCGGAAAATGTGGACAGGGAGCAGATCAGAATAATTGCCAGAAGAAACTTAGGTTGAACACCACCCACAGCAAATGTGTGTGCAAAACGTTTCTCTCGTTTAGGGCAGACAGAAATAATATGAGAGGCATCTCCACAGAAAAAACACAGCTTATGACGCCTTCTGAACTCCTGACGTTGCGCCCTAGACAAAACTCTATCACATTGCATAGGTTCAGACATTTGTTCAACAGGTGGCAACATTTCTCGTGTACTTTTACGTTCACGTAAACACCGATCAACCTGAATGGCTAATGACATAGAATCATCAAGACCAGAGGGAACAGGAAATCCCTCCATAGTATCTTTTACGGTTTCTTTGAAAACCCTTCCGAAAGAGAGCTGCCAAGGCACCATCATTCCAGGTAGTAAGGACCGTCCACTTTCGGAATTTTTGACAGTATAACTCTGCAGAATCCTGACCCTGGCTCAATGCCAACAGGGCTTTCTCAGCTTGATCAATAGCATTAGGTTCATCATACAACAACCCCAAGGCTTGAAAAAATGCATCCACATTAATAGGATCATCAGGTGTCAAAGAAAACCCCCAATCCTGGGGATCGCCGCGCAGCAAAGAGATGACAATTTTAACCTGCTGCGCAGAGCTCCCTGATGTGTTAGGCTTCAAGGCAAGAAATAATTTTTACAATTATTCTTAAAATTCAAAAATTTAGACCGATCCCCAAAAAACACATCAGGAGTAGGAATCTTTGGTTCAGCAGCATGTGAATGAGCAAGATAGGCGGAAATTCCCTGCACTTCAGCAGCAAGCTGCTCCACACGATCAGACAATTGCTTAATCTCCATTAAGAAAAAAAAAATTCCTCCTACAGCCCCAGAGAAAAAGAGGAAAAAATATACATAAAAAAAAATTCTGACACTTTTTTTTTTTTTAATTTACAATTCTTTCCTGCTATTGAGTACCCTAGAATCTGCGGTATGGCTGGTGATTCTGTTATGAATGAGTCACCGGACGAGGAAAAAAAACAAAAATACAAGCTAAGTCCAGAAAACCAGAGAGGTTGGTAGCTAGCGGATTTCAGACCCCTGATCCTATTCACAACAACTAACAGTAGCCGTGGGGTGTTCCTACAGTGGTCCTAGACACCTCGTCACAGCCGGAGAACTACATAAGCCTAAAGAAAGAAAGGGGAAATCTAAACTGCCCCAGAGCAGACCCCAAAGCAATAGACAGCCCCCAACATGTATTGACGGTGAAAACAGATGAAAACACAAACACAGACAGAAAGACAGGCTGAGCAAACGATGGGGCCCTCACTAACTAGATAGGACAGGAAAGAAAAGCAACTGTCTGCAATCACGCAAAAACCCTGCCAAAAATAATGTCCAACACGTCTGATAGAAAAGGCCCTGAAGTCACTAGACTTCAAAATCACTATATCAGCACTCAGGTATATTCTGAAAACAGAGCAAAGAGATCAACTGATCAGAGACAAAAATGGAATTCAGCCAGTCCCAGCCAGGGCTGGCTGAACACAAAAACTAAGTAAACCAGACAAAACCTCATGGAACAATAGCAGAGCAAAAACTTAGCTTTAGTATACAGGAACTGGACTGGAGGCCAGATCTCAGAGCAGAGAGGATCACCAGCAACCCTAAAGGGTGTCGGCAGCCTTATATCCACTCAGAGATTCCGGATGTCCAATCACAATCCACCTGTTCAGATGACAGGTTTTTCCCATCCAAATCAGTTTCACTACCTCCTTTCACCAGCAGAGGGAGTTCATCGGACATCAAAGGTGAACGAGAAAATGAGCTCATAACAGCCAGCTGCTCCCCTCCTGTGTGTACGGCAATATCTCATACTCCCTCCACATTCACCCAGCATCAGATATTAAGCTTTCTCCAATTAGGCCTCAGCCTACTCTATGTTTGACCCTGGGCTCCAACAACGCCAGAAGTGCCGTCTGCACAGAGAAAACCACTAGCTCCTGTGTTAGTGGGGTTCAGTAACGCCAGCTGCTCCCCTGCTGTGTGTACGGCATTGTCTCCTGCTCCCTCCACATTCAAACTACCTCAGATTTTAAACTTGCTCCAAGTAGGCCTCAGCCCACACCATGATTGTTCCTGGGCTCCAACGCCACCAGATGTTGCTCAGAAGTGCCGTCTGCACAGAGACAACCACTAGCTCCTGTGTTAGTGGGGTTCAGTATCGCCAGCTGCTCCCCTGCTGTGTGTCCGGCAATGTCTCCTGCTCCCTCCACATTCAAACTACATCAGATTTTAAACTTGTTCCAAGTAGGCCTCAGCCTACACCATGATTGTTCCTGGGCTCCAACACCGCCAGTTGTTGCTCAGAAGTGCCATCTGCACAGAGAACAACATTAGCTCCTGTGTTAGTGGGGTTCAGTATCGCCAGCTGCTCCCCTGCTGTGTGTCCGGCAATGTCTCCTACTCCCTCCACATTCAAACTATATCAGATTTTAAACTTGCTCCAAGTAGGCCTCAGCCTATACCATGATTTGATCCTGGGCTCCAACACCGCCAGTTGCTGCTCAGAAGTGCCGTCTGCACAGTCAACATATGCTCCAGTGTTATTTAGGTTCAGTAATGTCAGCTGATCCCCAGCTGTGTGTACGGGAATGTCTCCTGCTCTGTCCACACTCAGACAACTAAAGATTTTAAACTTGCTGCAATTAGGACTCTTCCTCCACTCTGTTTGAACTGTAATCCCTGGGCTCCATCACCGCCAGTTGCTGCTCAGAAGTGTCTTTGGCACAGGTAGTCCTTCCTGGCCAGCCTGGTTCCAGCACACCAGCTGTATCCGGGAGATGTCAACGTTACTTTGTCACCAATACGTTGTCATGTTGTGTTGCGGTTGGGTTAGCCGACTCTATGGTGCCTGCAGTATAGGTGCTTCCTATGTGGGCTGCGGGTTCTGGCAATAAAGGCTGGTTCTGTAGTGCCAATAGAACAAGCACCCCCTGTAGGACTGTGGGTTTTGGTAACTGCGGCCGGCTCGCGGCCTTCAACTTTGTTTTTCATGGGTACCTTCTGATACCCTTCCGGGTTCCAGCACCGTCAGATGGTTCTCGGCAGTGCCTTTGGCTTCGGTGCCTCCATCTCGGTATCCGAGTTCCAGCAACGTCTGCTGGTCCTTGGTAGTGCTTTCTAGCACAGGTACCTCCTGCTTAGTCACCGGGTTTCAGTACCGTCAGCTGGTCCTCGGTAGTGCCATTGGCTCTTGTTCCTTCTGCTGCCCCTCCGGGTTCCAGCACCGTCAGCTGGTTCTCGGCAGTGTCTTTGGCACGGGTACTCCCTCCTACCCTGCCTGGTTCCAGCACGCCAGCTGTTTCCGGGAAGTGTCAACGTCACTTTGTCACCATTACGCTGTACTGTCGTGTTGCGGTTGGGTTAGCCGACTCTATGGTGCCTGCAGTATAGGTGCTTCCTATGTGGGCTGCGGGTTCTGGCAATAAAGGCTGGTTCCGTAGTGCCAATAGGACAAGCACCCCCTGTAGGACTGTGGGTTTCGGTAACTGCGGCCGGCTCGCGGCCTTTCAACTTTGTTTTTCCTGGGTACCTTCTGCTACCCATCTGGGTTCCAGCACCATCAGCTGGTTCTCGGCAGTGCCTTTGGCTTAGGTGCCTCCATCTTGGTATCCGAGTTCCAGCAACGTCTGCTGGTCCTTGGTAGTGCTTTCTAGCACAGGTACCTCCTGCTTAGTAACCGGGTTCCAGTACCATCAGCTGGTCCTCGTTAGTTCCATTGGCTCTTGTTCCTTCTGCTGCCCCTCCGGGTTCCAGCACCGTCAGCTGGTTCTCGGCAGTGTCTTTGGCACGGGTACTCCCTCCTACCCAGCCTGGTTCCAGCACGCCAGCTGTTTCCGGGAAGTGTCAACGTCACTTTGTCACCAATACGCTGTACTGTCGTGTTGCGGTTGGGTTAGCCGACTCTATGGTGCCTGCAGTATAGGTGCTTCCTATGTGGGCTGTGG
This sequence comes from Dendrobates tinctorius, assembly GCF_039654945.1. NCBI lineage: Eukaryota > Metazoa > Chordata > Amphibia > Anura > Dendrobatidae > Dendrobates > Dendrobates tinctorius. The sequence goes on from NW_027361818.1 coordinate 12,531,992, forward strand.
GTTCTGGCAATAAAGGCTGGTTCCGTAGTGCCAATAGGACAAGCACCCCCTGTAGGACTGTGGGTTTCGGTAACTGCGGCCGGCTCGCGGCCTTTCAACTTTGTTTTTCCTGGGTACCTTCTGCTACCCATCTGGGTTCCAGCACCGTCAGCTGGTTCTCGGCAGTGCCTTTGGCTTAGGTGCCTCCATCTTGGTATCCAAGTTCCAGCAACGTCTGCTGGTCCTTGGTAGTGCTTTCTAGCACAGGTACCTCCTGCTTAGTAACCGGGTTCCAGTACCATCAGCTGGTCCTCGTTAGTTCCATTGGCTCTTGTTCCTTCTGCTGCCCCTCCGGGTTCCAGCACCGTCAGCTGGTTCTCGGCAGTGTCTTTGGCACGGGTACTCCCTCCTACCCAGCCTGGTTCCAGCACGCCAGCTGTTTCCGGGAAGTGTCAACGTCACTTTGTCACCAATACGCTGTACTGTCGTGTTGCGGTTGGGTTAGCCGACTCTATGGTGCCTGCAGTATAGGTGCTTCCTATGTGGGCTGCGGGTTCTGGCAATAAAGGCTGGTTCCGTAGTGCCAATAGGACAAGCACCCCCTGTAGGACTGTGGGTTTCGGTAACTGCGGCCGGCTCGCGGCCTTTTAACTTTGTTTTTCCTGGGTACCTTCTGCTACCCATCTGGGTTCCAGCACCGTCAGCTGGTTCTCGGCAGTGCCTTTGGCTTAGGTGCCTCCATCTCGGTATCCGAGTTCCAGCAACGTCTGCTGGTCCTTGGTAGTGCTTTCTAGCACAGGTACCTCCTGCTTAGTAACCGGGTTCCAGTACCATCAGCTGGTCCTTGTTAGTTCCATTGGCTCTTGTTCCTTCTGCTACCCATCCGGGTTCCAGTACCATCAGCTGGTTCTCGGCAGTTCCTCAGCCTTCTTGTACCTTCTGCTACATTTCCAAGTTCAAACTTTTTGAAATGGTTTTTGGTAATCACTCTGGATCTCTCTGACGGCGACCCTGAAGACCACCCCAAAGAAGACCAAAAAGATGACCCAGAAGAAGATGACCAAGAGGACAAAGAACATGAAGACAACCACCAAGATACAGAACAACAATTGACAGAAGACCAAGAAGCAGAAGAACAAAAATCAGAAGAACATTAAGCATAAGACTAAAAATCAGAGCAAAAGATATTATCTAAATTATAAGCAGAAGAAGACTAAGCAGTGTATGGAGGTGAGTCCGTTCCTCCTCGTGGTGCCCCTGGAAAATGCCTGCTACTTCAGGCCAAACTGAACTGGACAAATCTTGTTGTAAATCTTTTGTGACAGGCAGAACGGCTGGTGTAATCTTCAAACTTTTATAGATAACAACTACAGGAATGCCTGTCACAAATGAGAATATGATGAAGAAGAAGAGGAATAGGAAGAAGACGAAGAAGTAGAATATGAAGAAGAATAATAGTTGAATAAGAAGAATATGAAGAATGTAAAAAAAAAGAATAATAGGAAGAAGGTGAAGAAGAAGAAGAAGAAGATGAATAAGGTGAAGAAGAAATTGCTGAAAAAGATGCTGCTGCTGCTGAGGTTCATGAAGAAGAAAGTGTGGGAGAAGTAAAAAAGAAGGTAAAGAGCATGGAAGTAGTGAAACATACATATCTGACAAAATATAAAAAAGGTTAACATAGTCAATATCTTTGTAACTCCGAACGTCTTAAAATTTTTTTTTTCCTGCTATTCCATTTGATTGGGCTAAACCTCTATGCCTTTAATGTCTCCTCCACCTCCCCCAATACATTTTACATTATTATTAGTTGTTTTTCTTCATGTAGAATTAACCTACAGGGAAAGAAAGGGTTTATTTTGATTCCGATATTTCTGTCCCTTTGACTTGCATTGGTTTTCGGTATCGGAATCGGCGATATCCGATACTTTTTTGGTATCGGTCCGATCCAATCCGATCCGATATTTCATGATATCGGAAGGTATCGCTCAACACTAACTGTATGTCACAGAGAAATGGAACTGAGCAAAAAACAATGCCCACCTAGCTTGATGGGCATTCAAATGTTTAGCAGCATCCAGATAGATCAGATTCTTATGATCAGTAAAGACTTGTATAGGTTGTCTAGTGCCCTGCAAAAAATGTCACCAATGCTCAAACGCAAGCTTAATAGCCAGCAATTTTCGGTTCCCAACATCGTAGTTGAGCTCCGCTGCCGAAAATTTCTTAGAAAAGAACGCACAGGGCTGCACCCCATCCTCTCCTTCCTGTGACAGAACACCCCCACTCCTACTGATGAGGTATTCACCTCACCCAGAAAGGGCTTCGTCTCATCTGTCTGGGTCAAAACAGGAGCAGAGCTAAACCTCTCCTTGAGATGTTCAAAAGCCTTAACAGCCTCAGGGGACCATTGGACAGTATTACAACCCTTCTTATTAAGATCAGTAAGGGGTTTTGCGATAACAGAAAAATTCTTTATGAATTTTCTATAATAATTAGCAAACCCCAAGAATCTCTGAATTGACTTCAAGCATCGAGGTCTAGGCCACCCCAATACTGCCTGAACCTTCATCGGGTCCATCTCAAACCCATCACAGGAAACAAAGTACCCCAAAAAACGAATTTTCTGTACCACAAACTCGCATTTCTCCAGTTTATCAAAGATTGTGTCTTCTCTCAGAATCTGCAGAACCTCACGGACTCTCTGCCAATGCGACTCCAGATCGGGAGAGTAGATCAAAATATCATCTAAATGAACATAACACTCCTACCGATCAACAGTCTCAGAATGTCGTTAGTGAAATTTTGAAAGAATGCTGGAGCATTTGTTAGGCCGAAAGGCATTAGTAGACACTCAAAATTACCTTTCGGGGTATTAAAGGCTGTCTTCCATTCATCGCCTTCTTTTACCCGCAGCAAATTATATGCCTCACGGAGATCGATCTTAGAGAACCACTTAGCTCCAACTAATTGGTTAAACAAATCTGGAATTAACGGCAAGGGGTAAGGATTGCGCTCAGTGATCTTATTAATCTCCCTGAAATCCATACACGGCCTAAGACCCCCACCTTTTTTTTGTAAAAAAGAATCCCACAGCCACAGGGGACTTAGAGGGTCTTACAGTTAGGTCCATATATAATAACAGACCGCTGGTGGATTGTCCAACAAGAAGACTGCAGAAGTCAGGGGACCTTTATTGGGCTAAGTTTTGGCGTATTTTTGCCTCCAGGTGGCCCAGGCTTTTAGAAAAAAGGGAAACGAATGAGTTTCCCAACTAGACAGTTCCTCCATTCTGTATATGAGTTTGATTTTTTCGAACCATTCGGTAAGGGCTGGGGGGGGAGGGATTCCTCCAGTGGGAAGAGATTAAATATTTGGCCGCACTTAATAAAAGAGCTAGGGGGCTATGTTTTGTTAGCCTACAATCTGATGTGGGACAAGAGAGCAACACTTCCTTAGGAGAACGGTTTCTGGAAATCAACTTTAAGTCTATAAGTGTTTTGTTGATCCCTAACCAAAAATCTTTCAGAAGTGGGCAGGTCCAGTAGATATGTGACATATTGCCTACCCCTAAACCGCATCTCCAGCATAATTTTGAGTCAATCAACCCAAGATGGTGCAGAAACTCAGGGGTTCTATACCATCTCACCAGGATTTTGTAAGAATTTTCTTGTAATAAAATGCATCTGGAGAACCCTCTCGAGTTAGCCAGAATCTTATGTACTTCCGAGTCAGTTAGCGAAAAGCCAAGTTCTTTTTCCCATGAAAGTAAGAAGATTGGTTTCAGCAAGCTGGAGGGGGTAATAATATTTTTATATACTCTGGAGAGCAGTCCGGGGATAGGCATGGGGAGTTTCGTCAGCGTTTCGATCCAGGACCAATTTCTGGTCTTTTTGTGTTTAACATTAAATTGCTTTAAGATTTCGAAGACGTGGGCTACTTGTATAAAGTTTTCGGGGCGTGTACAGGCATCCTTGGGCCAAATATCTAGTAAAGAAACATTCCCCAGGTCCAGATGGGAAATTGCTTGGTATGGGAGTCGATGCCACAAATTAAAGATGTCTGTGTAATTTGGATTAAGAAGATATGGAATAACGTTAGTGGGTACTAATGCGGATAAACCTTCTGAAATGGATAAAGTTTTGCTTAATTCTTTTTTGACTTGTAAGGTAGTTAAGGTGATTGGGTCTAATTTTATGTAAGCGGGGGGCTGTAAATCGTTCCAGATATATTGATAGGTATTTTTCTCGAGAAGAAGGAGTTCTAGGTTATTGTGGTACGGAGATTGATATGCAAGTGCGAGTTTCAACCACCTGTTAATGTGAATAGCTTTATAATAGGAGGTGAAGTCTGGTAAGTTTAAGCCCCCGGATGAAAACGGGAGATTAAGAAATCTGTAGGAAAGCCTCGATTTTTTTTGTACTTCCAAACATATTGTGAGATAGTTTTCCTGATGGTCGAAAAGAAAATTTTGGGGAGTGGAATTGGCATCATGGACATCGTGTATACTATTTTAGGTGTGATATATGTTTTAACTATATTTATTCCTCCCAGCCAAGAGAGATACGGGTGATCGAAGGACTTTAGTTGCCCCACGATAGTTTTAATCATTGTATCATAGTTTTCTTTGTAGAGGTCTTGTGGGTTCCTGGTAAGAAAAATTCACAAGTATTTGATGTGGTTAGTAGGCCAATGGAATGGTGTTGTGCCCTTCAAGAAGGAGATGTCACTGTCTGAGGCCGATACGTTCAGTGCCTCTGATTTGTCCCAATTAATTTTAAAATCTGATAATTCATTGAAATTGTGGAAAAGGCCGATTATACTGTGTGTGGCTGCTCTGGGGTTAGTAATAAGGATGAGTAGGTCATCCGCAAAGGCTGCACATTTCTGCTCAGTGTGTTTAATTTTTAGTCCCTTAATATCTGGATTTTGTCACACTGCTTGGATTAATGTTTCTATTACCAGAATGAAAAGGGTGGGTGAGAGGGGGCAGCCCTGGCGTGTGCCATTTCGGATACCAAAGGGTTGGGAGTATATACCATTGATATTTACCTTGGCAGATGGATCTGAGTATAAAGAAAATATCGCTTTGACAAAGGTGCCAGGGAAATCAAATTTTTCAAGTGTTTTCTCCATGAAGTGACTTTTCTGCGTCGGTTGATAGTAGGACTAAAGGGGATTTTGTTTTAAGGGCATAGTTGACAGAGTGAAGAATCCTGGCTGCGTTGTCTTTACCTTCCCTCCCCCTCACAAACCCAGTCTGATCAGGATGAACCAGCTTGGGTATAAGGCCGCTCACCCTGGTGGCTAAGATCTTTGCCCAGAGTTTGACGTCTGTGTTTAACAGGGATATGGGGCGGTAGCGGCCACACAGTTCCGGATTTTTCCCCTCTTTGGGTATAATAGTTATAAAAGCTTCTAACGCTTGTTTGGGTAGAGGGGTGCCTTTTAGAAGTTCATTAAAAAGGTTAGACAAGTGTGGGGCTAGGATGTCCGCAAATTTTTTATAGTATATGATCGGGAGGCCGTCAGGGCCTGGAGATTTGCCCTTAGGTATTGATTTTAGGGTCTCTAAAATATCTTGTGTTGTGATTGGAGCCAGTAGTGCGTCTTTGTCTGCGGGGTTAAGTTTTTGATTTTTCGTATAAATGCTCTATCAGTTTGTTTTTTTAAAAGCGAGGAAGTACGCTTACTACCTCTGTTGCCATGTATATAGAATTTCTGCTTGGAACTTAGATAGGTCGTGGCTGAATGAACATTTAAGATATCTTTTAATTTGTTCCTCTCCGCTCTGTCTTGGCCCACTAAGGATGAAAAAATTTCTCTGGTGACTTTTTCAATAGCTTCAGTAGCATAGGATTCAGGAATTCCTTTTATTCTGATATTCGTCCTCCGGCTCCTGTTCTCCTGGTCTTCAATAGCCAGCAGGGTGGTATTTAACTGCTTTTGATGATAGGAGATTTGTTCTCTCAAAGTTTCGGAATGTTCTGTCAGTTCCATTTGGGCAGATTCAAGTGACTCCACTCTGTCTCCTATGTGTTTTACATCTGACCTGAGACCTGCTGTTTCCTGCAGCAAAGGTTTCATTGCTTGGGTCAAAGATTTCTTTAGAAATGATCTGGAGATGGGAGCACTATCCAGAGGACGGGATTCGCCATCTGAACTGTCCTCGTTTGAGTCTGAGGAATCCAAGCATTGATGTTCCATTATTTGGTTGGATGATTTTTTCAGTGCTGGCTGCTGCATAGAAGGTTTCTTCTTTAAAAATTTGTCAAGATCCACTTGTTTGCGGGCTTTGTTACTGTCAGGAAGCACTTTGACACGCTCCTTAATTGTTTTAACCATATCGAAATTATGAGCGTGTTTTCATAAAATCATCAGTTCGTTTAATGAATCATTATCAGACTTAGAATCATAGAATCGTAGAGTTGGAAGGGACCTCCTGGGCCATCTGGTCCAACCCCCTGCTCAAAGCAGGATTCGCTAAATCATCCCAGTCAGATGCCTGTCCAGCCTCTGTTTGAAGACTTCCATTGAAGGAGAACTCACCACTTCTCGTGGCAGCTTGTTCCACTCATTGATCACTCTAACTGTCAAAAAGTTTTTTCTAATATCTAATCTGTGTCTCCTCCCATTCAGTTTCATCCCATTGCTTCTAGTCTTTCCTTGTGCAAATGAGAATAAAGTTGATCCTTCTACAATGTGACTGCCCTTTAGATATTTGTAGACAGCTATTAAGTCTCCTCTCAGTCTTCTCTTTTGCAAACTAAACATTCCCAAATCCTGCAACCTTTCCTCATAAGACAGTGTTTGCAGACCGGTCACCATTCTGGTCGCTCTTTTCTGAACTTGCTCCAGTTTGTTGATGTCTTTTTTAAAATGTGGTGCCCAAAACTGGACACAATATTCCAGATGAGGTCTGACCAAAGAGGAGTAGAGGGAAATAATGACTTCACGTGATCTAGACTGTATGCTTCTGTTAATACATCCTAGAATTGCATTTGCCTTTTTTGCTGCTGCATCACACTGTTGACTCATATTCAGTCTGTGATCTATTAGTATACCCAAGTCTTTTTCACATGTGCTGTTGCTTAGCCCTATTCCTCCCATTCTATATATGCTTTTTTCATTTTTATTGCCCAGATGTAGTACTTTGAATTTTTCCCTGTTAAAAACCATTCTGTTAGTTGCTGCCCACTTCTCCAGTTTATTTATATATTTTTGAATCCTCTCTCTCTCTTCTCTAGTATTAGCTATCCCTCCTAGCCTTGAGTCATAAGCAAATTTAATCAGTTTACCCTCAATTCCTTCATCTAAATCGTTGATAAAGATGTTGAACAATACAGGGCCCAGGACAGAGCCCTGTGGTACCCCACTTGAGACATTCTTCCAACTGGATGTGCAGCCATTTACGACCACTCTTTGGGTCCGATCACTAAGCCAGTTATGAATCCACCTAACAGTTGCCTTGTCCATTCCATACTTAGTCATTTTTTCAATAAGGATTGTATGAGATACTTTGTCAAATGCTTTGCTGAAGCCAAGATATACTATATCTACAGCATTTCCTTGATCCACCCAATCAGTGATACCGTCATAGAAGGAAATTAAGTTAGTCTGACATGACTTATTAGTTACAAACCCATGCTGACTCTGATTAATCACTTCATTCTTATCCAGGTACTGACATACATACATACATACTTAGCATGCTTGTTGTTATTTAGAAGAGTATTGAGCTTAGGTTGTGGGAAACAATGATGTCGGCATGTATGGAACTGAAAAACAAGCGCAGTAGCATAGATCTGCCAGCAGGTGGCGATGGCTCACTGTTATAGAGGATGAACTTGGAAATAACAAATATATATTATTCTGTCTCCTCCAAAGTATAAATGCAATAAAGAAGCGTCTCCTTAACCCCAAGTAGAGAGATTCTCTTCACTAGTTGAGCAGGGTGATTAATTGGAGAGAAGAGAAGGTTATGTAGTGAGCCTTCTGTTCAGTTCCTTTTTATGAGGCGAAAGGGGGGAAAATGTCGTCTATGCTTTTCCAAACAGCGGAGAATTTGGCACCAATTCAATCCTTGTAGAAGAGTACTCTGTACCCCCAACAGATAGAGTAGCTGCTAGGGGGGAAGATATAGAGGGGGCCCGAGGTAGATGCAGGGCTCTGTATCGACTTTCAGCTCTTGGAGTGAGTGGAGCTTATGGGGCTGTTAGTAGCCGACGCCTCTCACCCCTGCAAACCCCTCTGGGCCTGAGCCTCATGTTCTGACTGGCTGCGCACCTGGGTGGCCTCCTTTCTGTGCGTTTCACTCTCCCCCAGGCGTCTGTTCAATAGGGGCCAACACCTGTCACTGCGGCCATTACAGGGCAAGCAAGGGGAGAAAGCTGCCGGACTCACCGCGTCTCTCCTGTAGGTGGATGGGTGCCTGTCACGGCCGCTCCTGTGTCCCGAGCGCTCACCGAGCACTCACTGCTTCGCCCGCCAACACCGGCGCCCCTGGCTCCTCCGGCCTCCAATCTCCCCCTCCTGTTAGTGGCCTCTGTTCACCGATGGACTCCTATCCGAGAAGGCCCCGGCAGAAGCACCGCGGCTGCAGTCCACAGCGCGCCTACCCTCAGCCCAGGCCTTTCCTGTCTGTGAAGCGTCTGGAGCCGGTGAGTGGATCTTCTGGGGTCTTGTATCTGCGGTAGAGTTATACAGGGGGATCTGAAGCGCACCCTGGGTTAGGATGGGTAGGTATTCCCAGTAATTTAAGCATTTTCTTATGGCCTAGGGCCAGGAGCTCAGACACTGCACTTCTTCTCTTGCTCGTGCCTAGGCCACGCCCCCGTGTTTCCTCATTTTTGATGCTCTGCCAGGCCTTCACTGCGGTGGTTTTCAGTTGCTGTTTGTTTGTGGGCCTTTCTGTCTGAAGTTTAGTCTTTAACAAGTGAAATGCCTGCTCAATTGGGTTGAGACCAGGTGACTGACTTGGCCATTCAAAAATATTCCACTTCAATGCTTTAATAAACTCCTGGGTTGCTTTGGCTTTATGTTTTGGGTCATTGTCCATCTGTAGTATGAAACGACAACCAATCAGTTTGGCTGCATTTGGCTGGATCTGAGCACACAGTATGGCTCTGAATACCTCAGAATTCATTCGGCTGCTTCTGTCCTGTGTCACATCATCAATAAACACTAGTGACCCAGTGCCACTGTCAGCCATGCATGCCCAAGCCATCACACTGCCTCCGCCGTGTTTTACAGATGATGTGGTATGCTTTGGATCATGAGCTGTACCACGCCTTCGCCATACTTTTCTCTTTCCATCATTCTGGTGGAGGTTGATCTTGGTTTCATCTGTCCAAAGAATGTTCTTCCAGAACTGTGCTGGCTTTTTTAGATCTTTTTTAGCAAAGTCCAGTCTAGCCTTTTCATTCTTGATGCTTATGAGTGGCTTGCACCGTGCAGTGAACCCTCTGTATTTACTTTCATGCAGTCTTCTCTTTATGGAAGATTTGGATATTGACACGCCTACTGACTGGAGAGTGTTGTTCACTTGGTTGGCAGTTGTGAAGGGGTTTCTCTTCACCATGGAGATTATTCTGCGATCATCCACCACTGTTGTCTTCCGTGGGCGCCCTGGTCTTCTTGCATTGATGAGTTCACAAGTGCTTTCTTTCTCAAGATGTACCAAGCTGTAGATTTTGCCACTCCTAATGCTGTAGCAATTTCTCAGTTGGGTTTTTTCTGTTTTTGCAGCTTAAGGATGGCTTGTTTCACCTGCATGGAGAGCTCCTTTGACCGCCGCATGTTTCCTTTACAGCAAAACCTTCCAAATGCAAGAACCACACCTCAAATCAACACCAGGCCTTTTATCTGCTTAATTGAGAATGACATAACGAATGGATTCCCCACACCTGTCCATGAAATAGCCTTGGAGTCAATTGTCTAATTACTTTTGGTCGCTTTAAAAACAGGCTGGCACATGTTAAGGAGCTGAAACTCCTAAACCCTTCATCCAATTTTAATGTGGATACTCTCAAATGAAAGCTGAAAGTCTGAACTTCAACTGCATCTGAATTGTTTTGTTTAAAATTCATTGTGGTAATGTCTAGAACCAAAATTAGGAAAATGTTGTTTCTGTCCAAATATATATGGACCTAACTGTATATGACCTGCAGCAAGACTAGTCTGCAGGTGTTCCTTTAAGGCCTTCCTCTCGGGAATCGTCAGATCAAATAAACGACTCTAGGGAGAGTAGCACCTGGGACGAACTCAATAGCGCAATCGTAATCTCTATGAGGTGGTAGAGCTTGTGAGTCCACTTCTGAAAATACTTTCCAGTGTTCCTGAATGGCTTCAGGTAGCTCACTTTTCACAACAGTAGCAATGTGTACATCACAACATTTCCCATAACACCCCTGACCTCAGGTTCTTATCGTACTTGATGTCCAGTCCAGTACAGGATTGTGCATTTTTAACCAGGGTAACCCCAGGATGACTGGAAAAGGCAACTTATCAAGTACAAAAAAATCTAAAGATTCCTGGTGTTCCATATTCACAGTGAGTGGAAACCCGTTGACCTTTCGAGAAGCGCACCCATGCTCTAGAGGAGTGTTATCAATCGCTACTACAGAAAAAGGGCATGATAAAGGTACAGAATCAATCTTATACTTGTCTAGAAATTGTTGATCAATCAAATTAAGTGCAGAACCACAGCCCACCATCACTTGAAAATCAATAGAATAACCACAACAGGTACAACTACCAGAAAAAGATACCCCTGCGGACCGTAAAAATGCAATGCGAACGGGGGTGGGGGTTACTCTCATTGACCTTTTTTCTCTTTTCCTTGCTTATGCATCCTTCACATTGCTTAATAAAATGGTCAGTCTTACCACTATAAAGGCATAGCCCCTCAGAGAACCTTCTCTCCCTTTCCTGGGAATGAGAGGACATCGCCCCAAGTTACATCGTTTCAACAGGGCTCTCCTGAGAAACTGGATCCAGCATTATAAGAGCCTTCCCTTCACTCTGCCTGTCTCTCAATCTTCTATTCACCTGGATAGCCAACTGCATAGCAGTTTCCAAAGTCGCAGGTGCAGGATATGCAATGAGTAAATCTTTAACCCTGTCATTTAAACCTGCTAAAAACTGACTCTTGAGTGCTGGATCATTCCAGCTGACTTCTGCAGACCATCGTCTGAACTGGGTACAATATCTCTTCCCGTCGCCAGAACCCTGTTTCAGTAGTCTTAGTTCTGCCTCGGCTGTAGTGATCCGATCAGGATCGTCATATAATACCCCCATAGAAGAAAAAAACACTTTTTTCTCTTTTAAGGGATTCAGAAAGAGAATTGGAGGGATCCAATGGCTGGATATCCTTAAAGACAAAAATGTCCAGGAAGGATAGGAAATCTTGAAAAATGAAATTCTCAAAGCACAATTGTTAACAATTCCGAAAAGAGTGAAGAATAGGAAGCATTTAAGGAAACCAGGATGGATGAACACAGAACTTAAGCACATGCTAAAAAGGAAGAAAAAAAGTTTATAAAATTGAAAGAGGGAGGCATATCTAAAGAAGAATATAATGCTGTCTGCAGAACCTGCAGGGCACAAATCAGATTAACTAAAGCTGACAATGAATTGAGGCTTGCAAGAGATGTCAAAAGCAATAATAAAGGATTTTGGGGATATGTCAAAAGTAAAAGAAAGGTCAAAAGTGCTATAGGATTTTTACAGGATGAAAATGATGAAATGGTAAGACAGGATGTTGAGAAGGCCAAACTTTTAAATTCCTATTTTGCATCTGTTTTCTCTCAGAAAGGAAATGTAACATCAACTGTTCTTCACTGTCCTATTACGGGAATAGAAGAATCCAGGATATCTATAAGCAGAAAGATAGTGAGGAAACACTTAGCTAGCCTAAATGAATTCAAGTCTCCAGGTCCAGATGAATTACACCCCAGAGTACTGAAGGAGATAGCAGAAGACATTTTTGAACCCCTCTCCATAATCTTTGAAAATTCTTGGAGAAAGGAGAAGTCCCAGAAGACTGGAGAAGAGCAAATGTTGTTCCTATTTTCAAAAAGGGGAAGAAGGTGGACCCAGACAACTATAGGCCGGTGAGTCTGATTTCTATACCTGGAAAGATCTTTGAACAAATTATTAAACAACATGTATGTCAGTACCTGGATAAGAATGAAGTGATTAATCAGAGTCAGCATGGGTTTGTAACTAATAAGTCATGTCAGACTAACTTAATTTCCTTCTATGATGGAATCACTGATTGGGTGGATCAAGGAAATGCTGTAGATATAGTATATCTTGACTTCAGCAAAGCATTTGACAAAGTATCTCATACAATCCTTATTGAAAAAATGACTAAGTATGGAATGGACAAGGCAACTGTTAGGTGGATTCATAACTGGCTTAGTGATCGGACCCAAAGAGTGGTCGTAAATGGCTGCACATCCAGTTGGAAGAATGTCTCAAGTGGGGTACCACAGGGCTCTGTCCTGGGCCCTGTATTGTTCAACATCTTTATCATGAAGGAATTGAGGGTAAACTGATTAAATTTGCTGATGACACAAAGCTAGGAGGGATAGCTAATACTAGAGAAGAGAGAGAGAGGATTCAAAAAGATATAAATAAACTGGAGAAGTGGGCAGCAACTAACAGAATGGTATTTAACAGGGAAAAATTCAAAGTACTACATCTGGGCAATAAAAATGAAAAAGCATATACAGAATGGGAGGAATAGGGCTAAGCAACAGCACATGTGAAAAATACTTGGGTATACTAATAGATCACAGACTGAATATGAGTCAACAGTGTGATGCAGCAGCAAAAAAGGCAAATGCAATTCTAGGATGTATTAACAGAAGCATACAGTCTAGATCACGTGAAGTCATTATTTCCCTCTACTCCTCTTTGGTCAGACCTCATCTGGAATATTGTGTCCAGTTTTGGGCACTACATTTTAAAAAAGACATCAACAAACTGGAGCAAATTCAGAAAAGAGTGACCAGAATGGTGACCGGTCTGCAAACCCTGTCTTATGAGGAAAGGTTGCAGGATTTGGGAATGTTTAGTTTACAAAAGAGAAGACTGAGAGGAGACTTAATAGCTGTCTACAAATATCTAAAGGGCTGTCACATTGTAGAAGGATCAACTTTATTCTCATTTGCACAAGGAAAGACTAGAAGCAATGGGATGAAACTGAATGGAAGGAGACACAGATTAGATATTAGAAAAAACTTTTTGACAGTTAGAGTGATCAATGAGTGGAACGAGCTGCCACGAGAAGTGGTGAGTTCTCCTTCAATGGAAGTCTTCAAACAGAGGCTGGACAGACATCTGACTGGTATGATTTAGCGAATCGTGCTTTGAGCAGGGGGTTGGACCAGATGGCCCAGGAGGTCCCTTCCAACTCTACGATTCTATGATTCTATGACTTCTACTGACCTCAAACAGGGGTCATCCGGATGCAATGAAAATGCCCAAACTTGCGGTTCACCTCGCAATAATTACATAATAATCCCCACACACTGTAATTCAGCCAATAAAGACCTGGGTCTAAGCCGAAAATAAAGTAAACATGCATTTTTAAATTAAAAAAATTCCTGCTGTTTACAAGAAAAGCATTCAGGCAAACCCACCTTAGGTTCTTCAGAGCGGATTCCAGGGCAATTACTCACGTGCTGTTGTAAGCTGGCAACTTCCAATGTTAACCTTTGCAGGCGTTGAGCAAGATCTTGAACACTGTTCATATTGCAGAAATCCGGGAAGGTTTTTTTTTATATAGGGCAGGGCAGCACGGTGGCTCAGTGGTTAGCGCTGCAGCCTTGCAGCGCTGGGGTCCTGGGTTCGAATCCCACCAAGGACAACATCTGCAAGGAGTTTGTATGTTCTCCCCGTGTTTGCGTGGGTTTCCTCCGGGTACTCCGGTTTCCTCCCACATTCCAAAGACATACTGATAGGGAATTTAGATTGTGAGCCCCCATCGGGGACAGTGATGAAAATGTGTGCAAACTGTAAAGCGCTGCGGAATATGTTAGCGCTATATAAAAATAAAGATTATTATTATTATATATACTTCTTTCTGGCTCGACAAACTGTTACGGATCTGCAACATAGGACCAGGGTAGAGGGGGGAAACTGACCCTGCACTATGACTAGGCTGAAACCCTACTATGAAGTGGGCGACCCATTCCTTGCGAATAGACCCACCGACGATCCTAGGTTAATCTCAAGCAAACACCTATAGATAGGGGGAGGGGGGGGTCCCTGAAAGATCTAAGGACTGGGTACAAAAATGGGTCACCTCCTAATAGAAAACATAGAGAAGGCTGCAGAAACCAACTGAAAACAGAAACCAAAACTAGCAGAACCAGAGGTCCCAGCACTGCACAAATTACACACAAAGAAGGCAAAACAAAGCACCAAACCAGAACTCAAGCGGATTAACACTGTTGTCCAGCAAGGACTGGGAGGCAGGTGCTGGGTAATAAAGAGGGATAACATCACCTGACCCAAGACAAACCCAGCACCAGAGGAAAAAGACCAGCAGCCAGAACACCACAAGAAAATGGCAGATAGTCACAAACTAAACAGATTCTAACAGCATCGACTCTACGACTGTCCAATTGACCTCATCCCTGGTGCCGTTCCTCCTAGGGGCAGAATCTATCCGCTCTCTACTGCAGAGACTCATGCCATGTCGGAGTATGCTCAGGAAAATCTGTCTAAAGGCTTTATTCGGATATCCTCGTCTTCTGCTGGTGCGGGATTCTTCTTTGTAAAGAAGATGGATGGCTCCCTTTGTCCATGTATAGACTACAGAGGCCTAAACAACATTACTGTCAAGAACAAATATCCTCTGCAGCTTATCCAGGAGCATTTTGACTGTCTGAGAGGAGCGTGAATAATCATCAAACTTGACCTTCGCGGAGCCTATATTGTGGTTCGTATTCACACTGGAAATGAGTGGAAGACCTCATTCAACCCGTGTGACAGCCATTATGAGTATTTAGCCATGCTGTTTGGTCTTTGCAATGCCCCTGCGGTGTTTCAAGAATTCATTAATGACATTGTTTGGGATCTTCTTTACTCCTGTGTCGTGGACTACCTGGACGACATCCTCATTTTTTCTCCAGACCTATCCTCTCACAGACGAGACGTTCGAGTATTGCAACATTTAAGAGAGAATCATCTTTTCATTAAATTGGAACAGTACTTTTTGCCTTTTTGGGATATATCATCTCAGATTCCGGCTTGAAGATGGATCCCGAGAAAGTATGTGCTGTTCTCAAATGACTATGTCCCCTCAGGGTGAAGGCTATCCGCGATTCCTCGGCTTTGCCAACTATTACAGGCAGTTTATTCCTCATTTTTTTTCTTTGACTAGGCCAATCTCCTCCCTTGTTTGCAAAGGGGCTAACCCCAGTCTCTGGTCCCCTGAGGCTGAAAATGCCTACCAGACTCTGAAAAAAGAATTGGCTACTGCCTCCGTGCTCCACCGGCCCGATGACAGTAAGCCATTCATCCTCGAAATAGACGCTTCTTCTATTGAAGCAGGAGCAGTGCTCTTGCAATGGTCCACCTCCGAGTGTTTAGTCACCTGCAGGTTCTTCTCTAAAGCGTTTTTGTCATCAGAACGCAATTACTCCATTGGAGACAGAAAACTTTTGGCTATAAAGTTGGAGTTATCTTCTTAAGGATGCCGTTCATTCTTTCGTTATTGTAACGCCGCTGTGTTTGGACCTTGATTTACGGCGTTACTCTGCATCTCTGCTTTAACCCTTCGCTCTCTTTCCCTCTAATGTGCTGGAATGCTGTTGTCAGCTATCTGTGTGGATGCTGCCCAGTGTCTGGCACCGCCGCATAGCCTTACATGCGTGCGTGGTTCCTCTGCGCTGCATGACCACACGTTTGTGCGGTCCCGTGGGTTAATAGGTCTGCTACACATTGCATGTCTTACCACGTGTGTTCAGGCTTCAGCTTCTGCCAGGTGTCCTTTACATTGCTGATTATGTTCTGTCTTGCTTAGGGCACGCGCGGCCACACCTCCCTTCCTTTTATCAGGAAAGGGTGTGTGCTACAATTGCTGCTCCAGCCTATGGCTGTGTGGCAGCTCCTATATAAAGGTCCTTCCCCCTTTGGGGCTTTGCCAGAGCTTCGCATTGAGTTCCTGAACCTTGCCATGTGAGTCTGTGTTCTGCTCCTGCTCTGATTCTGTTCAGTTCTGGGGGAGCTGTTGCTCTTTTTCCCTCTGTGAACTGTGTCTTGTATTTTGGCCTGCTCTGGGGGCATAATGCCAAGATCGCCTTTCCTGGAGGCTGCATATCCAGGCCTGTCTGAATTGTGTCTTGTTTCGCCGCCTGCTCTAGGGGCAGTAATACCCAGATCGCCCATCCTGGAGGCTGCATATCCAGGCCCCGTGTATGTTATGTGTTGTTTCCTGAATCCTGGACCCTGGATCTGCTCCTTTACCTAACCCTGTCTGAACTGTGCTCACTGTGTGATGTTCCTGAGGTCCTTCCGTGCCTTGAACCCTGTGCCCAGTGGCTGAGACTCTTTGTTACCTGACTTTCCGTGATCTAACCTGGGTTCATCTAGGAAGCAGGAGTTCAGTGTGGCTGCTGAGTTTCTGCTACTCAGTACTCAGCTGGGGATTCGGTGCAATTCCCTGCCGGCTCCTGTCCAACCCAGCAGGGTTTGCACCAGACCGCTTGGGTTCCTTTCTAGGTCGCTTCCAGATGTCCGGAGCCTGATGACCGTGGTCTCTCATCCGGAGCCTGTCGTCCATGGCCTGATGTCCGGTGTCTGATGACCCCTTCCAGATGTCCACCTGATGTTCTGATGTCCACCTGGCCTCCAGATGTCCTGTTGTCCACCTGATGTCCTGATGTCCACCAGATGTCCTGATGTCCACCAGATGTCCACCAGATGTCCTGATGTCTGATGTCTTCCTGATGTCCACCTGGTGCCCCGATGTCCTCCTGGTGTCCTGATGTCCACTCCGTGATCCTGATGTCCACTCTGTGTTCCTGATGTCCACTCTGTGTTCCTGATGTCCACTCCATGTTCCTGATGTCCACTCCATGTTCCTGATGTCCACTCCGTGATCCTGATGTCCACTCCGTGATCCTGATGTCCAACCTGAGTCCGGATGTCTCTCTGAGTTCTGATGTCCAGCCTGCATCCAGATATCCAGTCCGTGGTTCTGGTGGTCCAAGTTGTGCTCCTAAGCTGGTCCCGTTCTCCTTCCTGGATGGAATCCTCCTCCATGGTTTCCGGGAGTTTCCAGCTCTGCTCCCTGGTGACGGTCCCACCTGCGAGTCCTGGATCTGACCAGCCTATACCTGGTGCTGTAGTGCCACCACTCCTGGACCTGCACTATCCGAGTCCTGTTCTATTGTCCTGCCCTGGGGTCTAACCCATGATGACCTCTGCCATCATCTGAAGTCCGTCTGTGGTCAGCATCTGACGTTCTCCTGCTGTGCCTGTGCTACGCCCGTTGCCATACATGCGTGCGTGGATCCGCTGTGCTGCATGACTACCCGCACGCACGGTCCCCCCGGTAAGCCCGTGCCAGACAACCCTGGACCGCGTCAACCCATGATGACCTCCTGCTTCGCCTGTCAACCTGAGATTGGTTTCCTTGATGATGTGCATATTCCGGAACCTGGTGTTTCTATGTTTTTGCCTTATTTCAGTAAACTTTATTTTTTCTTCATACCTGAAGTTGTGCGGTGTCTTTTAGTTCTGCTTATGGCCATCTTGTCCACAAGCTCAGCTGCCACAGACCCCAGTCGCTACCCTTCCCTAGTCTGGGTAGGTCCTGGTCCCCCCTGTGGTCCAGTGGGTCCACATTCCACGACCGCCTGGGACGCATACCCTGTCATCGTTATAGGTCGACGACACGGGAGCGTTGGCTGTAAGCCACGCTGCTTCCACGATCGTAACAGTTATATTCACCGACCACAAGAATATGGCCTACGTACAGTCTGCTCAAAGGCTCAATGCTCGGCAAGCCAGATGGTCCTTATTCTTTGGTCGTTTTGACTTTGAGCTTCACTTTCGGCCTGGAAATAAGAACATTAAGACTGATGCACTATCCAGATACTTCCAGCTGGTGGATGTTGAGGAGAAGCCAACACTCATCATTGACCCATCTAAGATTGTCACCATGGCTCCTCTAAATATAATCACTGCACCACCAGGCAAGATCTTTGAGACAGAGTGTGACAGAGTTAGAGTGTTTCTTTGCGGTCATTCCTCGAGACTTCCCGGACATGCTGGAGTCAAGAAAACTCTCTCTCTCTTATTTTTGCCACTACTGGTGGCTATCCCTTCGCCAAGACATCTTGGAATTCACAGCCTCTTGTTCATCCTGTGCCAGGAACAAAATCCCAAGACAACTACCTTCCGGACTCTTGCACCTGCTACTTGTGCCATTGTTTCCTTTGAGTCATATTGCTATGGATTTCATCACCGATCTCCCTCGTCCTTTGCACTGTACCATTATCCTAGTGGTCGTGGATCATTTTTCTAAAATGGTTCACTTTGTTCCATTGCCAGGGCTGCTCTCTGTTCCTGAGTTGGCGAAGATTTTCCTGCACCATATCTTCCGAGTTCACGGGTTCCTGCAACACATCGTGTTGGACCGAGGAGCTCAATTCCCCTCCCGATTCTGGAGAGCTCTCTGCGGATTAATGAAGGTTACCCTGGACTTCTCCTGAGCTTATCATCCTCAATCCAATGGTCAAGTGGAATGAGTCAATCAAGTTCTAATGTCCTACCTTCGATACTTCCCCAATGCTCAACAAAATGATTGGGTTGGTCTTCTTCCCTGGGCGGAGTTCACCTACATCAACCACCCCAGTGAATCCTCTTCCAAATCTCCCTTTTTTGTCATCTTTGGGCAGCATTCTGGCATCCCTCTTCCCGTTTCCTCTGCCTTGAATGTACTGGCAGCATACTCTCTGTCCTTGGAATTTACGCAGACAAAAAACACCTGGACTCCCCTCTGTAATGTCCGGGCGAAAAGGTCTGACTATCTCGTAAATGTATCAGGCTTAAAATTCCCTCCCATAAGTTGGGTCTGCGCTACTTTGGTCCCTTTGAAATCCTGAGTCTCATCAACGATGTGGCATACAAATTAAGGTAACCTGCCTCACTGTGAATCCCCAATTCTTACAAGAGTCGCTTCTCAACCTGTGGTGCTAAATCATTTTCATTCGTCTCCTTGTCACACCCCTCGACCAAGTAGCTGTGATGTCTTCAACGTAAAGGATATACTAGCTATGAAAAATGGACGCTTATGCTGAATCTGTTTTAAAAGAAGTGCTTACATGTTCTTTAATTTATGCCAACCAATGAACTAACCTTCAGTAAACTCTGATATGATCAATCTATTGAATGGAAACTACGCTTTTACTAGGGAGTATCAGGCTCTACACCTGTCATTTCCCATAGGAATCAGCATTAGGGATGAATGAGTAGTGAAATACTCGCTGTACTCTTTATGAGTACCTCCTAATAATAATAATCTTTATTTTTATATAGTGCTAACATGTTCCACAGCGCTTTACAGTTTGCACACATTTTCATCACTGTCCCCGATGGGGGCTCACAATCTAAATTCCCTATCAGTATGTCTTTAGAATGTGGGAGGAAACCGGAGTACCCGGAGGAAACCCACGCAAACACGGGGAGAACATACAAACTCCTTGCAGATGTTGTCCTTGGTGGGATTCGAACCCAGGACCCCAGCGCTGCAAGGCTGCAGCGCTAACCACTGAGCCACCATGCCGCCCTCCTAATACTCGGGTGCTCGTAACATGTAGCAAGTCCAATGTAAGTCTATGGGAAATGCGAGTCATGGGCTCTGCGGGACTGTGCCAGGCTGTGCGGGACTGTGCTGGGCGGGACTGTGCTTGGCTGTGTGGGGATTGTGCAGGAACTGTGCCAGGCTGTGCGGGACTGTACTGGGCTGGGCTATGTGGGGACTGTGCGGGGACTGTGCCAGGCTGTGCGGGACTGTACTGGGCTAGGCTATGTGGGGACTGTGCGGGGACTGTGCCAGGCTGTGCGGGACTGTGCTTGGCTGTGTGGGGATTGTGCGGGAACTGTGCCAGGCTGTGTGGGACTGTACTGGGCTAGGCTATGTGGGGACTGTGCGGGGACTGTGCCAGGCTGTGCGGGACTGTGCTGGGCTGTGCAGATCTATGCCGGGCTTTGCAAGGACTGTGCGGGGACTGTGCTGGGCTGTGCGGGACCGTGCTGGGCTGTGCGGCTGTACCGAATATTGCGAGGGGAGTAGTGAAATATTCACCAGGATTCGAGTACTGCATAACTCGCCGAGTACCAAATCCTGATGAGTATACTCGCTCATCCCTAATCAGCATCATTAGCAATAAGCTTTAGATAAGGTAATGAGGTAACATGCGGACAAACACCTCGTTTTTCTCTATAAATACTCTTTATTTCAGCCAATTAGACCAGAATTCATTTGAGACACAACTCATTGTGTCCTGTGATTTCTCCGGCCATAAATCTCTCACATACAATTTGGCAGCAGACAATTAAGTTGAAAACACACTAGTGATGAGCGAGTATACTCGTTGCTCGGGTTTTCCCGAGCATGCTTGGCGTCCTCGGAGATTTAGTTTGTGTTGAAGCAGCTGCATGGTTTATGGCTGCTGAACAGCCTTTATACATGTGAGGAATGCCTGTTTGTTAGGGAAACCCCACATGTAATCAGGCTGTCTAGCAGCCGAAAATCATGCAGCTACTTCGACATAAACGAAATCTCCGAGCATGTCAAAATACTCCGAGGACACCTGAGCATGCTTGGGAAAACCCGAGCAACGAGTATACTCGCTCATCACTAAAACACAAGCATCTCGTTTTCCTTAGGCTACTTTCACACATCAGGTTTCTTCTGACAGGCTGGATCCGGCTTTTCAAAAACAAGATCCGGCGAAATCTGCCGCCGGATCCGATTTTGTTTCATTGAATTGTATTAGCACCAGATTTCGCCGCATGGCCTTCCGGTTCTTCCAGTTTTCGCCGGATCTGGCTAAATGTTTCATTCTGGCGTCTGGAAAAAATGTTTCTTGTAACTTTTTTTGTCTGCAGCGAAAAAATGGACAGCGCCGGATCCGGCTCTTCCGGCTTTTCGCTACAATAGTAGTCTATGGGCGCCGGAATGCGCCGGATCCGGAAAAAGACGGATCCAGCCACCGGATCCGGCTTTTGCATCTGAGCATGCTCAGATCCCATTGCCCAGCCCCCAGATAACATATATAAACAATGCCAGTGAGGAACTCATCCATCCATTACCATGCAGCCAGCCAGCCACAGAGGATCCAGCCACAAAGGATCCAGCCACAAAGGATCCAGCCACAGAGCAGCCAGCCACAGAGGATCCAGCCGCAGAGCAGCCATCCGCAGAGCAGCCAGCCACAGAGCAGACAGCGAAAGAGCGGGTCCAGCGACAGAGTGGGTCCAGCAGCCGCAGAGCATCCAGCAGCCGCAGAGCCAAGCCAGCCAGCAGCCACAGAGCAGCCAGCAGCAGCAGAGCCAGGCCAGCCAGCAGCCACAGAGCAGCTACAGAGGCAGGCCAGCCAGCCAGACATGTCGTCTTCTTCAGGGAGCCCTCCCTCGTGTTGTCCGTGCTTAGAGGTAAAAAAAAAAATTTTGGTTTTGTTTTTATAATGTCTTTATATATATCACAATACATCTCTGATATGCCATCTCCGAGCAAGTTGTCCCTTTTACTGCAACGGCAATTTGGCACAATACCAGTGATCCATTGTCTATCCCCATATTCGTGTCCTCTAGATGCTCAAATTGCCCCCTAAAAATGTTAATGCCCTGTGCAAGTTCCATAGACAAAAGGATGACCAGATTTCTCCCCTAGAAAGTAATAATGCCCTGTGTATTCTTTTGATGGTCACATAAATGATCTTATAGCAATAAAGCTTAAATGCGCCACTGTATGTGTATGTGATATATATTTCTAAATATATTAATTGATAATTTTTGTATAATAGGAGGCTGCTGCAGCAGAAGAGGTGCTTCCAGAAGGAGACCGAAGGGTTGGAGAGATACCCGGAGTGGGCTCGCAATTGGTGAGTTTCACAGAAAAACATCACCACACTACATAAAACACATAAAAAAGTGATTATTACAGACATCACACTGCACACAGCAGAAGCCTACATCCAAGCACATAATTTTTGTTTGTTTTTATTTTAGTGTTCAGATTCTGGTGTCCGATCCAGAGGTCCTCAAAGTGGCTCCCAGAGTTGGCGTGAGCAGACGGGCGGTCAACATGGGGTAAGCACCTTTATTTGTTGTTTTAAAATTTATTTTTTGTCACTACTGTATGGTGTTGTTTGGAGTCTTTTTTTAACAGG
Organism: Dendrobates tinctorius; assembly: GCF_039654945.1. Taxonomy (NCBI): domain Eukaryota; kingdom Metazoa; phylum Chordata; class Amphibia; order Anura; family Dendrobatidae; genus Dendrobates; species Dendrobates tinctorius. The sequence goes on from NW_027361818.1 coordinate 12,554,386, forward strand.
ATTCACAGTGTGCTAATGACTCGGACGGTGAGGAGGAGGCGGGCCTAGATATTGACCTCCTCATCGATCTGATCTGAGAGCGGGAGCCACTGTAGAATATGGGGGACCGCAGCGACCCTGATCTCACTGTGACTCGTTGGCTCTGGGAGCAAGTCTGCCAGCAACTTGTTGCCAACTGGGAGGGCCTCAAGGTTCGGGCTCAGCATAAAGCGCGTAAATATGCACAGTTCAGTCATGCTGCCTGATGTAAAAGTGTTGTATACTAACCAATTTGTGCTTTCGCTTTTCAGGCGAGAGAATTGTCAAGCGGTGGTGGTCAATCCGGGATCACTTCAAGAAGGAGTTAAACAATGAGATGAGAGCCCCGAGTGGATCTGGAGGACGCAGGAGCAAATACTAATACTCAAGAGCCCTGTCATTCCTCCGGGAGACGATGGTGAACAGAAGATAAATATTACCCACCCCATTTAATTCAAAATGTTTACATGTCTAACCCTTTTTTTTGCTTTCAGCCAGGGCCATGCAATATCAATATATTAATTATCTTTTTTTCTCTTTATTCCACAGCACCATCTGGAGCACTTGGGAGCCTGCACCGTTGAACACTTCTGGGGTGATCCCTGAGGAGTCCGCCACCGAGGGACACTTCGACAGTCCCGGACCATCTGCACCTTCCCAACCTTCCCTCACATCTGACCCTTCAGTACCACCCCCTTGCGCTGGAGCATCGTGGCCCCCTGCATTGCATGAATCTGCCAGTGAGGATATAGCTTTTCCTTTACCCCACCCCTCAGTCTGTACTCGAACACATGGATAATCCATCTCCTGGCCAGCAGATGCATGTAATGCAATTGTGCCAGTCTGCTCTTGCGCATGTTAGCTCCCAACCCCCTCCACCGACCCTGGTACATCCTCCCACACCTACCCCCCCTCCAGCCACTGTCCCTCCTCCCCTCCTATGCAATACCAGCAGCCTTCCCCATACCAGCAGCCTTCCCCATACCAGCATCCTTCCCCGTACCAGCAGCCTGCCCCGTACCAACATACCACCCCGTACCATTTCCCAACCACATCACCCGCCCCTCCACTCCCTGCCCACTACCACCATCGTCCTTCAACAACCATCATGCCCCAAACACAACCCTCTTCTCCACCCTCCACCTCTTCTGCCTCCCAATCCTTCGACTCCACCCCTCAAACCTTCCAAATTCCCAATACAACTCCCGGTTTCATGTCCACCAGTTCCATTTCTTTTTCCACCCCTTCACCTGTTCCTATTGATCCTTCACCAATACCACCATCACTTTCCTCTCTCCACACTCCCATTGTTGAAGTGTCCCAATCTGACAGCCCCTCCAGCATTATTTCCAACCCCCACTATGTAGATTTGTAATTTTTTCTGTTTAATAATTTGTTAATAAAAAAAACAGTTTTTTAAAGAATTTTGCCTTTTATTTGGTTATAAGGTTTTTAAGTAAAAAAAAAAGGTTTTTAAAACAAGGTTAAATACTGTGGTTAAAGAAGTTAAAATACAATGGTTAAAACACAACCAGGTACATAACTTGGGTAAAGAAGGTAAACTACTTTTGGTAAAGAAGGTAAAATATATTAGGCAAAAACCAGGTACACAACTTGGGTAAAGAAGTTAAATCTTTTGGGTAAAGAAGGTAAAATACTTTGGGTAAAACACAACCAGGTACACAAGTTGGGTAAAGAAGGTAAAATTATTTGGGTAAAGAAGGTCAATGACTTTTGGTTACAAGGTACAAGACCAATTGTTCAAACTCTCTCATCCTGCCAGTCTAGTCTTCCTTGAGGCGAAATAAAGTATTCAGCAAATTTGTCCCTCATTCTTGAAACTGACACAGAACTTCTATACGTAATGTTGTGATAATCATGCAAGGTGGTTTCTTCAGGGTGGTCATCAATGCAAATCTGTTCCTTGCATATAACAAAATTGTGCACAACCACACAAGCTTTCACCACCCCATCCACAGTTTCAGTCTTCAGGTTGATAGCGGTCAATAGAACTCGCCATTTCGCTGTCAGGATCCCAAAAGCGCACCCCAGCATTCTTCATGCTCTTGTGAGGCGGTAATTAAAAATTCTTTTAGTTTGCGACAATCCACTACTGGAGTATGGTTTCAGCAGTTTTTCCGATAGTTGGAAGGCTTTATCCCCAACACAAACAAATGGCATTGGTGGCCCAGAGGTTTCAGGCAGCGGTCTTGGGGGTGGAAATTGGAAGGTGTTTCCATAGAGATGATGCCCCATTGCAGACAATTTGAAAACTTGGGAATCATTGGAGTGGCCATAGGCCCCAGGATCGACCGCTATAAACTTGTATTCAGTGTCAGTGATGGCCATGAGCACAATGGAGAAATATTTTTTATAGTTAAAATATTCCAATCCAGTTCCAGCAGGTTAGACGATGCGGATATGTTTCCCGTCCACTGCACCCAAGCAATTTGGAAACTGACATATTTGTTGGAATTTATCTTCAATTTCAAGCCAACTCTCCAATGTGGGATGTGGTATAAACTCGTCATGTAAAGATTCCCACAATGCACGGCATGTGTGCTTCACAATTCTGGAGATGGTGGAAATCCCAAGTCTGAACTGGAAATGGAGTGACGAAAGAGATTCTCCAGTTGCAAGGAAACTGTGACAAAAAAGGAAAAATGAGTACATAATAAAAAATTACATTACACTTATAAGTCAGCTTAACAGTTGGAGATACAATAAAAACAATTATTAAAAACTACCAGCAACAACATTACAGTAGAAGTGTGCTTTACAAGGAGGAGATACAATAAAAATGCCTTACCGAAGAGTCACCATCAGACGCTCCGGTGGTGAAATGGAGAAGCGGCAATATGTGTCACTTCTTCTGATGAGGTGTTCAATTCTTTCCACCAAAAAAAATCAGTCCTCCATTTGCATCCAAACATGAGAAAAATTTCTCAGGGTTTTCTCGTAGCTCCATATATAGTGTAGAATATACCTCACGCATCATTCTCTTGGCTGTGATGGGGTGGATCCACAAACATCGTTGGCGTAGACGCTTGATGCACTGCGGTCTCTCTCGCTCCTTCTCCAGAACAATCACTTTCAAACGATTCACCTCAACAGTAAAATCAACGTTAATCTTCAGAATGTTTGGTATCACGCCTTCCATCTTCGCCAGACACTTGCTCTCCTCTACAACATGCACTTGCTCCTCTACAACCTGTCAAATATGGCCTGCCGGAGCACTGTATATATAGGTTTGCAGTAGCCAATCACATTTGGTAGCCTCCCATGGGTTTTTTTAAAAACCGGATCCGTCGTAAAATGGATAAAATACGTAAGAAACGGATGGAAAACCTGATGAAACGGATCCGGTTTTCCACCGCTGATCCGGCTGAAAACTGGATCCTTTTCATCAGGTTTTCAAAAAAGACGACGGATCTGTCGCTTAGGCGCAACGCTGGATCCAGCCTGTCAGAAAAAACCTGATGTGTTAAAGTAGCCTTTACAGATCAAATGAGTGTACTAACAGCAACTCCTAGATCACCATAAAGAAAATATATCTGTGTGACAAGTGACAGCCATCTATGGTTATGTTTTTTTTTTATTTGGGAACAGCAATCCTGATATTAGCACATAGAATATTTTTTTTATTGTAATGTTATTCTATGTCCCCTCTATTTACCCAGGACTGAGCCAGTATTCTGCTGCTATGCATCTAACAAGTCAAAGATTTCAAATATAAGCTGTCTTCCTAGTAAACCTTTCCCTGAGATATTGTCATGTAATGTAAGCTGATCTACAGATGCAGCCATTATGGACCAACATACAAAATATATATCAAAATGCAGAAATTTATCTCTTAACAGTTAACACATAAAAAGCTTTGAAATGTAATTGTTAGATATTGCACTTTTCCATGTTCAGATAATTTTTCTGTATTGTGATATCTTTGTCATTTTAAGAAATGTTACACCTTTATGTGATATTTGTGAGATCTCAAGCGCGCAGTTCTTGCTAGACAGCCCAGGAATTTACAGCTTTTTGCCAAGAAGAGTGGGCAACTTTATCATCTGAGAAAATAAAGAACCTCATCCACAACTACCACAAAAGACTTCAAGCTGTCATCGATGTTAGAGGGGGCAATACACGGTATTAAGAAATGGGTATGTAAAATTTTGATCAGGGTCATTTGGATGTTTTGGTTTGTCATTATTACTTAAAAATAGAAAACAGAATAGTTTGAGACTAAATGGCTTCACCCAACCACTAACCATGAGTGGAGATAAGGTTTGGTGTTATCATTCATATTCTCTGAAAAAAGGCCAAGAAAGCAAAAATTCTGCCGGGGTATGTAAACTTTTGAGCACAAATGTATAATATACATCATATGCATAGATTTCTGAATAATAAGCATTAATTTACATCACTAATGATGTATGTACTTTTAATTCGTGTTTTGAATCTGATTGGTCCTCCTGAGAATTGTTTATAGTTAATACAGCAACTCTGGGTCAAGGATCGGCAGTATCGATCTACTATTAGACAGGTTATTGGACGCTTTCACGGTGAATGTACAGTATTTTCACAATTGATTCAATAACTAGCCAGCAAATATCCAGGGAGATTTCAGCACAAGGATATAGAAGAAGTAAGCAGTGTTACACTTCGGGTGCCGGAAGCGAGAGTGGACCCACTGGGCCGCGACGCCGAACCCTCCCCGAGTGAGCGCACCAAGTGGACCGACCCCTATACAGGGATCGTTAGGGAACAGACTCGGGGAGTTCAAGCGCCACGGCAGCCAGGACCAGGGGTCGGCTCAAGAGGGTGAGCGATGAAGAGGAGTAGAGGGAGATCCAGGGAGGAGACGGGTACACCGGGATCCGTAGGCGGAAGGAGTGGAGGGTGGAACGGCGGGACCAGCAGGAGGCAGGAAAGGGAGCAACACTAAAAGGAGAGAGGATACAGAGGGTTAAACAGCGGACAGGAGCAGGAGACACAGCAATAACACGATGGCACAGCTGGAAGCACGGAGACAGGGAGCAAAGGGACAGGGAGCCCAAAGGCAGGCAGCACAAAGGGTAAACAGGAAAGTGGCTGCTACTGCAGCAAGCACGGCCTAGACACAAGAGGAAATAACTCAATAGTCAGGCGCCTCCCCTAGGGGAGGGCGGCCTGAAATACCTAGTGGAGGGCGCTGATAGGTCGGGCGGGGATCCTAGCAGGTCACGCCGACAGACTGCCATAGGCGCACGATCTACCCCTCCGGCGCGTGCGCAGAGGTACCATGCGCGCGGCCGAGGGGAGTGGAGGAGGACGTCGGGAGACCAGCTGCCGGAAAGCGCGCAGAGCGGGGGCGCGCGTCAAGGCAGAGACTGAGGAGGAAGCCGGACCAGGAGCGGGAGCGGTGAGTACAGCCGGGGAGCGGGGAGCGGTGCTAACAGTACCCCCTCTCTTACCCTCCCCTCCACTGCGTCTGGCTAAAAACCTCTTAAGAATGCGTGGAGCATTGATGTTCTCCCGTGGCTCCCAAGATCTTTCCTCGGGACCGAAACCCTTCCAATCAATTAGGAAAAAAGTTTTACCCCTGACTTTTTTCGAGGCCAAAATGTCTCTTACCTCAAAGATATCATCAGAACAGACAGGTAGAGGAGAAGGGTTGGGAGCCGGGTGGAACCGATTCAAGACAACTGGTTTAAGGAGAGAGACGTGGAAGGAGTTGGGGATCCGAAGCGAGACGGGCAACTCCAATTTGTAAGATACGTTGTTTATGCGTTTGAGAATCTTGAAAGGTCCAATGTAGCGAGGTCCCAGTTTGTAAGAAGGGAGCTTTAGCCTAATGTACTTGGCCGAAAGCCAAACTTGTTGACCCGGGAGGTAGATCGGAGAGTCCAAGCGTCTTTTGTCTGCGTGTCTTTTCATGCGCTCCCCAGACTTTTCGAGAGCCTCCTTGGTCTCAGACCAGATTTTAGAGAACTCCAGGGTCAGAGAATCTGCTGAAGGCACACCAGAGGTAGTGGAAATAGGTAGCGGGATACCAGGATGCATCCCAAACACAACGAAGAATGGAGATTTGGCTGAAGACTCGCTGGGGTGATTATTGTAGGAGAACTCTGCCCAGGGGAGGAGATGGACCCAGTTATCCTGATGAGCGTTGGTGAACTGCCGTAAATATGTCACTAGTACCTGATTAATGCGTTCCACTTGGCCATTGGACTGAGGATGGTACGCGGAGGAAAAGTCCAACCTTACCTCCAGAAGCTTACATAAGGCCCTCCAGAATCGCGAGGTGAATTGTACGCCTCGATCAGACACAATATGCTTCAGAAAGCCGTGGAGGCGAAAGATGTGCTGGATAAAAGTCTTCGCCAACTCTGGGGCGGAGGGCAAGGCTGGAAGAGGCGTGAAATGGGCCATCTTGGAGAAGCGGTCGACAGTTACCAGGATAGTTGTATATCCGGAAGAGTCAGGTAGATCCGTAATGAAATCCAAAGCGATATGTTGCCAAGGGACTGAGGGGATCGGCAGGGGAAGCAGAAGGCCGGAGGGTGATCGCCTAGGAACCTTGACCTTGGCACAAGAGGAACAGGATGCCGTGAAGTCAGACACGTCCTGGTGGAGAGAGGGCCACCAGTAAAAACGAGCAATGAGCTCCATCGTCTTTTTGACTCCGACATGTCCAGAAACTTTAGAGGAATGTCCCCAATGCAGTACCTTTCTCCTGTCTGCCTCGGGCACGTAGGTCTTGCCTGGGGGAGGAGTAATCAGTCTCACCGGGGCCACCGTGATGATCTTGGCAGGATCAATGATGTGAGTCGGTTCCTCCACCAAATCAGAAGACTGCAGAGACCGGGACAAGGCATCCGCCTTGAAGTTCTTTGGCCCGGGGCGGAAATGCAGCTTGAAATCGAACCGAGCGAAGAATAGAGACCATCTGGCTTGTCGAGGATTAAGTCTCTGGGCCGACTGGAGATATGCCAGGTTCTTGTGGTCGGTAAAGATGGTAAACGGGTGGACCGACCCCTCAAGGAGGTAGCGCCACTCCTCCAACGCCAATTTTATGGCCAGCAGTTCACGATCCCCGATGGAGAAGTTACACTCTGCTGGAGAGAAGGCTTTTGAAAAGAACCCGCAGGTAACCAGTCGGCCAGACGGGGATCTCTGAGAAAGCACTGCACCTGCTCCGATGGAAGAGGCATCCACCTCCAAAATGAATGGCTTGGTAGCCTCGGGTCGGTGTAAAACAGGTGCCGTTGCAAAGGCTTGTTTCAGACAGGAGAAGGCCTCTTCAGCCTCCGGAGACCAGGACGAGGGACTGACGTCTTTGCGAGTGAGACTGGAGATAGGTCTGATGACGGATGAAAAATGTGGCACAAATTGGCGATAATAATTGGCGAAGCCGAGGAACCTTTGAATCGCCTTGACTCCCACCGGCCGGGGCCACTGAAGAATTGCCGACAGCTTTCCAGGATCCATCTCCAGACCAGAATCAGAAACAATGTACCCCAAAAAGGGTAAGGAAGACTGCTCAAAGAGACACTTCTCCAGCTTCGCGTAGAGGTGATTCTCCCGTAGGCGTTGTAGAACCAGTCGGACGCTCCTCCTGTGAGAAGCCAGATCCGAGGAAAAAATAAGGATGTCGTCCAGATACACCACCACGCAGGAGTATAGTAGATCTCGGAAGATATCGTTGACGAATTCCTGGAACACCGCGGGAGCGTTGCAGAGACCGAAGGGCATGACCAGATATTCGTAATGCCCGTCCCGGGTGTTAAAGGCGGTCTTCCACTCGTCACCCAGACGGATGCGGACGAGGTTGTAGGCCCCGCGTAAATCCAACTTCGAGAAGATGCGGGCCCCACGCAGCCGATCAAAGAGTTCTGGGATGAGAGGCAAGGGATACTTGTTTTTTACAGTAATGTCCTTCAAACCCCGGAAATCGATGCAAGGACGGAGAGAACCGTCTTTCTTCTTCACAAAGAAAAACCCAGCTCCGGCAGGCGAAGAAGACTTCCGTATGAATCCTCTGGCTAAATTCTCACGAATGTACTCAGACATGGCCGCAGTCTCAGCTGGGGACAAGGGATAAATTCGCCCACGAGGCGGAATGGTCCCGGGTCGTAGCTCGATAGGGCAATCATAGGGGCGATGCGGAGGGAGGATCTCCGCCTCCTTCTTATCAAACACGTCAGAGAACGACCAGTATGCGGCTGGTAAGCCTCCAGGACCCGAGGGGACTGGAGGAGAATTGACTGGACGCACAGACCTCAGGCATCTCTCCTGGCAGGGATGTCCCCAGCGGAGGACCTCCCCGGAACGCCAATTCAGGACCGGTTCGTGTGTTCGAAGCCAGGGTAGGCCAAGTAGCAAGGCATGGCCTAAGTCGGGAAGAACGTAGAATGCGATCCGCTCCCGGTGCAAGGCCCCGATTTGCAGACATACCTCCTCCATAACCAGGGACACGGACTCCTGTAGGGGTCTTCCATCTACGGAGGCGATAACACGCGGAGTTTTTAGGGTAATAACGGGAATCCGGTACTTCCTCACCTCCTTCAATCTCATGAAGTTCCCCGCCGCGCCCGAGTCCACATAGGCCACCTCCGAGCCACGTCTCTGACCAAAAACCAGCTGAACCGAAAGGGTAAGGGGATGAGAGGAGTGAGATACACCTAGGTCGGCCTCTCTTACCTGCCCTAGGTGGAGGAGTTTCCCGGCCTCTCAGGACAAGAACGCAGGAAGTGGGATGCGCTGCCACAATACAGGCATAAACCCTCCATCAGTCTCTCCTTACGGCGCTGTTCAGCCAACTTGACTCGATCCACCTGCATCGGCTCCGGTGCCAGACTGGAGGACGGACCAGGAGGACGGGGACTGGACGGCCTGTGAAAAGAAGCAGATGGTCTGAGCGGACGCCTCTCTCTCGCAGCCTCTCTAGCGCGTTCCTGGAACCGGAGGTCGACTCGTGTGGCCAGAGAAATAAGATCCTCCAGGGTGGTCGGGGTATCACGCCCTGCCAGTTCGTCTTTGATTTTGCCGGAGAGACCACGCCAGAAGGCCCCGACCAACGCCTCGTTATTCCACCCCAACTCAGAGGCCAAGGTACGGAACCGGATGGCATATTGTCCGACCGTAAGGGTACCCTGAGTGAGGCAGAAAAGGGACTCCGTGGCGGAGGCTACCCGACCGGGCTCGTCAAAGACTCTACGGAAAGTGTCCATGAAGTTCTGGACACTAGAGACTACGGGGTCGTCCCGCTCCCACAGAGGATTCACCCAGGAGAGGGCCTCTCCCTCCAAATGGGACACAATAAAGGCCACCTTGGCCCGATCTGTGGGATACTGTTGGGGCAATAGTTCGAAATGCAACCTGCATTGATTTAGGAAGCCCCTGCACAACTTTGGGTCGCCTCCATACCGGGGCGGTTTACCCAGCCTGGGTGACGGGGTAGGTACGGAATCGGAACCGTGGGACGGATTGCGTGCGGCAGCCGACTGCAGGGACAGCAACCGGTCGTCGACCGAGGCCATGTAAGAGAGGATGTGGGATTGGGTGTCTCGCTGTTGAACCAGCTCCTGCTGGAGGCTGGCCAGTTGGGAGGCGTTGCCAGGGTCAGCGGCCTGTAAGGCCGACAGGCGGGAATCCATGGTCTTCATAAAAGACATAATTCGAGTCTGGTTCTCCCTCAGGAATACCAACTCCTTTTGGGTCGCAGCCCCGGCGGGGTCCATGGCCTGACTATTCTGTTACACTTCGGGTGCCGGAAGCGAGAGTGGACCCACTGGGCCGCGACGCCGAACCCTCCCCGAGTGAGCGCACCAAGTGGACCGACCCCTATACAGGGATCGTTAGGGAACAGACTCGGGGAGTTCAAGCGCCACGGCAGCCAGGACCAGGGGTCGGCTCAAGAGGGTGAGCGATGAAGAGGAGTAGAGGGAGATCCAGGGAGGAGACGGGTACACCGGGATCCGTAGGCGGAAGGAGTGGAGGGTGGAACGGCGGGACCAGCAGGAGGCAGGAAAGGGAGCAACACTAAAAGGAGAGAGGATACAGAGGGTTAAACAGCGGACAGGAGCAGGAGACACAGCAATAACACGATGGCACAGCTGGAAGCACGGAGACAGGGAGCAAAGGGACAGGGAGCCCAAAGGCAGGCAGCACAAAGGGTAAACAGGAAAGCGGCTGCTACTGCAGCAAGCACGGCCTAGACACAAGAGGAAATAACTCAATAGTCAGGCGTCTCCCCTAGGGGAGGGCGGCCTGAAATACCTAGTGGAGGGCGCTGATAGGTCGGGCGGGGATCCTAGCAGGTCACGCCGACAGACTGCCATAGGCGCACGATCTACCCCTCCGGCGCGTGCGCAGAGGTACCATGCGCGCGGCCGAGGGGAGTGGAGGAGGACGTCGGGAGACCAGCTGCCGGAAAGCGAGCAGAGCGGGGGCGCGCGTCAAGGCAGAGACTGAGGAGGAAGCCGGACCAGGAGCGGGAGCGGTGAGTACAGCCGGGGAGCGGTGCTAACAAGCAGGCTCCTTGCATCTTCTCACCCAACCACTTGCACCAGTGACCCATTTCCGTCACATCTCCTCCAGTCCCTTTCCCCTGCTGTCACCCCTCACCTAACTAAAATATTTAACCTCTCTCTCTTCTGGTATTTTTCCCTCTTCATTTAAGCATGCCATCATCCATCCACTACTTAAAAAACCATCCCTCAACCAAAACTGTGCCGCTAACTATAGACCTGTCTCTAATCTTCCCTTCATCTCTAAACTCCTGGAACGCCTGGTCTACTCCCGTCTTATCCGCTATCTCTTTGATAACTCTCTTCTCGACCCTCTCCAAACCAGTTTCCGCTCTTTACACTCCACTGAAACTGCCCTCACTAAAGTCTCTAATGATCTTCTAACAGCTAAAGCTAATGGTCACTACTCCATGCTAATTCTCTTGGATCTCTCTGCAGCATTCGACACTGTGGATCATCAGCTCCACCTCACTATGCTCCGTTCCATTGGCCTTGAGGACACCATTCTCTCATGGTTCTCCTCCTAACTCTCCGACCGCTCCTTTACTGTATCTTTTGCCAGTTCCTCCTCCTCTCACCTTCCCCTTACTGTTGGGGATTACGATTAGTCCCCAATCCCCACAATTTTAAGCGTGCCCTGAAAATGCATTTATTCAGACTGGCCTATCGCCACAACACATTAACCTAATCTATCCCTGTGTGGCACAGCCAAAAGTTTTACCATAACCAGGTTCCCCGCATCATGTTCCCACATGCTTTATGCCTCCATCAGCCCTCTGTGTCTGTACTGTTACACACTTAACATTATGTCTGGTCCATACAACCAGGGCAACTGTTACCACCCACCTCTCGTGTCTACCTCTTTCCTCATAGACTGTAAGCTTGCGAGCAGGGCCCTCACTCCTCTTGGTATTTGTTATAATCTACTGTATGTGATTATTGTTATGCTGTAATGTCTATTGTCTGTACAAATCCCCTCTGAAATGTAAAGTGCTGCGGAATATGTCGGCGCTATAGAAATAAAATTTATTAGTATTATTATTATATACAGTATATACTTTTGTATGGTCACTGCCAAACTTCATAATAATGAAAAAAAACTAGCAAGAGGGAAAAGGGAAGAGAAAATTTCACTCACCAAAATATACCTGAGACCGTCCGAGCCTGAAGATCAGTGGCTGACTACCACATGTGTGCAAATAGAAATCAATCAGAGGGGGTGACCGGGAACATGCGCTCCATTCTCGGGAGGCATATTGGATATTGGCTTTGAACGCACGTTCTCTGGAAGGCCTTAATTATAAAAGTGATCTTCTATATTTTTATTAGATCGCTCTGCCGTCTTTTTGTAGCATTCAGCTAACATCTTATTGTTTTTTGTGCATATGGTGAACGTCTTGTGTATCGTTATCATTCGGTGTAAAAATATCACTGTGGTGATTTTGTGTTTTTTTTTTCTAACATGTGGGTTTCGTTTTTCTTGTTTGAATATAAGCTCAGCTATGCTAATTTGCGAAAACAGGTTTTCAACCAATCCTATTCATATGAAATGTCTTCTTCACAAGACGTGCGCATGAGATGAATATGTATATACTTATTATAAAAAGTATTTTCATGACATTGTAATTTCATGTACATGAAGGACTAATTTCCCTCTGGTCAATATGGGGTTAATCGGGGAGGCTGTCCTTTCTAATTAATTACATGTGCTGTTGTGATCGATATAAGGAACTGTTCATTCTATGTCTGTATGCCTTTGAGGAAGGACTGTTTTTACTGGGTCCGAAACGCGTCAGGCCTATGGGGGGGTCCCCATGATTTTGTTGTTTATCGCTGATGATGTTTTTTACTGTGCCGGAAGTCTTCTATCTCTATTTGCACACATGTGGTAGTCAGCCACTGATCTCCAGGCACGGGCGGTCTCAGGTATATTTTGGTGAGTGAAGTTTTCTCTTCCCTTTTCCCTTTCGCTATGTTGTTGGACTGATGTATTTTGCTCCCAAATACCGGATATTGTTTTTTATTGAATGGAGACCGTACCTAAGGATTTGCTGGCAACCTGTGAATTGCGAAACCAAAAGGCCGCTGAGGCCTCTAAGGCCGGTTTCACACTAGCGCATTTTCAACGCGCGCACGGCCGGGGGTAGCTCCGCCCCCGATCCGGCTCTCTGCCCGGCGTGCCCGCCCCTTCCTTGTAGCGCCGCCTCCTAGCGGACAGCGGCGCCTGCGATCGGCGCACCCTATCTTTAGCATAGGGTGCGCCGATCGTGCGCAGGCCGTGCGCTAGTTGCGCTTTGACCTGCGCTGCGCACTTTTGACGGTGCGCCGTGCGCGCCAAAATCCGAAAAGTTTGATTTTGGCGCGCACGGCGCACCGTCAAAAGTGCGCAGCGCAGGTCAAAGCGCAACTAGCGCACGGCCTGCGCACGATCGGCGCACCCTATGCTAAAGATAGGGTGCGCCGATCGCAGGCGCCGCTGTCCGCTAGGAGGCGGCGCTACAAGGAAGGGGCGGGCACGCCGGGCAGAGAGCCGGATCGGGGGCGGAGCTACCCCCAGCCGTGCGCGCGTTGAAAATGCGCTAGTGTGAAACCGGCCTAAGGATGGCGGTGATGAGCAGAGTGAAATGAATGCTCTGTTTGCTGATTTGGAGAGAGAAATGATCAGCCATCTGAAGACCTGGTGGGACTCCGTTACTCTTGAGAAATACGTGACTCATAATATGATCCCACGTGGATTGAGGCTACGTAAATTACCCACTTTGATTTACAGTGATGATTTTTTGCAAAAATGGAATGATACTCTAAGTGACTGTTCTCTGAGATTGATGTCCCTAATTATAAAGGAAGATTCTGAGAAAATAAAAATTATGGAAACATCTATGAAAGATATTGAGAAATCTCTAAATAAATTCTCGGGACCTACTAAATTTAACAGCTTGTATGAACATTGAGACTTTGTGCCCACGTTGCGTTTTTTTAAGCATTTCCGCAGCGTTTGAGCCGGCTCAGATGCTGCAGAAACACTTAAAAGAAGCATCCCATTAAATTTCATGCATTTTTGGCTTTTTGCGCCAATGCATGCGTTTTTAAACGCTCAGGAAACGCTTAGCGGCTAAAAACGCAGCATGCTTATTAATTTCCGCATTGCTCCGCGGTTTTACCCATTTCCAATGTTCCCAGAAAATGCATCAAAAACGCGCATTTTCTGGGAAGGAGTCCGGTTTTCTGAGCATTTAAAAACGCTAACGTGGGCACATAGCCTCACATCATAAGATTAACAGTCTGGAGTCCGGTATTACTAAGTTGAAGAGAAATAAATTTCTACGGGACTGCAATGATTATGAATCTAAATCGGTATATGCCTGGAAAAAGTTCAGTCCTAAGAAATTAAATATCCTGAAAAAGGACAGTTCTCCCCACAATAATAATGTGAGTTTCTCTTCACCCGGCTGCACTGATTGTTCATTTAACTCATCTGTTTCATCGGAGGTTTCTTTGGACTCTAGCCATGCTTTGTCCTCAAAATTTCATGCAAAAAATGTAAGAAGAGGAGGGGTGGACGTCGATGCAGGAAAAGACCACTAGTATGGTCTCAGGAAAATGACCAAGAAAGAGTAAATACTGTAACAATTGATGGACAACAGGATGAATTTACTGTAGTTAATGTTTCTGCTACTGTCCTTGATACAGCTCAGTTGGACATTTTGAAAAGGGGGTTATCTTTTGTTCCCATATGTAAAGGGGATTTATTCCAAACATTGTGTGACATTAACAAATTTGTACGTTTACTAACTGTCAAAAGACATTTTTTTCTTAGGATAATCCATTGGAGGATAATGTGTCTGGTGCTCAAATAAATAGGATAAATAACGAAAGTTTGTTACCTCTGTCGGCCATGGTGAAGGATCAAGTTGTATTAGAAATGTTAAATAGTTTAGAGGAAACAGATATTTCTATTAATAATGAACCGGTTTCTGATGAGGATAGTGATGCATCCCAGAGGCCGTGGGATACTCGGTACTGGCTGGTCATCTTAAAGGGATATGTCACAGTGGCAGAGACCCAGTCCCTGGCCCCAGGCGGTCATGTAAAAGGGTAGTATTGATTAGGGATAAAGTTTATGTAGTGATTCGTGACGCCAGTTGGAGTGTTTGACTGTAGTATAGCCGGCACTGCAGATGATCCCTGGGGCGCTAGATGGCGATGTCAGTGCAGATGTTTAACTCCCTCCAACCAGGGATGACCCCCAGAGATTGTGATGGAAGTAGATGGCACGGAGTAGTAAGGCAGGAGACATGGAAAGTCACTTTATCATTTACTGTAGTTCAGGTGCAGTTCAGAGGAGATATTACAACTACCCCAAGGTGTACAGTCTGCTATGCAAAATGGGAGTTATCCTTCCCTCTGCTGTGACCCGGTGTAAACTTCCAGCTATTCTAATCCCTTCTGGGACCAAGGCTTCCCGGAGTTTGGAACTTCTAGTATAGCCACTACTCACTGTTTTCATCCTCTGAAAACTTGCAGCTTGGATCCTGTGTGAAGCTCAAGCTCCTTCTTGCACAATCCATCACTGATCCTAGTTTGCTGCAGTCTTCCAGGGGAAACACTCTGCTGTTGGTTGCATAAACCTACACAGTCTCTCAGCTTACCACCCTGCTCTAAAAGCATGGATGGCCTAGGGGCTGATTCCCTGATGCTTCTTAGCTTTGCTCCTGGAGGGAGCTCTGTTGTGAATGGGTCACCGAGGAGGAACAACAAAAAGCTAAATCCCTGAAAACCAGACAGGTTGGTAACTATGCAGATCCCTGATCTTAACCACACAACTAACAGTAGCAGTGGAGCATTCCTACGATGTTCCTAGATGCCTCGTCACCACCGGAGGACTACATAACCCTAAAGCAAGTAAAGTGAAAACTAACTGCCCCAGAGCAGACCCCAAAGGAATAGACAGCCCCCACACATGTATTGACAGTGAAGCAAGATGAAAACACAAACACAGGCAGGAAAATAGGCTGAGCAAACGATGGGGCCTGACTAACTAGAAAGGACAGGAAAGCCACTGTCTGCAATCTGCCAAAAAACCCTGCCAAAATAATGTCCATCATGTCTGATAGCAAAATTGACCCTGAAGTCACTAGACTTCTCCCACTATATCAGCACTCTGAGATATTCTGAAATATAGCAAAAAGAGGCCAATCTAATAAGGGACAAAAAGGCAAATTGGCAAATACAGATAAATAGGAGTGGAAGTTCAGCATAGCCCCAGCAGGGGCAAGCTGACCACACAAGAAACTGAATTGACCAACAAGTGCAAGTGTGAACATTATCAAAAAACAAACTTAACTTGAGAAGACTGGAAGAGAGATGAAGTCCAAGACCTAAGAAGCAGACTGAATCACCAGCACCAGGATAGGGCGTCGGCTGTCTTATATCCAGTCTTATACTCCAGAGATCCAATCGTTATCCTCCTCATCAGGTGGCAGATCACTACCACTTAAACTAACCTCACTACCTCCTGTCACCACCAGAGGGAGAACGGAAGGAGAACTCTCAACTGGTGGAGCAGAAAATGAGCTCATAACAGTACCCCCCTTGAGGAGGGGTCACCGAACCCTCTTCCATGCCACCAGGCCGATCAGGATGGGCCCGGTGAAAAGCACGAACCAATTTATTGGCATGAATATCAGAGGCAGAGACCCAAGAATTATCCTCCTGGCCATAACCCTTAAATTTGACCAAATACTGTAGTTTTCGTCTAACCAAACGAGAATCCAATAGTTTCTCTACCTCATATACCACATTGCCTTTAACCAATACAGGGTCAGGAGGTGCTGCCATAGGAACCACTGGCTCAACAAACCTCTTCAACAGTGACTTGTGAAATACGTTATGGATTTTGAATGTAACTGGAAGAGCCAATCGAAAAGAAACAGGATTAAGAATCTCCAAAATCTTATAAGGTCCAATAAATCTGGGCTTAAATTTTGGAGATGCAACTTTCATAGGAGTATCCTTAGATGACAACCAAACCATATCACCCACTTTAAACCGGGGACCAATGGTCCTATGCCGGTTGGAAAAACGCTGGGCCTTTTCCTGAGAGAGTGACAACTTATCCACCACTTGGTCCCATATCTGCTGCATTCTCACAACCACAGTGTCCACACCTGGGCAGGACGAAGATTCCACTTGCCCTGAAGAGAATCGAGGATGAAACCCAAAATTACAGAAAAAGGATGACATCAAAGTGGCAGAACTAGCTCTATTGTTCAGCGCAAATTCGGCCAAGGGCAAAAATGAGACCAAGTCATCTTGATCAGCAGATATAAAACATCTTAAATAAGACTCCAGGGTCTGGTTTGTTCTCTAAGTCTGCCCATTGGTCTTGGGATGAAACGCGGAGGAGAAGGATATCTGAATTCCCAGATTGGAACAAAAGGCTTTCCAGAATCTGGAAGCAAACTGGACCCCTCTATCGGACACAATGTTCTCAGGAATCCCATGTAACTGAATCACCTGTTGTAAAAACAAGGGTACCAACTCAGCGGAAGATGGCAACTTTGGGAGTGGTACAAGATGGACCATCTTTGAAAATCTGACACAAATCACCCAGATAACAGTCATTCTCTGAGAGACAGGAAGATCAGAAATAAAATCCATTGAGATATGGGTCCATGGCCTCTTGGGCACCGGCAGGTGCATCAGCAACCCACTAGAACGAGAACAGGGTTTAGACCAAGAACAAGTCCCACAGGACTGTACAAAATTCCTGACATCACGAGATAAGGCGGGCCTCCAAAACGACCGACTCACCAAATCTCTGGTACCAAAAATACCTGGAAGACCAGCCAATGCGGAGCAATGGACTTCAGACATCACTCTCTTTCTCCACTGGTCAGGAACATACAATCTTCCCATAGGGCAACACTCAGGTTTATCCTCCTGAAATTCCTCCAGGGCGCGTCTCAAATCGGGCAAAATGGCAGAAAGAACTACCCCCTCACCTAGGATGGTAGTGGGCTCGGTCACATTAAGAGAATCGGCAAAGAAACTCCTAGAAAGGGAGTCTGCCTTAACATTCTTAGTGCCCAGAAGAAAAGAGACCACAAAATTAAAACGCGTGAAAAACAAGGCCCATCTAGCCTGCCTAGGATTCAAGTGTTTGGCCTACTCCAGATAAATCAAATTTTTGTGATCGGAGAGGACCACAACTTAATGTCTAGCTCCCTCCAACCAATGTCTCCACTCCTTAAATGCCCATTTCATGGCCAACATTTCCCGATTCCCAACGTCATAGTTGCGTCCGATGGGGAGAACTTTCGAGAAAAGAAGGCACAGGGATTCATCTTAGAAGTCACAGGGTCTTTTGGGGACAAAACAGCTCCTGCACCAATCTCAGAAGCATCTACCTCCACCTGAAATGGAAGTGAGACATCAGGTTGCCATAAAAATGGAGCTGAAGTAAATCTCTGCTTAAGCTCCTGAAATGCTGAGACAGCCTCAGGAGACCAATTCAGTAAATCAGCGCCCTTCTTGGTCAGATCAGTCAGTGGTTTGACAATACCATAAAAACTAACAATAAATTTATGATAGAAACTGGCAAAACCCCAAAACTTCTGGAGGGCCTTCAAAGAAGTAGGCAGAACCCAATCATAAATGGCCTGTACCTTGGCCGGGTCCATTTCAATAGTCGATGGAGACAAGATAAATCCCAAAAATGAAGTCCTCTGTACACCAAAGAGGCATTTCGATCCCTTAACTGTTATGAATGAGTCACCGGAGGAGGAAAAAACAAAAATGCTAGCTAAGTCCAGAAAACCGGAGAGGTTGGTAGCTAGCGGATTGCAGACCCCTGATCCTATTCACAACAACTAACAGTAGCCGTGGAGCGTTCCTACGGTGGTCCTAGATGCCTCTTCACAGCCGGAGAACTAAATAAGCCTAAAGAAAGAAAGGGGAAATCTAAACTGCCCCAGAGCAGACCCCAAAGCAATAGACAGCCCCAACATGTATTGTCGGTGAAAACAGATGAAAACACAAACACAGACAGAAAGACAGGCAGAGCAAATGATGGGGCCCAACTAACTAGATAGGAAAGGACAGAAAAGATGCTGGCTGCAATCTGCAAAAACCCTACCAAAAATGTCCCAACACGTCTGATAGGAAAAACGGCCCTGAAGTCACTAGACTTCAAAATCCCTATATCAGCACTCCGATATATTCTGAAGACAGAGCAAAAGAGATTTAACCGATCAGGGACAAAAATGGAAATTCAGCAGAGCCCCAGCCGGGTCTTGCAGAACACAAAACTAAGCAAATCAGACAAAATCTCATAGAACAATAACAGAGCAGAACTTAGCTTTAGAAGACAGGAACTGAACTGGAGGCCAGAGCTCAGAGCAGAGAAATCACCAGCAACCCTACAGGGCGTCGGCTGCCTTATATCCACTCAGAGATTCCGAATGTCCAATCGCAATCCACCTGTTCAGGTGACAGGTTTCTCCCATCCAAATCAGTTTCACCACCTCCTTTCACCAGCAGAGGGAGTTCATCGGACATCAAAGATGAACGAGAAAATGAGCTCACAACAGTACCTCCCCCTTGAGGAGGGGTCACCGAACCCTCATCCACGCCACCAGGCCGATCAGGATGGGCCCAATGAAAAGCACGAACCAATCTTTTGGCATGAATATCAGATGCAGAGACCCAAGAATTATCCTCCTGGCCATAACCCTTCCACTTAACCAAATACTGGAGTCTCCCTCTAGCCAGAAGAGAATCCAGTATCTTCTCAACCTTATATTCCACATTACCTTCGACCAATACAGGGTCAGGAGGTGCCACCACAGGAACTACTGGCTCAACAAACCTCTTCAACAGAGACTTATGAAACACGTTATGGAGCTTAATGTAACAGTAAGAGCCAATCGAAAAGAGACTGGATTAAGAATCTCCAAAATCTTGTAAGGTCCAATAAATCTAGGTTTAAACTTTGGAGAAGCCACCTTCATAGAGATATTCTTTGATGACAACCAAACCATATCACCCACCTTAAACTGGGGACCAATGATCCTATGCCAGTTGGAAAACCGCTGGGCCTTTTCCTGGGAGAGAGACAACTTATCCACCACTTGGTCCCAAATCTGGTGCATTCTCTCCACCACAGTGTCAACACCTGGGCAGGCAGAAGACTCCACCTGCCCTGAAGAGAATCGAGGATGAAACCCAAAGTTACAAAAAAACAGGTGACATCAAAGTGGCAGAACTAGCTCTATTATTTAAAGCAAATTCGGCCAAGGGCAAAAATGAGACCCAATCATCCTGATCAGCAGAGATAAAACATCTTAAATAAGACTCCAAAGTCTGGTTTGTTCTCTCCGTCTGCCCATTGGTCTGAGGGTGAAACGCAGAGGAGAAGGACAACTGAATTCCCAGCTTGGAACAAAAAGTCCTCCAAAATCTAGAGAAAAACTGAACTCCTCTGTCAGATGCAATGTTCTCAGGAATCCCATGCAAGCGAACCACCTGTTGCAAAAACAAAGGCACCAACTCTGAGGAAGATGGCAACTTAGGGAGTGGTACAAGATGGACCATCTTAGAGAATCTATCACAAATCACCCAGATAACAGTCATTCTCTGAGAGACAGGCAGATCAGAAATAAAATCCATTGAAATATGGGTCCATGGCCTCCTGGGCACCGGCAAAGGCATCAACAACCCACTAGAGCGAGAACAAGGTTTAGACCGGGAGCAAGTCCCACAGGACTGCACAAAATTCCTGACATCACGAGATAAGGCGGGCCACCAAAAAGACCGACTCACCAAATCTCTAGTACCAAAAATACCTGGATGACCAGCCAATGTGGAGCAATGAACTTCAGACATTACTCTCTTCCTCTACTGGTCAGGAACATACAATTTTCCAATGGGACAACGCTCAGGTTTGTCCTCCTGAAACTCTTCCAGAGCACGTCTCAAATCGGGCGAGATGGCAGAAAGAACTACCCCCTCACCTAAGATGGTAGCATGCTTGGTCACAATAGGAGAATCAGCAAAGAAACTCCTAGAGAGGGCATCTGCCTTGACATTCTTAGTGCCCGGAAGAAAAGAGACCACAAAATCAAAACATGTGAAAAACAAGGCCCACCTAGCCTGTCTAGGATTCAAGCGTTTGGCCGACTCAAGGTAAATCAAATTCTTGTGGTCAGTGATGACCACGACTTGATGCCTAGCTCCCTCCAACCAATGTCTCCACTCCTCAAATGCCCATTTCATGGCTAACAGTTCCCCAATTCTCACATCATAGTTGCGTTCAGATGGGGAGAACTTTCGGGAAAAGAAAGCACAGGGATTCATTTTAGATGTTACCGGATCTTTTTGGGACAAAACAGCTCCTGCACCAATCTCAGAAGCGTCCACCTCTACCTGAAATGGGAGTGAGACATCAGGTTGCCGCAAAACCGGAGCAGAAGTGAACCTCTGCTTCAGCTCCTGAAAGGAAGAAACAGCCTCTGGAGACCAATTCAGCACATCAGCACCCTTCTTAGTCAAATCGTCAATAGTTTGGCAATACCAGAAAAATTAGCTATAAATTTACGATAAAAGTTAGCAAAACACAAAAACTTCTGGAGGGCCTTCAAAGAAGTGGGCTGAACCCAATCATAAATGGCCTGTACCATGGCTGGGTCCATTTCAATAGTTGACGGAGACAAAATAAATCCCAAAAATGAAATCCTCTGTACACCAAAAAGGCATTTCGACCCCTTAACATACAGGGAATTCTCCCTCAAAATCCGGAACACAGTCCAAACATGTTCCACATGAGAGTCCCAATCCCTGGAAAAGATCAAAATATCATCCAGATAGATGATCAAAAACTTATCCACAAAGTCCCGGAAAATATCATTCATGAAGCACTGGAAGACAGAAGGGGCATTAGTGAGCCCAAAAGGCATCACCAGGTACTCAAAATGTCCCTCCGGAGTATTAAACGCCATCTTCCATTCATCCCCATGCTTAATGCGAATAAGATTATACGCCCACCTGAGGTCAAGCTTGGTAAACCAGCAAGCACCTTTAACTCTGGAGAAGAGATCAGAAATCAGCAGTAATGGATACTGATATTTATCATTAATTTTGTTGAGGGAGCGATAGTCAATACAAGTCCTGAACCATCTATCTTGGCCACGAAAAAAAACCCAGCACCCAAGGGTGAAGAGGATGGTCTAATATGACCCTTCTCCAATGACTCATTAATAAAAGATCGCATAGCCTCATGCTCGGGTACAGATAAATTGAAAAGTCGACCCTTGGGAAATTTACACCCAGGGCTCAGCTCAATTGCACAGTCTTAACTCCTATGTCGAGGCAAAGACGAAGACTTATTCTCACTAAATACATCATAAAAATCAGCCAAATAGTCAGGAATATCATGCGACTGGGGAGAGGTGGAGAAAACAGGAGTGTCACTAAGAGCACACTGACAACCCCAACTCACCACAGACACAGATTTCCAATCCAAAACTGGATTATGGATTTGCAACCAGGGAAACCCCAGAACAATGGTATCATGCAAATTATGCAACACCAAAAATCTGCAATTTTCTTCATGGTCTGGGGCGACCCGCATTACCACCTGGGTCCAAAACTGAGGTTTATTCTTCGCCAAAGGAGTAGCATCAATACCTCTCAAAGGGATAGGCGTCCGCAGAGGTGTCATAGGAAGCCCACAACGTTTAGCAAAATCCAAGTCCATCAGGTTCAGAGCCGCTCCCGAATCCACAAAAGCCTTAGCGGAAAATGTGGACAGGGAGCAGATCAGAGTAATTGCCAGAAGAAACTTAGGTTGTACACCACCTACAGAAAATGTGTGTGCAAAATGTTTCTCTCGTTTAGGGCAGACAGAAATATTATGAGAGGCATCTCCACAGAAAAAACACAGCTTATTACGCCTTCTGAACTCCTGACGTTGCGCCCTAGACAAAACTCTATCACATTGCATAGGTTCAGACATTTGTTCAACAGGTGGCAACATTTCTCGTGTAATTTTACGTTCACATAAACGCCAATCAACCTGAATGGCTAATGACATAGAATCGTCAAGACCAGAGGGAACAGGAAATCCCACCATAGTATCTTTTACGGTTTCTGACAAACCTTTCCGAAAGAGAGCTGCCAAGGCACCATCATTCCAGGTAGTAAGGACCGCCCACTTTCAGAATTTTTGACAGTACAACTCTGCAGAATGCTGACCCTGGCTCAATGCCAACAGGACTTTTTCAGCTTGATCAATAGCATTAGGTTCATCATACAACAACCCCAAGGCTTGAAAAAATGCGTCTACATTAGTTAGAATAGGATCATCAGGTGTCAAAGAAAACGCCCAATCCTGGGGATCGCCGCGCAGCAAAAAGATGACTATTTTAACTTGCTGCGCACAGCTCCCCGATGATCTAGGCTTCAAGGCTAGAAATAATTTACAATTATTCTTAAAATTCAAAAATTTAGACCGATCCCCAAAAAAACACATCAGGAGTAGGGATCTTTGGTTCAGCAGCATGTGAATGAGCAAGATAGGTGGAAATTCCCCGCACTTCAGCAGCGAGCTGCTCCACATGATCATACAATTGCTTAATCTCCATTAAGAAAAAATTCCTCCTATGGCACCAGAGAAAAAGAGGGAAAAATATACATTAGAAAAAAAAAATTCTGACATTTTTCTTTTTTTTTTTCTTTTTTTTACAATTCTCTCCTAATATTGAGTACCCTAGAATCTGCGGTATGGCTGGTGATTCTGTTATGAATGAGTCAACGGAGGAGGAAAAAACAAAAATGCTAGCTAAGTCCAGAAAACCGGAGAGGTTGGTAGCTAGCGGATTGCAGACCCCTGATCCTATTCACAACAACTAACAGTAGCTGTGGAGCATTCCTACGGTGGTCCTAGATGCCTCTTCACAGCCGGAGAACTAAATAAGCCTAAAGAAAAAAAGGGGAAATTTAAACTGCCCCAGAGCAGACCCCAAAGCAATAGACAGCCCCCAACATGTATTGTCAGTGAAAACAGATGAAAACACAAACACAGACAGAAAGACAGGCAGAGCAAACGATGGGGCCCAACTAACTAGATAGGAAAGGACAGAAAAGATGCTGGCTGCAATCTGCAAAAACCCTACCAAAAATGTCCCAACACATCTGATAGGAAAAACGGCCCTGAAGTCACTAGACTTCAAAATCCCTATATCAGCACTCCAATATATTCTGAAGACAGAGCAAAAGAGATTTAACCGATCAGGGACAAAAATGGAAATTCAGCAGAGCCCCAGCCGGGTCTTGCAGAACACAAAACTAAGCAAATCAGACAAAATCTCATAGAACAATAACAGAGCAGAACTTAGCTTTAGAAGACAGGAACTGAACTGGAGGCCAGAGCTCAGAGCAGAGAAATCAACAGCAACCCTACAGGGCGTCGGCTGCCTTATATCCACTCAGAGATTCCGGATGTCCAATCGCAATCCACCTGTTCAGGTGACAGGTTTCTCCCATCCAAATCAGTTTCACCACCTCCTTTCACCAGCAGAGGGAGTTCATCGGACATCAAAGGAGAATGAGAAAATGAGCTCACAACACTTAACAAACAGGGAATTCTGCCTCAAAATCCGGAGCACAGTCCGGACGTGTTCCACATGAGAATCCCAATCACTAGAAAAGATCAAAATATCATCCAGATAGATGATCAAAAACTTATCCACAAAGTCTAGGAAAATATCATTCATAAAGGACTGGAAGATAGAAGGGGCATTAGTGAGCCCAAAAGGCATCACCAGGTACTCAAAATGTCCCTCCGGAGTATTAAACGCCGTCTTCCATTCATCCCCGTGCTTGATGCGAATAAGATTATACGCCCCCCTGAGGTCAAGCTTAGAAAACCAGCAGGCACTCTTAACTCTGGAGAATAAATCAGACATCAGAGGTAACGGGTACTGATATTTAACAGTTATCTTGTTAAGGGAACGATAATCAATACACGGTCTTAATGAACCATCTTTCTTGGCCACAAAAAACCCAGCACCTAAAGGTGACGAGGATGGTCTAATATGACCCTTCTCCAATGACTCCTTAATATAGGATCACATAGCATCATGTTTGGGTACAGATAAGTTGAAAAGCCGACCCTTGGGAAATATACACCCAGGCATCAAGTCAATTGCACAGTCATAACTCCTATTAGGAGGCAAAGACGCAGACTTACTCTCACTAAATACATCAGAGAAATCAACCAGATAATCAGGAATATCATGAGACTGAGGAGAGGTGGAGAAAACAGGAGCGTCCCTAAGAAAACACAGACAACCCCAACTCACCACATACACAGATTTCCAATGCAAAACTGGGTTATGAGTTTGCAACCAGGGGAACCCTAGAACAATAGTATCGTGCAAATTATGCAGCACCAAAAATTTACAATTTTCTTTGTGGTCTGGGGCAACTCGCATTATCACCTGGGTCAAAAACTGAGGTTTATTCTCCGCCAAAGGAGTGGCATCAATACCCCTCAAAGGAATAGGTGTCTGCAGAGGCATCATGGACAAACGACAACGTTTAGCAAAGTCCAAATCCATCAGATTCAGAGCTGCTCCTGAATCCACAAAAGCCTTAGTGGAAAATGTGGACAAGGAGCAGATCAGAGTAATTGCCAAAAGGAACTTAGGTTGTATACTGCCCACAGCAAATGTGTGTGCAAAACGTTTCTCTTGTTTAGGGCAGACAGAAATAGTATGAGAGGCGTCTCCACAGAAAAAACACAGCTTATTACGCCTTCTAAACTCCCGACGTTGCGCCCTAGACAAAACCCCATCACATTGCATAGGTTCAGACATTTGTTCAAAAGGTGGCAGCACCTCCCGTGTAGTTTTACGTTCACGTAAACGCTGATCAACTTGAATGGCTAATGACATAGAGCCATCCAGACAAGAAGGAACTGGAAATCCCACCATAACATCTTTTACGGTCTCTGACAAACCTTTCCGAAAGAGAGCTGCCAATCATTCCATGTAGTAAGGACCGCCCACTTTTGGAATTTTTGACAGTACAACTCTGCAGGATCCTGACCCTGGTCTAATGCCAACAGGGTTCTCTCAACTTGATCAACAGCATTAGGTTCATCATACAGCAACCCCAAGGCTTGAAAAAATGCATCCACATTAGTCAAAATAGGATTTTCAGGTGTCAGAGAAAAAGCCCAATCTTGGGGATCGCCGCGCAGCAAGGAGATGACAATTTTAACCTGCTGCACAGAGCTCCCCGATGAATTAGGCTTCAAGGCAAGAAATAATTTACAATTATTCTTAAAATTCAGAAATTTAGACCGATCCCCAGAAAACACATCAGGAGTAGGAATCTTAGGTTCAGCAGCATGTGACTGAATGAGGTAGGTGGAAATTCCCTGCACTTCAGCAGCAAGTTGCTCCACATGATCAGACAATTGCTTAATCTCCATTAGGAAAAAAAAATCCTCCTATGGCCCCAGAAAAAAAAGAGGAAAATATATATATATAAAAAAAAAATGCTGACACTTTTTTTCCCTTTCTAAACAATTTTTCCCTAGAATCTGCGGTAAGGCTGGTGACTCTGTTATGAATGGGTCACCGAGGAGGAACAACAAAAAGCTAAGTCCCAGAAAACCAGAGAGGTTGGTAACTATGCAGATTGCAGATCCCTGATCTTAACCACACAACTAACAGTAGCAGTGGAGCGTTCCTACGATGTTCCTAGACACCTCGTCACTGCCGGAGGACTACATAACCCTAAAGCAAGAAAAGTGAAAACTAACTGCCCCAGAGCAGACCCCAAAGGAATAGATAGCCAACACAGGCAGGAAAATAGGCTGAGCAAACGATGGGGCCTGACTACCTAGAAAGGACAGGAAAGGAAAGCCACTGTCTGCAATCTGCCAAAAAACCCTGCCAAAATAATGTCCAACACGTCTGATAGCAAAATTAACCCTGAAGTCACTAGACTTCTCCCACTATATCAGCACTCTGAGATATTCTGAAACAGAGCCAAAAGAGGCCAATCTAATAAGGGACAAAAAGGCAAATTGGCAAATACAGATAAATAGGAGTGGAAGTTCAGCATAGCCCCAGCAGGGGCAAGCTGACCACACAAGAAAACTGAATTGACCAACAAGCGCAAGTGTAAACATTAGCAAAAAACAAACTTAACTTGAGAAGACTGGAAGAGAGCTGAAGTCCAAGACCTGAGAAGCAGGCTGAATCACCAGCACCAGGATAGGGCGTCGGCTGTCTTATATCCAGTCTGATATTCCAGAGATCCAATCGTTATCCTCCTCATCAGGTGGCAGATCACTACCACTTAAACCAACCTCACAACCTCCTGTCACCACCAGAGGGAGAACAGAAGGAGAACTCTCAACTGGTGGAGCAAAAAATGAGCTCATAACAGAGCTCATGTCATGGTTTCCAGTAGCGTTCTCCATCTTTTCTCTCCACCGTCTTCTTCAAAGAGAACAACAACTCAACTCCTCCCCCTCCCAGTTAGGGTATGTCTGCAAAGCTCTAAGCTTCAGACAAGTAAGGGAGTGCGGTAAATTGTGTGTGCTGTGGTCTCTAGAAGAGAAAGCATAGCTCCCATTGCTTACAAAACACATACAAAACAGTAGATATTTAACAATTTTGTGTTGACAAAGACACAGGGTGCCATATTCCCCCAAGTTAAAGGTAGCAAGTCTTCTGGCTACACACGGAACATAAGCATACAACAACATGACACAACATTTAACCTGATTATGGGTGAACAGTCCCAGTAACTGAGTTAAATTGTGGATTACAGCCCAAAACCACTTCTGATTGGTTGGATCGTCCCTGAGTGCAGCTGCAGGGCACACAGACCATAATATGAAATTCACTGCACTGGCTGTTTTAGATGGCTTCCTGCCAAGGCACAATAAACAGATTTTTCTTCTCAAGTTTGAGTCTTTACAAGAGTTCTTGTGGGAGAATAAGGCATAATAACTACTAAAATCTCACATTAGTCCATGTGGGCACAACTTCTTTAACATTTTTAGTAAAGTTACCTAAGGCAAAGTTCAATGTAAGTACAACTCAAAACTAAATTAATAATCTTAGAATATTTTTTCAAATCTTTTCTATAGCTAGAAGGCATTTGGCCTTGTGTGCTACGCTGTTATCTGCGCAAGATAGGAATATTAGACAACTTCCTATTACTCTTTGAACCTACCATGGGTACAACAGGTTCACTGCTGACTGTGGGCAAGTTTTCTGATTCTTCCACATGCAAAGTGTTAGTGGTTGGCATTAGCGACTCATTGCTTCCAGAACAATTTGGTGTCTCTGGTAAAGACCTTTGTGGGAACACCATCACTGGAACTACCACTGCGTTGTTAACTTGTGGCCAAGAACTAGGGATTTCGCCTAGAACAGTGCGAATCTTTGTATCAGTTTTTTTCCTTTAACTGAGGATCTTCCTTAGTATCAACTCTTTCATGCAATTGTGCTGGACATACCTTCAGATTGTCTCTGGATACAGTAGTACACGTTTTTCCGCTGTCATTGGAAATAGTACACACTTTGCTGTTGTCAGAGCTAGATGGTTGCATAGTGTAAGGCTGAGCCTCCCATTGGTCATCTAACTTGTGATTTCTTCTCTTTTTCTTTAGCCCTTGCTCACCTGTTGGTAATGGATTTGCCACAGCATGTATATTAAAATTCCTTTCCTGTTTTTGCCTAGCTTGCGCAAGACTTTCTTCTACACATTGCTGAACTTTTTGATACTGCAGCTGTCTTTCTGTATTCCAATCCATGTCCAATTGGCTGGATATGGCTTCAGGAGTTAGGACTCCCATTTCCTGATTGATGGGGAGTTTACCTGGATGTGCATGCATCAAGTAAGCTGGGGCATATTGTGACGACTCCTGGAGTGGACCCTCTGGGTCGTGACACCAACCCTCCCAGGGCGTGCTGACCTAGTGAAGACCACCCCCTATTCAGGGAGTGTCAGGGGCAAGCCCAAGGGGGTGAGGCACCAAGACTGCTGGCACCAGGCGGCCGGCTCACAGGAGACACGAGTGGGTGAGTGTGTCTGCAGGCACGTGTAAAGCGTGGACACGGTGGACATGGGAACACGTGGTATACAGAGACTTTGTTCGTCCGGGTGTGAGTGAAGCAGGATGCGTGCAAGGAGCACATTAGAGCACTGAGTCAGGCAGCAGGTGTGCCAGGAGGTGTAACAGAGTACAGGAGCAGGGTGTGTGCCAGAGGGCACAACTGAGCATAAGACAGAGCGCAGGATTGGTACGTGTGCCAGGAGGCTCAACAGAGTAAGAGACTGAGTACAGGATCAGAGCATGTGCCAGGAGGCACAACTGAGTATGAGACAAAGCACAGGGTCCGAGTGTGTGCCAGGAGGCACAACTGAGTATTAGACAGAGCACGGAATCAGAGTGTGTGCCAGGAGGCACAACTGAGTATAAGACAGAGCACGGAATCAGAGTGTGTGCCAGGAGGCACAACTGAGGATGAGACAGAGTACAGGGTAAGAGCATGTGTCAGGAGGCACAACCGAGTATGAGACAGAGTACAGGGTCAGAGCATGTGCCAGGAGGCACAACCGAGTACGAGACAGAGCACAGGGTCAGAGCGTGTGCCAGGAGGCACAACCAAGTACAAGGCAGATTCAGAGCGTGTGCCAAGAGGCACAACAGAGTGCAAGGCAGGGGACCTGAATACAGCGCACAGCCAGGCAGGGACATGGCAGAGCAAGCCAGGAAGCACAACAATAATCAGGCACCTCCCCTAGGGGGAGGTCGTCTGATATAGCACATGACTACTACTGGTTCCGGGTCAGGACCTAGCCAGAAAGCACATGACCACTACAGGTTCCGGGTCAGGTCCTCCATTACCATAGAGAGGACCGAGCCCTATACAGCACTGACAGGAGCAAGCAAGCGCAAATGTGACATGTAGGAGGAGACCCGGGGACGAGAGCTGCGCGTGCGCACCCGACGGGACCCCCGGAGTGACCGCGGCTCCGGAAGAGATGACGTCGGGACCGAGGTCCCGCCCCCAGGTGATCGCGGCGTGACACATATCCTGTTGCGCTGGTTGGGATATGGTTGTACATTTCAATCAAATCAGGCAATTTCTCAGGCCATTGGTTCCTTTCTTCCAGTGGTAGGATCTGCAATAAACTGATCAGATGATTTAGTTTTACGCAAAGACCAGTGCCTTGTGGATGGTATGGTGTAGTTCTGATCTTTTTACATCCATAGAGGGAGCAAATTCTTGGAAGACCTCTGCTTTGAAGACTGGACCTCTGCCTGTCAGCACTTGATCTGGGTAGCTATGGGGTCTGCAGAAATATTCTTGGAATGCCTTTGTAGCTGTTCTTGCTGTTTGGTCTTTCACCAGAATGACCACTAGGAAATGGGAATAGTGATCCACTATTGTTAAGGCATAGGTATACCCTGATCGGCTTGGGGTTAGTTGAACGTGGTCTAAGGCCACCAATTCCAAAGGTTGTATAGTGATGATGGGCTTCAAGGAGGCCCTTTGATTGGCAGAAATCTTTCTTCTGAGATTACATGGGATGCATTCTCTACACCACTGTTCAATGGACCGTCTAATACCTGTCCAGAAGAAGCGGTCCTGGATGACTACTTCCAGCTTTTTCCAACCAAAGTGTCCCACTTGATTGTGGTAACTCCTAAGGCCATGGGCACGTACTTTTTGGGGACCACGATCTGCCATACCAGTTCATGAATACGTGGGTTAATAGCACTTCGGATCAACTTGCCTTCAAAAAGGAACAGCTTCTTTCTCTCTTTCCACAACTGTTAGACATCTGCAGGCGCATCAGGAGCTGGAGATGAATTTGCTTCACCAAGGAGTTCTTTGACCATACATATAACCGGGTCACTGCTCTGCGTCTCTGCCCAACCATGGTGAGGTAGTGGATTAAGGGAAACTTCATGAATGGCAAGACTTCTCCCTGTCACGTGGTTAGAGTCTTGGGAGGCACCATGGTGGTGGAATGCCAGGATCTCTATTTCTTCCAGGTCTTCTAGATCTTCTACTGGATAAGGAATATTTGGCATATGGGACAAAGCATCAGCAATGGCGTTTTTAGTGCCAGCTCGGTATTTAATGACAACCTCATAATTGGACAACCGAGCCATCCATCTTTGTTCCAAGGCACCAAGCCTGGCGGTCTCCAGATGGCATAACGGATTGTTGTCCATATAGATGGTAAATTTAGATGAGGCCAAATAGTGCTTGAACCTCTCGGTCACTGACCAAACGATAGCCAAGAATTCTAGCTTGAAGGAGCTATAGTTGGTAGAGTTCCTCTCAGTAGGGCGAAGCTTCCGACTGGCATAAGCAATGACTTTCTCCTTACCCTGCTGCACTTAAGATAGGACAGCTCCTAACCCAACATTGCTGGCATCGGTGTGCAGGATAAACGGCTGATCATAGTCTGGATACGCTAAGATCTCTTCTCCCGTAAGTGCTTGCTTAAGGCTGTTGAATGACTCATCCAACCTAGCATTCCCCTTGATCAGGGGACTCTTGCCTCTGGCCTTTTTGGGTTGGCCAACTAGGAAATCTTGAAGAGGGGCTGTCAATTTGGTAAAGTCTTTGATAAAGCATCTGTAGTATCCCACTAGGCCTAGGAATTGTCTGACCTCTTGGATGTTGGTGGCTACATGCCAGTTTCTTATGACAGTCACCTTGTCTGGGTCGAGTGCTACTCCTTCTGCACTCACGACATGGCCTAAATACTGCACTTTGGGCTTTAGGAGATGACATTTAGATGGTTTTACCTTTAAGCCGAAGTTGGACAGTGCCTACAAGACCTCAGTCAGGTGTTGCAGATGTTCCTCATAGGTCCTGGAATATACAATCACATCATCCAAGTACAATAGCACAGTCTCAAAGTTCATATGTCCCAGGCAACATTCCATTATTCTCTGAAAGGTCACAGGAGCACTGTTTAATCCGAAACGACATGTAATTAAACTCACATAGCCCCATAGGAGTAGTGAACACAATTTTTTCTTTATCTGCCTCAGCAACAGAAACCTGCCAGTACCAGCTGGTTAAGTCCAAAGTGGAGATGTACCTAGCTGATTTGAATGTTGCTAGAGACTCCTCTATGCGCGGTAAGGGGTATGCATCTTTGTGAGTAATTTTGTTAAGTTGTCTGTAATCTACACACATGCGCATGGTACCATCTTTCTTTTTGACTAACACCAGGGGAGCGCCCAAGGACTGTAGCTATCCCTGATTACCCCTGCTTGTTTCATTTCTCTTAGCATACCTTTGGCACACTGATAATGAGCTGGAGGTACAGGTCGATACCTTTCTCTGATAGGTGGGTTATCTCCAGTGGGGATGTGATGTTGAAACCCTTCTACCTGCCCAAAATCCAAGGGATGCTTACTGAAAACCCTCTTGTATTCTTGTACCATCCACTGCACTCCATTTTTCTGATGTACAGGAGTGGAGTCGGTGCCAACATGTATCTTTTGGAACCATTCCTCCATCTGAACAGAAGAGCCATTGTCATCCATCGCTTCTGACGTATCCAAGGGTTCTACAGCCTGAATATCGTTGTTGCTGACTGTGAACAGTTTGGCTATGGTTGCATAATGGATTAGTAATGGATAGGCATCTCATTGACACCTCTCCATTACTAACCAAGGCTTAATGTCACCTTACAATAGCAAGGTGACATTAACCCCTTATTACCCCACTTGCCACTGCTATAGGGCAAGTGGGAAGAGCTGAGCAAAGAGCCAGAATTGGCGCATATAATAGATGCTCCTTTTCTGAGCAGCTGCGGGCTGCTATTTTTAGGCTGGGGGGCCAAGATCAATGGCGCCTTACCAGCCTGAGAATACTAGCCCCCAGCTGTCTGCTTTAGCAAGGCTGGGTGTCAAAAATGGGGGGACTCCATGCCGTTTTTTAAAATTATTCATTTAAATAATTTTTAAAAAAAGCGTGGGAACCCCTCTCTTCTTGATAACTAGCCTTGCTGAAGCTGACAGCTGAGGGTATCAGCCCCCAGCTGTGAGTTTCGTCTGGCTGGTTATCAAAAATAGGGGGAGACGCACTCTGTTTTTTTATTTTTATTATTTATTTATATTCAGCGCAGGAGCGGCAGATGAATACTCCCATCCGCCGCTCCTGCTCTCTCTGCAATTAGTGGTAGTAGGTGTCGGATGATGGGATCAGTTGTCCCATCAGCTGACACCAGTGACCAGAGGTAAACTGAGCATGCTCAGTTAGAAAAACGGAAACCATTACCGGATTCTGTCATGTGACGGACTACAACGGATTCATCGCCCATAGGCATCCATTCTAGCAGACGACGGACGGCGACAAATCTGTCGTTTGACTTTTCAACAAAGACAAAAACGTTGGTTTGTGCTTTGTGTCCGGCCACCAGAGAATTTCCGACGGATCCGGCAAACGACAGATGAAACGTGAGGCCATCCGTCGCTAATACAAGTCTATGAGAAAAAAACAGATCCAGCAGTATCAGTCGCCGGATCCATTTTTTGACAAATTTGACGGATTGTGACTGATGGCAAAAAAACTGATGTGTTTAAGGGGCCTTAGAGACACCAAAGAACTGCTACATACTATGAGTAATATGTCTTGGCAATCAGATTATTAGTGTATCACATGCGATGTTGTTGCGTTATATTCTTGCATAAAACATAATTTGGCGGTAGAGGCTGTTTCAAATATTTTGACAGAAACCAAAATGTACAATGATGACATTAAAAATTTCATCATCACAGCATTGGAACATCTTTTAGTTACCAATTTTTTCAGATTTGATAAACAGTATTACCTTCAAATACAGGGATGTCCAATGGGGGCAAAATTCTCGCCCTCATTGGCATATTTAGACATGTCCTTTTGTGAGAAAAAATACATCCGCACCGTGTGTAACCCTTTCATTGACATGGTTTTATGGTGGGGGAGATTTATCAACGATGTTATCCTTACATGGTGAGGATCCGTCGGTGAGTCTTCCCCAGCCTCTTTTCCTGACTTTGTTGATTATATCAATGATAACAGCATGAATATAAAGTTCACACATCAGGTACATGGCACATATTTTGCACTTATGGGTGATAGCGCCTTGGGAGTCATCCATACATCCCTGTTCAGAAAGGCAATGAGTGGCAATGCGATTCTGCATGCGGATAGTTGTCATCCGCCGCATGTTATACAAAATCTCCCGTTAAGGTGAGTTTATACGTGCCAAGAGAGCATGTTCTAATGCTCCATTATATAGTCGGGAAAGTTAAATAATTAAAAGCAGACTCTGTAAAAGAGGTTACAGAAAATGGATGATAAATAGAGCGGATAAAAAGCTGACATAAGATGTAGAATTTCTCTGTTGTCTGACACCAATGGCAATAGTAACGGTAATAAAAGCAATATAAATGTCCCTACTTTCTCAACCTCATATAGCTCAAATTATAAGGATATTGTTAAGTTAATACTTGTGATGAGCTAGCACCATAAATACTTGGGTGCTCGCTGCTCGGGTCGAGCAAATTGGAATACTCGGCTACTCGGACAGAATAACAAGCCCTATGTAAGTCTATGGGAGACCCGAGCATTTTACCGTGATCCCCCGGGGGTCCTTTAAAGGTCTAAAAACGTCTGAAAATGATGGAAACACTGCTCAAATAACATGGGGACATCATGGGGATCACCCCTGAAGCTTTCCTGACTTCACTGCTTTAAACAATTTTTTTCCGAGATTCATATTCATGCCATTTTTCCCGCTGCAACAAAAACCAAACCAAAACAAAACCAAAATGGATTTTGCTGGGAAATATGTTAAGGTACATGCTTTGCAGGTTAATGACTTGCCGGTATGGCAAAATAATTAACCCCAGACCGAAATGTCCCTCCCCCACTTGGGCTTATGTTGTGAGTTCATTTTCCGGTCCACCAGTTGTGAGTTCTCCTTCCAGGCTCCCTCTGATGGTAACTGGAGGTAGTGAGGCTGTTTAATCAGTAGAGAACTGCCACCTGATAATGAGGATGACGATTGGACCTCAGGAATCAGATTGGATTTAAGACAGTCGACGCCCTATTCTGGTGCTGGTGATTCCTTCTGGCTTTTCAGGTCCTGGTTTTCAGCTCTGATCCAGTGATTTCAAGCTAAGTTTTTCTGCTAATGTTCACACTTGATTTTGTGGGTCTATTTAGTTTTTTGAGCGGTCAGCCAGCCCCGACTGGGGCTGTGCTGAATTTCCACTCTTATATATCTATATTTGCCAATTTGCTTTTTGTCCCTTATTAGATTGGCCTCTTTTTGCTCTGTCTCAGAATATTTCAGAGTGCTGATATAGTGGGAGAAGTCTAGTGACTTCAGGGTTAATTTTGCTATCAGAAGTGTTGGACATTATTTTTGTAGGGTTTTTGGCAGATTGCAGATAGTGTCTTTCCTTTCCTATCCTTTCTAGTTAGTTTGGGCCCCATCATTTGCTCAGCCTATTTTCCTGCCTGAGTTTGTGCTTTCATCTTGTTTCACCGTCAATACATGTGAGGGGGCTGTCTTTCCTTTGGGGTCTGCTCTGGGGCAGTTAGTTTTCCCCTTTTCTTGCTTAAGGCTTATTTAGTCCTCCGGCTGTGACGAAGCGACTAGGACCATCGTAGGTACGCTCCATGGCTGCTGCAAGTTGTGTGGTTAGGATCAGGGATCTGCAATCTGCATAGTTACCAACCTCTCTGGTTTTCTGTGACTTAGCTTGTTTAGTCTTTTTCTCCTCAGTGACCCATTCATAACAGAATCACCAGCCATACCACAGATTCTAGGGTACTCAAAAGCAGGAAAAAGTTGGTGAAAAGAAAAAAAAGGTGTCAGAATTTTTTTATTTTTTATTATATTTTCCTTTTTTCTGGGGCCGTAGGAGGATTTTTTTTTTTCCTAATGGAGATTAAGCAATTGTCTGATCATGTGGAGCAACTTGCTGCTGAAGTAAAGGGAATTTCCACCTACCTCATTCAGTCACATGCTGCTGAACCTAAGATTCCTACTCCTGATGTGTTTTCTGGGGATCGGTCTAAATTTCTGAATTTTAAGAATAATTGTAAATTATTTCTTGCCTTGAAGCCTAACTCATCGGGGAGCTCTGTGCAGCAGGTTAAAATTGTCATCTCCTTGCTGTGCGGCGATCCCCAGGATTGGGCTTTTTCTCTGACACCTGAAAATCCTGTTCTGACTAATGTGGATGCATTTTTTTAGGCCTTGGGGTTGTTGTATGATGAACCTAATGCTGTTGATCAAGCTGAGAGAACCCTGTTGGCATTAAACCAGGGTCAGGATTCTGCAGTTACACTGTCAAAAATTCCTAAAGTGGGCGGTCCTTACTGCATGGAATGATGGTGTCTTGGCAGCTCTCTTTCGGAAGGGTTTATCAGAGACCGTAAAAGATGTTATGGTGGGATTTCCTGTTCCCTCTGGTCTGAATGATTCTATGTCATTAGCCATTCAAGTTGATCAGCGCTTATGTGAACGTAAGACTACACGGGAGGCGCTGCAACCTTTTTGAACAAACGTCTGAACCTATGCAATGTGATGGGGTTTTGTCTAGGGCACAACATCAGGAGTTTAGAAGGCATAATAAGCTGTGTTTTTTCTGTGGAGATGCCTCTCATACTATTTCTGTCTGCCTAAACGAGAGAAACGTTTTGCACACACATTTGCTGTGGGCAGTGTACAACCTAAGTTCCTTTTGGCAATCACTCTGATCTGCTCCTTATCCTCGTTTTCTACTAAGGCTTTTTTGGATTCAGGAGCAGCGTTGAATCTGATGGATTTGGACTTTGCTAAATGTTGTGTGTTGTGAGTTCATTTTCACCTTCATCACTGAGGCCCGAGGAACTCCCTCTTCTGGTAAGGAGAGGTAGTGAGTCTGATTATCAGACACCTGAGATTAATGATGATGACTGGCTGAGTGGAGTCACAGACTGGATATAAGGCTGCCTACGCCCATTTTCCCTGCGGGTGATTTCTCTGTGGTATCCTTGGAGTCCAGTCTTAATTCCTGCTCTGCTAAAGCTAAGTTTTCTTCCTAGCTTTTTGCATTTGTCCTTGCTTTGTTTTTTCTGGATTTCAGCCATTCCCTGCTGGGGTGAGCTGAACTCCTTAGCTCTGTCTCCTGAAAATACCAGAGTGCTGATTTAGTTTTGAAGCTTAGTTGCTTCAGGGACTTTTTCCATTTCAGCTTGCTGGCCTATGTTTTTGATAGGGTTTTTTGCCGATTGCAGACAGCAGCTTTCCTTTCCTTTCCTGTTTAGATTAGATTGGGCCCCAACGTTTGCTCAGCCTATCTTTCTATCTGTGTCAGTGTTTTTTCATCTTGCTTCACCGTCATTATATGTTGGGGGCTGCCTTTTACTTTGGGGTCTGCTCTGGGGCAGTTTAGATTTCCCTTTCTATCTTTAGGCTATATAGTTCTCCGGCTGTGTTCGAGGAGTCTAGGGCACAGTAGGTACCCCCCACAGCTACTGCTAGTTGTGTTGATAGGTTCAGGGGTCTGCAATCGGATAGTTGCCAGCTCCTCTGGTTTTCTGGACGTAGCTTCTATTTTTGTGTCTGCCTCCTACGGTCACTCAATCATAACAGTTGTGGTTTTTCCATGATGCCTCTGCAGATGCCTATTCCTTTGAGGGGTATTGAAGCTATTCCTTTGGCGGAGAATAAACCTCAGTTTTGGACCCAGGTGATAATGCGAGTTGCCTCAGACCACCAAGAAAATTGTAAATTTTTGGTGCTGCATAATTTGCATGATACTATTGTTCTGGGTTTTCCCTGGTTGCAAACTCATAATCCAGTTTTGGATTGGAAGTCTGGGTCTGTGGTGAGTTGGGGTTGTCAGTGTGTTCTTAGGGACGCTCCTGTTTTCTCCACCTCTCCTCAGTCTCATGATATTCCTGATTATCTAGCCGATTTTTCTGATGTATTTAGTGAGAGAAAGTCTGCGTCTTTGCCTCCTCATAGGAGTTATGACTGTGCAATTGAGTTGATGCCTGGGTGTAAATTTCCCAAGGGTCGGCTTTTCAACTTATCAGTACCCGAGCATGATGCTATGCGGTCCTATATTAAGGAGTCGTTGGAGAAGGGTCATGTTAGACCATCCTCGTCACCTTTAGGTGCTGTTTTTTTTTGTGGCCAAGAAAGATGGTTCATTAAGACCGTGTATTGATTATCGTTCCCTTAACAAGATGACGGTTAAATATCAGTACCCGTTACCTCTGATGTCTGATTTATTCTCTAGAGTTAAGAGTGCCTGCTGGTTTACTAAGCTTGACCTCAGGAGGGCGTATAATCTTATTCGCATCAAGCACGGGGATGAATGGAAGACGGCGTTTAATACTCTGGAGGGACATTTTGAGTACCTGGTGATGCCTTTTGGGCTCTCTAATGCCCCTTCTGTCTTCCAGTCCTTTATGAATGATATTTTCCGGGACTTTGTGAATAAGTTTTTGATCATCTAGCTGGATGATATTTTGATCTTTTCTAGTGATTGGGATTCTCATGTGGAACACGTCCGGACTGTGTTCCGGATTTTGAGGGAGAATTCCCTGCTTGTTAAGGGATCGAAATGCCTCTTTGGTGTACAGAGGACTTCATTTTTGGGATTTATCTTGTCTCCATCGACTATTGAAATGGACCCGGCAAAGGTACAGGCCATTTATGATTGGGTTCAGCCTATTTCTTTGAAGGCCCTCCAGAAGTTTTTGCGTTTTGCCAATTTCTATCGTAAATTTATTGGTAATTTTTCTGGTATTGTCAAACCACTGACTGATCTGACCAAGAAGGGCGCTGATGTGCTGAATTGATCTCCTGAGGCTGTCTCCGCATTGCAGGAGCTTAAGCGGAGATTTACTTCAGCTCCAGTTTTACGGCAACCTGATGTCTCACTTCCATTTCAGGTGGAGGTAGATGCTTCTGAGATTGGTGCAGGAGCTGTTTTGTCCCAAAAAGACCCTGTGACTTCTAAGATGAATCCCTGTGCCTTCTTTTCTTGAAAGTTCTCCCCATCTGAATGCAACTATGACGTGGGGAATCGGGAATTGTTGGCCATGAAATGGGCATTTGAGGAGTGGAGACATTGGTTGGAGGGAGCTAGACATCAAGTTGTGGTCCTCTCCGATCACAAAAATTTGATTTATCTGGAGTCGGCCAAACGCTTGAATCCTAGACAGGTTAGATGGGCCTTGTTTTTCACGCGTTTTAATTTTGTGGTCTCTTTTCTTCTGGGCGCTAAGAATGTTAAGGCAGACGCCCTTTCTAGGAGTTTCTTTGCCGATTCTCTTAATGTGACCGAGCCTACTACCATCCTAGGTGAGGGGGTAGTTCTTTCTGCCATTTCGCCCGATTTGAGACGCTCCTTGGAGGAATTTCAGGAGGATAAACCTGAGCATTGCCCTATGGGAAAATTGTATGTTCCTGACCAGTGGAGAAAGAGAGTGATGTCTGAAATTCATTGCTCCGCATTGGCTGGTCATCCAGGTATTTTTGGTACCAGAGATTTGGTGAGTCGGTCTTTTTGGTGGCCTGCCTTATCTCGTGACGTCAGGAATTTTGTACAGTCCTGTGGGACTTGTTCTCGGTCTAAACCCTGTTCTCGTTCTAGTGGGTTGCTGATGCCACTGCCGGTGCCCAAGAGGCCATGGACCCATATCTCAATGGATTTTATTTCTGATCTTCCTGTCTCTCAGAGAATGACTGTTATCTGGGTGATTTGTGATAGATTTTCGAAGATGGTCCATCTTGTACCACTCCCAAAATTGCCATCTTCCGCTGAGTTGGTGCCCTTGTTTTTACAACAGGTGGTTTGGTTACATGGGATTCCTGAGAACATTGTGTCAGACAGAGGAGTCCAGTTTGTTTCCAGATTCTGGAAAGCCTTTTGTTCCAATCTGGGAATTCAGTTATCCTTCTCCTCCAGGTTTCATCCCCAGACCAATGGACAGACTAAGAGAACAAACCAGGCCTTGGAGTCTTATTTAAGATGTTTTATATCTGCTGATCAGGATGATTGGGTCTCATTTTTGCCCTTGGCCGAATTCGCACTGAACAATAGAGCTAGTTCTGCCACTTTGATGTCACCCTTTTTCTGTAATTTTGGGTTTCATCCTCGATTCTCTTCAGGGCAAGTGGAAGCTTCGTCCTGCACAGGTGTGGACACTGTGGTTGAGAGAATGCAGCAGATATGGGACCAAGTGGTGGATAAGTTGTCACTCTCTCAGGAAAAGGCCCAGCGATTTTCCAACCGGCATAGGACCATTGGTCCCCGGTTTAAAGTGGGTGATATGGTTTGGTTGTCGTCTAAGAATATTGCTATGAAGGTTGTATCTCCAAAATTTAAGCCAAGATTTATTGGACCTTATAAGATTTTAGAGATTCTTAATCCTGTTTCTTTTCGATTGGCTCTTCCAGTTCCGTTCAAGATCCATAACGTATTTCACAAGTCTCTGTTGAAGAGGTTTGTTGAGCCAGTGGTTCCTATGGCAGCACCTCCTGACCCTGTGTTGGTTGAAGGCAATGTGGAATATGAGGTAGAGAAAATATTGGATTCTCGTTTAGTTAGATGGAGAATCCAGTATTTGGTCAAATGGAATGGTTATGGCCAGGAGGATAATTCTTGGTTCTCTGCATCTGATATTCATGCCAATAGATTGGTTCATGCTTTTCACCGGGCCCATCCTGAACAGCCTGGTGGCGTGGATGAGGGTTCGGTGACCCCTCCTCAAGGGGGGTACTGTTGTGGGTTCATTTTCTGGTCCACCAGTTGTGAGTTCTCCTTCCAGGCTCCCTCTGATGGTAACTGGAGGTAGTGAGGCTGATTTAATCAGTAGAAATCTGCCACCTGATAATGAGGATGACGATTGGACCTCAGGAATCTCAGACTGGATTTAAGACAGCCAACGCCCTATTCTGGTGCTGGTGATTCCTTCTGGCTTTTCAGGTCCTGGTTTTCAGCTCTATTCCAGTCATTTCAAGCTAAGTTTTTTCTGCTAATGTTCACACTTGATTTTGTTGGTCTATTCAGTTTTTTGTGTGGTCAGCCAGCCCCGACTGGGGCTGTGCTGAATTTCCACTCTTATTTTCTGTACTTGCCAATTTGCTTTTTGTCCCTTATTAGATTGGCCTCTTTTTGCTCTGTCTCAGAATATTTCTGAGTGCTGATATAGTGGGAGAAGTCTAGTGACTTCAGGGTTAATTTTGCTATCAGAAGTGTTGGACATTATTTTTGTAGGGTTTTTGGCAGATTGCAGACAGTGTCTTTCCTTTCCTATCCTTTCTAGTTAGTTTGGGCCCCATCATTTGCTCAGCCTATTTTCCTGCCTGTGTTTGTGCTTTCATCTTGTTTCACCGTCAATACATGTGAGGGGGCTGTCTTTCCTTTGGGGTCTGCTCTGGGGCAGTTAGTTTTCCCCTTTTCTTGCATTAGGCTTATTTAGTCCTCCGGCTGTGACGAAGCGTCTAGGACCATCGTAGGTACGCTCCACGGCTGCTGCTAGTTGTGTGGTTAGGATCAGGGATCTGCAATCGGCATAGTTACCAAACTCTCTGGTTTTCTGTGACTTAGCTTGTTTAGTCTTTTTCTCCTCGGTGACCCATTCATAACAGGCTTAGGTCAGATGCAGCGTTTTTGAAGCGTTTTTCAACATTGCTTTTAACCACTACAAATAAATTCACTGGGAAATGTCATTGTAACATTTAACAACCCTAGCTGGCCAAGTGGTGTGTGACACATAAGCAGACCCATCTTGTTTCATTTATGAAGGAGGGACTCCTAAAGTCACAGAGCCTATTTTTCTGGTGCATCAGGCGGCATTAATGTTCTTAAAGGGCCATTATTAAACAGTGGGTCTCCTAAACTGTTGTAGCCTATTCTCTGAGTGGATGGGCTGCCAAGAATTATGATGCACCCCAATACCCCTTTCAAAAGATGTCCAGGAGGGCCTCCATAAAAAAATGTTTTACACATTGGCAGCAAGGCCTGTCCTGTTGCATAGTCATATGCTCCCCTTTACGCCTTGGAACCCACATACTGGTTGGGCCCCGGAAAACCCACTTCACCATGTTCATTTTGTACTCCCGTACTCTTTGTTTTACACATTGGCAGCAATGTCTGCCCTGCTGCATAGTCGTATGCACCCCATTACACCTTGGAACCCACATACAGTATGGACTCAGGAAAATCAAGTTCACAATATTCATTTTGTACTCCCATTCACTTTGTTTTACACAGTGACATCAATGTCTGCCCTGCTGCATAGTCATATGCACCCCATTATGCATTGGAACACACATACTGGATGGGCCAATGAAAATCTACTTTACAATATTCATTTTGTACATCAAGAAGTCGCCAATGATAGACATAAAAGGTCTAAGTTAATCTACCCAAGTGATGATTAATGGGGCTTCAGTGCAAGATTTCCAACATATCAAAGTAAATGGCATTTCCACGCAAAAAATATTGCTTACATCTCCATGAAAAGTGTGCGTTTTCTCCACAGAAACCCTTCAAGATCATTATATTTTTTTTCGACTGCTATTGTATCAGATAAAGAAAATAATATTCCTTCCCTGAAATTGTCTTCTGATGGCAAAGGAAAGCATTCAGTGAACTGTGAAACTGTAAGCAAAGATCGTACACGTATGCGCAAAAAAAGCACACAAATGCATGATGCGTTTTTTTCATGCGTTTGTGTGCGCAAAAAACGTGCAGCAAAAAAACGCAAGTGTGAAAGTAGCCTCATATAGTGATTTACACTATGTAGTAACTCTAGTTTCACCTAGCCCTTCAAGTGGCCAGCTTTCAAGGTCAGATGAATCTGAGATATCATGGAGTCATCAGACGAGGGGCCATAAACCCTTAGAATATAAAAGCCACAAGGATTTAGATAAATCCACCACAGACAGAGGTTAAGTAAACCTTAATGTTTTACTATGACAAACAACAAACATATAGAAGCTTAGAACTGTTTGGGAAGCAGCTTATTACGCTTTCTAAACTCCTGATATTGCGCCCTAGACAAAACACTATCACACTGCATGAGTTCAGACGTTTGTTCAAAAGGCGGCAACGCCTCTCGTGTAGTTTTACGTTCACGTAAACACCGATCAACTTGAATGGCCAAAGACATAGAATCATCAAGACCAGAGGGAACAGGAAATCCCACCATAACATCTTTTACGGTTTCTGACAAACCCTTCCGAAAGAGAGCTGCCAAGACACCATCATTCCATGTAGTAATGACCGCCCACTTTTGGAATTTTTGACAGTATAACTCTGCAGAATCCTGACCCTGGTTCAATACCAATAGGGTGTTCTCAGCTTGATCAATTGCATTAGGTTCATCATACAACAACCCCAAGGCTTGAAAAAATGTGTCCACATTAGTCAAAATAAGATCTTCAGGTGTCAGCGAAAAAGCCCAATCGCCGCACAGCAAGGAGATGACAATTTTAACCTGCTGCACAGAGCTCCCCGATGAGTTAGGCTTCAAGGCAAGAAATAATTTACAATTATTCTTAAAATTCAAAAATTTAGACCGATCCCCAGAAAACACATCAGGAGTAGGGATTTTTGGTTCAACAGCATGTGATTGATCGAGATCGGCGGGAATTCCCCGCACTTCAGCAGCGAACTGCTCCACATGATCAGACAATTGCTTAATCTCCATTAAAGAAGAAATCCTCCAACGGACCCAGAGAAAAAGAGGAAAAAATACATATATAAAAAAAATTCTTACACTTTTTTTTTTTTTTTACAATTCTTTCCTGCTTTTGAGTACCCTAGAATCTGTGGTTTAGGCTGGTGATTCGGTTATGATTGGGTCACTGAGGAGGAAAACAAGACCAAGCTAAGCCACAGAAAACCAGAGAGGTTGGTAACTAAGCGGATTCCAGACCCCTGATCATATCCACACAGCTAACAGTAGCAGTGGAGCGTACCTATCATGATTCTAGACGCCTCAACACAGCCGGAGTTCTAAATAAGCCTAAAGCAAGAAATGGGAAATCTAAACTGCCCCAGAGCAGACCCCAAAGGAATAGATAGCTCCCAAACATCTATTGTCGGTGAGACAAGATGAAAACACAAACACAGGTAGGAAAATAGACTGAGCAAATGATGGGGCCCACACTAACTAGAAAGGACAGGAAAGGAAAAATACTGTCTGCAATCACGCCAAAAAACCCTGCAAAAATGTCCAACACTTCTGATAGCAAAAAATACCCTGAAGTCACTAGACTTCACCCACTATATCAGCACTCTGGCATATTCTGAAAACAGAGCAAAAAGAGGCCAATCTAATAAGGGACAAAAAGCAAACTGGCACAAACAGTAACATAAGGATGGAAATTCACCACAAAGAACACTTAGCTTGAGAATGCAGGGACTGAACTGGAAACTAAGACCTCAGAAGGCAGGAAAAATCAGCAGCAGGGACAAAGGAAGTCGGCTGTCTTAAATCTAGTCAGAGACTCCAGATGTACAATCGTCATCCTCCTTATCAGGTGGCAGGTCTCTGTTAATTAGATCAGCTTCATTACCTCGTGCAACCACCAGAGGGAGCACGGAAAGAGAACTCACGACTCCTCTGTCAATACAACCAGCTCCAACACCCTCACCAGCAACCAGAGATAGACCAGAAAGTGAATTCACAACAGACGAGCAATGAGTA
The DNA here is from genome assembly GCF_039654945.1 of Dendrobates tinctorius. Lineage (NCBI taxonomy): Eukaryota > Metazoa > Chordata > Amphibia > Anura > Dendrobatidae > Dendrobates > Dendrobates tinctorius. The sequence continues at coordinate 12,598,691 of NW_027361818.1, forward strand.
GTGGCGAACACGTTCGCTCATCAATACTTGTGTATCATTATCATTCGGTGTAAAAATATCACTATGGTTTTTTTTTCCAACATGTGGGTTTTGTTTTTCTTGTTTTTGTTTCAATATAAGCTCAGCTATGCTAATTTGCGAAAACAGGTTTTCAACTAATTCTATTCATATGAAATGTCTTCATACAACGTGCGCATGTGTTACATACAGTATGTATATACTTATTATAAAATGTATTCTCATGACAATGTAATTTCTTTTTTATGAAGGACTAATTTCTCTATGGTCAATATGGGGTTAATCTGGGAGGCAGTCCTTTCTAATTAATTACATGTGCTGTTGTGATAGATATAAGGAACTGTTCACTCTATGTCTGTATACCTTTGAGGAAGGACTGTTTTTACTGGGTCCAAAACGCGCCAGGCCTATGGGCGGTCCCCGTGATTTTGTTTTTTATCGCTCATGATGCTTAAATAAATAATTTTTACTCAATAAGTATTCCTGTGCCGGAAGTCTTCTCTCTCTATTTGCACACATGTGGTAATCAGCCACTGATCTCCAGGCATGGAAGGTCTCAGGTATATTTTGGTGAGTGAAGTTTTCTCTTCCCTTTTCCCTTTTGCTATGTTGTTGGACTCATTTTGCTCCCAAATACCGGATATTGTTTTTTATTGAATGGAGACCGTATCTAAGGATTTGCTGGCAACCTGTGAATTGTGAAAGCAAAAGGCCGCTGAGCTGTGTAATGTGGCCTCTAAGGATGGCGGTGATGAGCAGAGTGAAATGAATGCTCTGTTTGCTGATTTGGAGAGAGAAATGATCAGCCATCTGAAGACCTGGTGGGACTCCGTTACTCTTGAGAAATACGTGAGTCATAATATGATCCCACGTGGATTGAGGCTGCATAAATTACCAAGTATCTTAGCGAGTCGTGCCAATGATGACTGCATTCAGAATTGCAACCAAGATCACCTTGGGTGTATGGTCTTCAGCAAGACAAAAGAAGATAATAGTATAGCCATGTCGTTTGAAGATAGACTATTCCTAGAGATGATGGAGCAAGGAATGGTGCAGGACAAAACGAAGAGCTGGATTACATCTCTACCCTTCATGCCTCAAAGACAACGCTTGCCTAATAACAGAGAACAAGTTTACAAATACTTTGCCTCCCTCAGGCACAGCTTCCATAATAAACCGTAGATGAAAGAACATTTCTTAAACTTCATGGAGAAGATATGTAAGAACGGTCATACAGAGTTAGCACCTACACTTTAAGACATTGAGGACCACTGGCACCATGGTAAACACGTCCACACAGCTCTACAGCTAGAGCAGTCGAAGAATATAATTATCCGAGCTGTACAACGGGAAAACTATGCCAAAGAAATCGACTGTTTAACCAATCCACGACCAATACCAAAAGATAGTGTTCTGAGGAAGCTCAGAGCAGCAAGAGAACTGCAACTCTCTTCCAACTTGGATATGAAGTAGAAAAATACCTAAGTGTACATGGGTGTACTTGGACTTTTAACCCACCACATTCTTCACACATGGGAGGTGTATGGAAGAGAATGATAGGTGTCGCAAGGAGAATCCTTGATTCAATCTTCTTACAGGAAGGATCTGCAAGACTGACACACGAAAGCTTGACAACATTCATGGTCGAAGTGTCAGCCATCATAAACGCCAAACCGTTGGCTCCAATTTCCAGTGATCCTGATGACCCAACTGTTCTCACCCCAGCCCTGCTGCTTACGCAGAAGACCGACCCTAATTGCTCTCCACCTGGAGAATTTAATGTTAAAGACCGTTACAGGAGTCGATGGAGACAAGAACAGAGTCTCTCCAATGCCTTTTGGGACAAGTGGAAAAAACAGTACCTGCCTACTCTGCAACAGAGGAGAAAGTGGCAAACCAGCAAGCCTAACCTCCAGCCTGGCGATATAGTACTAATGAAGGACTGTCATTCTCGGAGAAATGAATGGCCATTTGGTCTCATTACCCAGACATTCCCAAGTAAGGTGGAATCGTACGTAAGGTGGAAGTAAAAATAGGAAAACAAGCCGAGACCAAATTATTCCTCAGGCCAGTAGGGGAACTAGTTCTGCTGTTCTTGTCTAATAAACACAATAGTGATGTCGGTTGACGTCAAGCGGGTAGTGTTCAGTCCAGCCATATAATTGCTGTCTAGAAAGTCATTTTTGTGTGTATTAATCCTTCATATATTTCATACTGTAAGGTAACAGCACCACCTGCTGGCCGTTTAATGCATAGATTCTAGTTTAATTTGCAATATATTGTGGGATTGTTCCTGTTACATCATAGTCTTGTTTATGACACTGTGAGGGGAACAGCAGCCATTATTCCTCCATATGTCTTAGGAGAAACTACACCATTCGTGTTTTTCATGCTTCTTAAACAGCCTGCTCTAAGCATAGTTGGTAAGCATTTAAGGAAACCAGGATGGATGAACACAGAACTTAAGCACATGCTAAAAAGGAAGAAAAAAATGTTTATAAAATGGAAAGAGGGAGGCATATCTAAAGAAGAATATAATGCTGTCTGCAGAACCTGCAGGGCACAAATCAGATTAGCTAAAGCTGAAAATGAATTGAGGCTTGCAAGAGATGTCAAAAGCAATAATAAAGGATTTTGGGGATATGTCAAAAGTAAAAGAAAAGTCAAAGATGCTATAGGATTTTTACAGGATGAAAATGATGAAATGGTAAGACAGGATGTTGAGAAGGCTGAACTTTTAAATTCCTATTTTGCATCTGTTTTCTCTCAGAAAGGAAATGTAACATCAACTGTTATTCACTGTCCTATTAAGGGAATAGAAGAATCCAGGATATCTATAAACAGAAAGATAGTGAGGAAACACTTAGCTAACCTAAATGAATTCAAGTCTCCAGGTCCAGATGAATTACACCCCAGAGTACTGAAGGAGATAGCAGAAGAAATTTTTGAACCCCTCTCCATAATCTTTGAAAATTCTTGGAGAACAGGAGAAGTGCCAGAAGACTGGAGAAGAGCAAATGTTGTTCCTATCTTCAAAAAGGGGAAGAAGGTGGACCCAGGCAACTATAGGCCGGTGAGTCTGACTTCTATACCAGGAAAGATCTTTGAACAAATTATTAAACAACATGTATGTCAATACCTGGATAAGAATGAAGTGATTAAACAGAGTCAGCATGGGTTTGTAACTAATAAGTCATGTCAGACTAATTTAATTTCCTTCTATGACGGTATTACTGATTGGGTGGATCAAGGAAATGCTGTAGATATAGTATATCTTGACTTCAGCAAAGCATTTGACAAAGTCTCTCATACAATCCTTATTGAAAAAATGACTAAGTATGGAATGGACAAGGCAACTGTTAGGTGGATTCATAACTGGCTTAGTGATCGGACCCAAAGAGTGGTCGTAAATGGCTGCACATCCAGTTGGAGGAATGTCTCAAGTGGGGTACCACAGGGCTCTGTCCTGGGCCCTGTATTGTTCAACATCTTTATCAACGATTTAGATGAAGGAATTGAGGGTAAACTGATTAAATTTGCTGATGACACAAAGCTAGGAGGGATAGCTAATACTAGAGAAAAGAGAGAGAGGATCCAAAAAGATTTAAATAAACTGGAGAAGTGGGCAGCAACTAACAGAATGGTTTTTAACAGGGAGAAATGCAAAGTACTACATCTGGGCAATAAAAATGAAAAAAGCATATATAGAATGGGAGGAATAGGGCTAAGTGACAGCACATGTGAAAAAGACTTGGGTATACTAATAGATCACAGACTGAATATGAGTCAACAGTGTGATGCAGCAGCAAAAAAGGCAAATGCAATTCTAGTATGTATTAACAGAAGCATACAGTCTAGATCACGTGAAGTAATTATTTCCCTCTACTCCTCTTTGGTCAGACCTCATCTGGAATATTGTGTCCAATTTTGGGCACCACATTTTAAAAAAGACATCAACAAACTGGAGCAAGTTCAGAAAAGAGCGACCAGAATGGTGACCGGTCTGCAAACCCTGTCTTATGAGGAAAGGTTGCAGGATTTGGGAATGTTTAGTTTGCAAAAGAGAAGACTGAGAGGAGACTTAATAGCTGTCTACAAATATCTAAAGGGCTGTCACATTGTAGAAGGATCAACTTTATTCTCATTTGCACAAGGAAAGACTAGAAGCAATGGGATGAAACTCAATGGGAGGAGACACAGATTAGATATTAGAAAAAACTTTTTGACAGTTAGAGTGATCAATGAGTGGAACAGGCTGCCACGAGAAGTGGTGAGTTCTCCTTCAATGGAAGTCTTCAAACAGAGGCTGGACAGACATCTAACTGGGATGATTTAGCGAATCCTGCTTTGAGCAGGGCGTTGGACCAGATGGCCCAGGAGGTCCCTTCCAACTCTACGATTCTATGATTCTAAGCACTATCTAGGTGTTATAATCCTGTGTTTATAACGTTTTTTGTATTAAATAGGTAATCATCAGCTATGTATTACCTCATGGTACCTATGTATTACCTCATGGTACCTATGTATTACCTCACGGTACCTATGTATTACCTCATGTTACTGTGTTTTGCAGACTATCTGTATTTTTATGCTCTGTGCAGTTATATATTCTGGAATGCTCCTGTTGTTGCATCCTATAGTTTCACCCTTTCCTGTCACATCTGCAATCAATAAAAGAAGGTTACAATTTTACAGCCTCTTTTTTTAAAGAAGACAGGGGGTTTAGCTACAGTACATGTCTCATTGCACACCCTGCTAACGTGTATGAGGACAGTATAGATGGATTTAGACTTTGCCAAATGTTGTGGTTTTCCCATGATACCCTGCAGACGCCTATCCCTTTGAGGGGTATTGATGCTATTCCTTTGGCGGAGAATAAACCTCAGTTTTGGACCCAGGTGATAATGCGGGTCGCCCTGGACCACAAAGAAAAATTGTAAATTTCTGGTGCTGCATAATTTGCATGATACCATTGTTCTGGGGTTTCCCTGGTTGCAAACCCATAATCCTGTTTTGGATTGGAAATCTGTGTCTGTGGTGAGTTGGGGTTGTCAATGTGTTCTTAGTGACGCTCCTGTTTTCTCCACCTCTCCCCAGTCTCATGATAATCCTGACTATTTGGGTGATTTTTCTGATGTATTTAGTGAGAGTAAGTCTGCGTCTTTTCCTCCTCATAGGAGTTATGACAATTGAGTTAATGCCCAGGTGTAAATTTCCCAAGGGTCGGCTTTTCAAGTTATCGGTACCTGAACATGATGCTATGCAATCTTATATCAAGAAGTCGTTGGAGAAGGGTCATATTAGACCATCCTCTTCACCTTTAGGTGCTGTTTTTTTCGTGGCCAAGAAAGATGGTTCATTAAGGCCTTGTATTGACTATCGTTCCCTTAACAAAATCACTGTTAAATATCAGTACCCATTACCCCTGATTTCTGATTTATTTTCCAGAGTTAAAAGTGCCTGTTGGTTTACCAAACTTGACCTCAGGGGGGCGTATAATCTTATTCGCATCAAGCACGGGGATGAATGGAAGATGGCATTTAATACTCTGGAGGAACATTTTGAGTACCTGGTGATGCCTTTTGGGCTCACTAATGCCCCTTCCGTCTTCCAATCTTTTATGAACGATATTTTCCGGGACTTTGTGGATACGTTTTTGATCATTTATCTGGATGATATTTTAATCTTTTCCAGTGATTGGGATTCTCATGTGGAACATGTCCGGACTGTGTTCCGGATTTTGAGGGAAAATACTCTGTATGTTAAGGGATCTAGGTGTCTCTTTGGTGTACAGAGGATTTCGTTTTTGGGTTTCATTTTGTCCCCGTCTGCTATTCAAATGGACCCAGCCAAGGTACAGGCCACTTATAATTGGTTTCAGCCCACTTCTTTGGAAGCTCTTCAGAAGTTTTTGGGTTTTGCTAATTTCTACCGTAAAGTAATTTTTCTGGTATTGTTAAACCACTGACTGATTTGACCAAAAAGGGCGCTGATGTGCTGACTTGGTCTCCAGAGGCAGTCTCGGCATTTCAGGAGCTTAAGCGGAGATTCACTTCTGCTCCGGTTCTACAGCAACCTGATGTCTCACTCCCATTTCAGGTGGAGATAGATGCTTCTGAGATTGGTGCAGGAGCCGTTTTGTCCCAAAGAGATCCGGTAACTTCTAAGATGAATCCCTGTGCCTTCACTTCTCGAAAATTTTCCCCATCTGAACGCAACTATGACATGGGGAATCGGGAATTGTTGGCCATGAAATGGGCATTTGAAGAGTGGAGACATTGGTTGGAAGGAGCTCGACATCAAGTTGTGGTCCTCACCGATCACAAGAATTTGATTTATCTGGAGTCGGCCAAACGCTTGAATCCTAGACAGACTAGGTGGGCCTTGTTTTTCTCGCATTTTAGTTTTGTTGTCTCTTTTCTTCCGGGCACTAAGAATGTTAAGGCGGACGCCCTTTCCAGGAGTTTCTTTGCGGATTCTCTTGATGTGACCGAGCCTACTACCATTCTAAATGAGGGTGTAGTTCTTTCTGCCATCTTGATATTGTCTTGATATTACACTTATGGGTGATAGCTCCTTAGTAGTTATCCATACATTCCTGTTCAGAAAGGCAACGAGTGGCAATGTGTTTCTGCATGCGGATAGTTGTCATCTGCCGAATGTTATACGAAATCTCCCTTTAGGTGAGTTTCTACGTGCCAAGCGAGCATGTTCTAATGCTTCATCATACAGTCAGGAAAGTGAAATAACTAAAAACAGACTCTGCAGAAGAGGTTACAAAAAATGGATGATAAACAGAGCTGATAAAAAAGCTGACATGAGATGTAGAAATTCTCTGTTGTCTGAAACCAATTGCAATAGTAACGGTAATAAAAGCAAAATAAATGTCCCTACTTTCTTAGCCACATAAAGTTCAAATTAGAAGGATATTTTGACGTTAATACACAAGCATTTGCCAATGTTATATCAAGATCCTGTTTTATCTATAATTCTTTCAGCAGGATATAGATGTGTCCCAAGAAAAGCAAAAAATCTGGGGCATTATCTATTTCCATCGCTATATACTTCCAGTTCTCCTAAACCTACCTGGGTAACGTATACTGGGTGTTTTCGGTGTGGCGAGAAAACCTGCGGATTCTGTCAGTATAAAGGCAGGACGGATAAATATATTAACAATATCACTTTAAAGGAATATAAGATTAAAACCTAAATTAACTGCAATACCACGCACGATGTCTATATGGCAACGCGTGTGGCATGCAATAAATATTACATAGGCTGCACCACAAGGAGTCTTAAGAAAAGGAAAAGCGAGCACATTACTGCTGCGAATCCTCGAACTGCTGTAAGCTGTAGAAATATTTCAGGGTTATCTAAACATTTTTTGGAGACGGGCAAAGGCAATTTACGGAGATTAAAGGTTAAAGGAATTGAGAGAGTAAATCAATTAGAGGGGGTTACTGGGAACGTGCACTCCGTTGTCAGGAGGCATATTGGATATTGTCTTTGAAGCACGTTCTTCAGAAGGCCATAATTATAAAAGTGATTTTTTATATTTTTATTACAGTCATGGCCAAAAGTTTTGAGAATGACACAAATATTATATTTCCACATGATCTGCTGCCCTCTGGTTTTTATGTGTGTTTGTCAGATGTTTTTATCACATACAGAAATATAATTGCAATCATATTATGAGTAACAAAAGGTTATATTGACAGTTAGAATGAGTTAATGCAGCAAGTCAATATTTGCAGTGTTGACCCTTCTTCTTCAGGACCTCTGCAATTCTCCCTGGCATGCTCTCAATCAACTTCTGGATCAAGTCCTGACTGATAGCAGTCCATTCTTGCAAAATCAATGCTTTTATTTTGTCTGAATTTGAAGGTTTTAGTTTGTCCACCCGTCTCTTGATGATTGACCACAAGTTCTCAATGGGATTAAGATCTGGGGAGTTTCCAGGCCATGGTCCCAAAATCTCTATGTTTTGTTCCCTGAGCCATTTAGTTATCACCTTTGCTTTATGGCAAGGTGCTCCATCATGTTGAAAAAGGCATTGTTGATCGCCAAACTGCTCTTGGACGGTTGGGAGAAGTTGCTCTTGGAGGACATTCTGGTACCATTCTTTATTCATGGCTGTGTTTTTAGGCAAGACTGAGAGAGAGCCCATTCCCTTGGCTGAGAAGCAACCCCACACATGAATGGTTTCAGGATGCTTGACAGTTGGCATGAGACAAGACTGGTGGTAGCGCTCAACTGGTCTTCTCCAAATAAGCCGTTTTCCAGATGTCCCAAACAATCGAAAAGGGGATTCATCAGAGAAAATGACTTTACCCCAGTCCTCAGCAGTCCACTCCCTGTACCTCTTGCAGAATATCAGTCTGTCCATGATGTTTTTTCTGGAGAGAAGTGGCTTCTTTGCTGCCCTCCTTGAGACCAGGCCTTGCTCCAAGAGTCTCCGCCTCACAGTGCGTGCAGATGCACTCACACCTGCCTGCTGCCATTCCTGAGCAAGCTCTGCACTGCTGGTAGCCCGATCCACAGCTGAAACACTTTTAAGAGACGGTCCTGGCGCTTGCTGGTCTTTCTTGGGCGCCCTGGAGCCTTTTTGGCAACAAGGGAATCTCTCTCCTTGAAGTGCTTGATGATGTGATAGATTGTTGACTGAGGTGCAATCTTTCTAGCTGCGATACTCTTCCCTGTTAGGCCATTTTTGTGCAGCGCAATGATGACTGCACGTGTTTCTTTAGAGATAACCATGGTTAACAGAAGAGAAACAATGATGCCAAGCTCCAGCCTCCTTTTAAAGTGTCCAGTGGTGTCATTCTTACTTAATCATGACAGATTGATCTCCAGCCCTGTCCTCATCAACACCCACACCTGTGTTAATGGAGCAATCACTGAAACGATGTTAGCTGGTCCTTTTAAGGCAGGGCTGCAATGATGTTGAAATGTGTTTTGGGGGATAAAGTTAATTTTATAGGCAAATATTGACTTTGCAAGTAATTGCTGTTAAGCTGATCACTCTTTATAACATTCTGGAGTATATGCAAATTGCCATTAGAAAAAAATGAAGCAGTAGACTTTGTAAAAATTAATATTTGTGTCATTCTCAAAACTTTTGGCCATGACTGTAGATTGCTCTGCCATATCTTTTTGTAGTATTCAGCTAACATCTTACTGTTTTTTGTGCATATGATGAATGTTCTGCCTTCATACACGTTGACATGGTGTGCAATCTAGGATACAGCATAAACCACCTTCTGTCTTCCAAAATAAGCTTTAACAGGATAATGAACTCAAGTAGGGAGTTACAAGAGGACAGATAAATACATGTGTCCTATGAAATACACAGAAGAAAATGGCATCTTCCTCATCCCAGAATACATTGCTTCAATCCCAGATGCAACACTCTGTCTGCCATTAAAGGCATAAGCTATAAAGGCTATTAAAGACACAGCTATAAATTCGGCCACCACTAGATGGTGCTATAACTAAACCAGCACATAATACAAACATATATGCCCTATATTCAGAGGGCCGAACACTCCCTGCTTGGCATTAACTGATGCCACTTACAGTCTCTAGAAATGGGTTGACCTTTGTTGAGGTTGTCTGTTTCTTTGGCATAACACTCATGTTGTATGGTACGAATTATAGTGTTCTTGGCATTTTCCAGAGTTGGAGCGGTAAAGGAGTATTTGCAGTGGTGCCAGACTTTACAAGACTTCTGGCTGGTGGGTGATGTTGACTTGTAAGACTGAGCCACATGAATTAAACAAGCAATGGCACAAACAAGCGATTTCCAGGTTGAAAACCTGCTGAAATGATGAGATTTGAGGTGATTGTCTGAAGTCACCATACTTAGAACGGATAATTGAGGGCAAATTTCTTCATCTGCATCTGGATTTACCAGTTCAAAGGTGTCTGATTCGTCACTGTAAGGTGTTGAACTGTATAATAATGCAGGGCCCGTAAACCAGGTTGTGTCCTTAAGGTGTCTAGATTCAACAGATCTAGTTGCGCGGTCCACAGGATTGTGGTGTGTGGACACATAATGCCACTGTTTACAGCAAGTGGACCTCCTGATCCTTAGCACCCGATTGCTGACGTAAACATAAAAGCATCGAGTTTCGTTGCAGATGTACCCAAGCACTACCTTGCTGTCTGAGTAGAACTCAGCGTCCTTGATTTCCAGGTCAATCTCTGTTGAGATAAGTTCAGCTAACTCTACTGCTAGCACAGCCGCACAGAGTTCCAGTCTGGATATTCTGTGCTCCTGGACTGGCGCTAGTTTTGTCCGACTCATAACAAGCCTTACATGGCATTGTTCCTTGATGTCAGTAGTTTTCAGATACACTTCTGCTGCAATCGCTGTGCTGGAAATTGTATATAAGGCTTCCCCAGACTGCTGTCTACTGTTTGGGACCCAGTCCTTTTGTCTGCCCTTGTTCACACATTGAGGTCAACTTTGACACAAGGCAAGGTTTTTAATATTAGACAGTGTAGGACTATCCCGAACAGAGTTACCGTGTCATGGTGGGATAGCTTTTATGCTACTCAAAAACAGTATTACTAAAAACTCTGCATTATTTAGATGAACTTTTGCTTTTACTTATTTAGTTACAGCAGGGTTTTTGCTCACTTTGTCTTTTGCAGGTTTTATGTTTTATGGCCAATGTCAACACACATTTATATGCTGCATGTGTATCAACTCAAACCAAGCTCAAATTTTGTGTTTTACCTTGCTGTCTGAGTAGAACTCAGCGTCCTTGATTTCCAGGTCAATCTCTGTTGAGATAAGTTCAGCTAACTCTACTGCTAGCACAGCCGCACAGAGTTCCAGTCTGGATATTGTGTGCTCCTGGACTGGCGCTAGTTTTGTCCGGCTCATAACAAGCCTTACATGGCATTGTTCCTTGATGTCAGTAGTTTTCAGATACACTTCTGCTGCAATCGCTTTGGTTGAGGCATCGCAGAAGATATAGAACCTTTGTGTCTTGACTTCTGTTGATGGCACGGAAGCGTATGGTCCTGCCACGTAAAGATCTGACAAGGCTTCTAAGGATTTCTTCCATCTTGCCCACAAATCTCTTTTCTCCATGGGAAGTGGATCATCCCATTCAGACATCTCTTGGGTGAAGACTCTCAACATCATTTTTCCTTGGATAGTTACAGGGGTTACAGGGGTTGGTCATACAGGCTGTTTATCACAGACAGGAAGCCTCTACGTGTGAAAAGTTTTTCTTCTTCGCTGATCCGAAAAGTAAATGCATCTCTCTTCAAATCCCAGAGCAAACCAAGGCTCCGTTGCATGGGAAGGGAGTCCGTGTCTAAATCCAAGTTCTTTGGATCAGTTGAGAAACCTTGAGAGGGATAAGCTGCCATCATTTTTTGGCTGTTGGATGCAATTTTGTAAAGCCTCAAATTGGACAAAGTGAGCATTTCTTGTGTCCTCTTTATGAGACTGACTGCCGATTCATCTGTGGGTGTGGATTTAAAGCAGTCGTTCACATAGAAATCTTTCTCCACACCGATATAACATTTGACCCGTACTTTGCTTCGCCCTCTCTGGTTGAATGTCTAAGACCATATATTGCGACAGCAGGGGAAGGGCCGTTCCTGAAGATGTGTACTTTCATCCGATACTCCACGATGTCTTTGTAGGGGTCATTATCGCAGTACCAGAAAAATCTCAAATAGTTTCTATGTTCTTTTTTGACAAGGAAGCAATGAAACATCTGTTGTATATCAGCCATGAATGCCACTGCATCTTTGTGGAAACGAAGGAGTACTCCCAGAAGTCTGTTATTGAGGTCTGGGCAAGACAAAAAGACATCGCTTAGCGAGACACCTTCATATCTGGCGCTTGAGTCAAATACTACTCTAATCTGACCAGGTTTCTTAGGATATACATGCCAAAAATGGGTAGATACCAACATTCCTCATACTCTTGGATTACAGGTGCAATTTCTTCAAGGTCATTATGAAATATTTTCTCCATGAAGGCAAAGAAGTGCTTTCTCATTTCAGGTGCCTTCTGAAATTTGCATTTGAGGGAGACAAATTGACCATAGACAGGTTCTCTGTTGTTGGGTAAGTGTTGCCTCTGGGTTTTAAACAGTAGAGGGGCCATCCAACTCTTTGACTCATCTCTTACCATCTCTCGATCCATGATGTCCAAAAGCAGTCCGTCTTCTATGGACATTGCAACCTTGTTGTCTTCTCTTGTTCTGTAGAAAACTGTCCACCCTATGTGATCTTGGTCGCCGTCACATGTGTGGTCTTCACAGGAAGGATCAGCTAATGGACAATCAGAAAGTTGTGGGAAGCAGGGTGTGTTGCAGTCCGCGCTGCCGAGATTCACAAATCACCTGGGATGCAAGATGTTGTAGCAGTGTACTCCTTTATTTCCTCCTACGCGTTTCGGCGCCCTTCCTGGCACCTTCCTCAGGGATATTACATCAGCCATAGGAGCAGGGAATTTATAGCCCCTTACATTAGCAATTATGGGTGTGTTCTGTTTACATGTGATGTCATAATGGTCATCACTGGGGGAGGGGCCAACATTTTTGGCGGAATTTCACATAAATAGCATGATAAAACAAGAAAATGGTCCAAAACACTTGCTAAAATGTACATAAAAATCTTACAAACAGAATGATGTAAAAATTTCCATGAAAAATGCAGCAGAAACATTGCTAAAATATCCAGACTATCACTGCAGAAAAAATGCTTTATAAACCCATTGTCACCCAACTTTCAGGGTAGTAGAACCTATGTATTTGCTGGTTTCAGTGTTTTCTCTTGTGACTAATGTTGAGCGCCACCGTCTCACTGGTATCAGTGCCTGTGGATCGAAGGTTCTATAAACTGCTTTTTCATGACACTATCCTGTTAAATATATGGTCCTATGGTTGTTATAAAAGAATTGTTATGAAAAATTATCAAAGAAATATGTCAAAAATATTATTATTATGGTAACAAACAATCTTCTTTATTTTTGTTTTAGGAGGGGAGCAAAGAGTGGTACTGCTTTTAAAATAAACTTCATAAAATATAAACCAGATTATTCCTAAGATCAACTGCTTCTTAAAAGTTTTTATTTTTATTTTATTTTAATTATTTATTGTCAATAAAAAATTATCTAAAAAATTGTATTAAAACTATTAAAAATGGCTTAAAAACTGTGTTTCTCATCTTCCGTGTGTTTATGGTCACTATTTTATATATTGGCTGTGGTGGTATCACCCATAGATCGTGTGTCTATTGGTACAGCAAACCTAGGTTCTAATACCCAGGAAGATCACAGGTCTCCATACAGGCGCAAACAATATAGCACAAGCAATATAGCATAAAGGACAATGAGGAGAAAATACACGCCATCAGAAAAACCAGAAAGTTCACATAGCTATTCATTAGATCTTGTGTTGGTATTCATATACTATCTTCAATAACCAGAAAAAAACAAGACAAATTCATATAGCTGTTCATTAGATCTTGTGTTAGTATTCTAAAGCACCAGTAGATGGCACTACATACATTCATACCAAGCAGTGTGGATGCTGTTACTATGTAGAAATAGATATATTAAACCATCAGTTTATTGTTGTGAATTCGTGTATCTTGTGTTCGAGTGAACATTATTCTAACAAATACTAGTGAATTGTGATTTCTATATACCAGTGGGGGAAAAAAATAAATAAATAAAAGTAAATACAAAACTGTGGGTGAAACAGATTTGAAAATAACAGATTTTAGAAAGGGATTGGGAGTGATCTCAGTGTGTATGTGTTTATACTGATAGCATCTATTACCTGTGATTGTGTCACCCACTTAGATAAATGTCAGGAAGTGAGCGTGGTGTGGGAATTCATATCAATTCAGAAATTATATTCAAGCCTTTTGGTTTTAATGTGTCCAGCTTAAACATCCAATATTTCTCACGTTTTTTTAGGTGTTCGAACCTATTTGGTACATTGTCTGCTATGTGATCAATTGGGGTTAGTTTGATTGCTCTTATATCTCTGTTGTGGTGGGTGTCATAATGAAGTGACACACCATGGGCTCTATAACCATTCTTTATGTTTGAACGGTGTTTGTTTAGCCTTTCGTGAAGCGGTCTGATGGTCCTCCCTATATATTGTAATCCGCACGGGCATTCAAGCAAATAGATAACGAATTCTGTTGAACAATTCATACCATGTTTGATGGAAAAGGATTCTTTTGTCGAGGTAGATTGGAAGGTGGTTGTCTGTTGTATACTTTGACAACAGAGGCATCTATTTCTTCTGCACTTTAAGACCTTTTTCAGTGGTTCTTTACTGGGTTTCGTGGTCATTTTTTGTTTAAGCCGACTTGGAGCTATTATTCCTTTTATGTTTGGGGCTCTACGGAATGTTATCCCTGGTTTCCCAGGTATGATTGATTTTAAGATGGGGTCACTCTGAAGTAGATGCCAATGAGTGTTCAAACATTTCCTGATGGTTTTGTGGCAATTATTGTATGTTGTTATAAAATTCAGTGCTTTCGCTTCCTCGGTCTTTTTCTTATTCTTCTGTGTTAGGAGAATTGCTTGAGGGATTTCTCCACTGTGTCTCTGCGTACTGGATATTAATTCCTTCGGGTAACCTCTCTCTAAGAATCTATCTTTGAGGATTTGGGATTGTGATGTATAATCTTCTTCTGAAGTGCAATTTTTCTTTATTCTTCTGAATTGGTTTGCCGGGATATTACGCAACCATTTTGTGTAGTGTCCACTCTTGTAGTTGATGTAGGAATTCTTGTCTGTCGGTTTAAAATATGTTTTTGTGTAGATCTGTGTATCAACAGAAAAGATTGTAAGGTCAAGGAAATTGATGTTGTTTTCATGTGTTGTTGGCACGAACTTGATGCCCCAGTTGTTGTTGTTTATATTATCAAAGAAGTTGTCGAAATTGCCAAGCTCAGTGTCCCAGATGAGGAACAGGTCATCAATGTACCTTTTGTATAGGACCAGGCCTTTCTTATGTTCGTTGTCATATATATGTATTCCTTCAAAAAGACCCATAAATAGGTTTGCATAAGAGCAAGCTGTTTTTGAGCCCATTGCTGTGCCATGTTTCTGGTGATACATTGCACCATCAAATGTGAAATAGTTGTTGTTAAGTATAAAGTTCAGCCCATCGAGGATGAAATTGATGGTTCCTTTATCCAATTGTGTATCCTTTTTCAGGTAGTATTCTGTGCACAAAAGTCCTATGTCATGTCCTATGTTTGTATACAATGAAGTAACATCCATAGTGACAAATCTGTAAGATTTCTTCCATGTCATTCCTTTTAGGATCCTGATCATGTCTGTCGAATCTTTGATGTAGCTGTCTAATGTCACCACATATTTCTGTAGATTTTGGTCAATGTAGGTTGCGAGATTACTTGTGAGAGAGTCAATACCTGAGATTATTGGTCGTCCAGGGGGATCGACCAAATTTTTGTGAATTTTAGGTAGATGGTATAGAAACGGGGTGGGGGGTTGCCTTTTTATCAGAAATTTCTTTAAAACTGCAGTGATTATTTCTTGTTGGAATGCCGTATTTATTTTTTGGTTGTAAAGTTTTATCAGAGAGGGATATGGGTTGTCTTTGATTTTTTCATAATATTTCGTATCTGATAATAATCTTGATGCTTCTTTTTTGTAGTCATCAATATTTTGTATGACGATGCCCCCACCTTTGTCGGCTGCCCGAATCACTATTTCTCTGTTCTTGCTCAGATTCTGAAGTGCTTCTCTTTCTTTTTTCGTCAGGTTATTTTTGTCCTTCATCCTGCCTGTGTAGGTGTTATTATTCTTTATAAGAATATCTTTCTTGAGGTCTTTCAATAGTAAATCTTGAAATGTCTCAAGTATGTGGCCCCTGCTCTCCAGGGGATAAAAACTGGACTTTGCTTTTAAATTGGGATTGGATTGTATTATGTCTCTATTATCACTGTTGTTGTCAGGTTTAAGTAAAAAGTGTCTTTTGAGGGTCAACCTCCTAATAAATTGATGCACATCTATGAAAAGTTTAAAATCATCTGGCTGGTTAGTGGGGCAAAATAGTAAGCCTTTATTGAGAACCCTTGTCTCCTCTTCTGTTAGTGTATGGTCTGACAAATTGATGATGTTCTCATTATTATTGGTAATTTTTTGTTTCAATCCCGAAAGCTTATTCTTACTTTTTTCCTTGCTTCCTTTTCCTCTTTTTCCCCTTTCTTTCTTTTTCCTGTGGTAGGGCTGAAAAACTTCGTTATATTTTGGTTTGATCCTTTTACTGCGGCTAAAAAAGGAACTATGCCATTGTTGTCATTTTTCGAGTTGTCCAGTATGACTCTTTGTGTGGGCGTGTCACTGTTCAGTTCTATTGCTGTTGGTGTTGTTATGTTAATTAGATCTTCCTGGATTTGATTGGTGCCTGATATGACTATCAAATCTGGTTCTGGACTTTTGTTATTGTTTGTTGTCTTGCCATTACTGTGCAATATGATTGGATCTAGGGGCTTCTCCCTATTGATTTTATTAATGAGTTCTTTGATCTTCTTTAGGTGTTCTTCATCACTTGTTGTTGCTTTTTTAATGGGTGTGTTGTCCTTAGGGCTATTGTGAACTTGTGCCACAGTGGTTATTTGGTTGTTACTAGCTACTTTATTTGTAGGTGTTGCACTATTTTCACTGTAAATCCTGCTGTCTGATCCCATCAAATTGCCGGGTAGTTTTGCCACATCAATGAACCCGTCCTCATCAAATATTTCATCTGGGAATAAACTGGATTCCTCCTCACTATTGATTTCCTCTTCGTCCATTATTTCAATCTCATCTATTGTTTCGGAGCCCGTGTTTCTATCCACTGCCTGTGTCTGATTTGGTGTCTGTGGGTTGGATTTGTTGGGGACGTTGTTGGACACTGTTTTAATCACTGACTGTATTTCTTTACTATTAGGTGGCATGACAGTGCTGTCCTTGATGTTGTTCTTTTTATTGTATATGTTTTTTTTGTCCTGATTATTATTATTAATATTCTTGTTACTACCCCTATCTCTCTCTTCATGGTTCCTGTTTCTCCTATAGCTATTGGAAAAACTCCTCTCTCTTTGTTCTCTAGAATGTGTGCGAGTTCTGTTCCTTCTGTATGTATTGTTTTCCATGTCTGGTTTGCCTTGAGCGTAATCCTGTCTGTCTCTGTTGAGTTTCCTACTCTTCCTAATTGCCGTATCGTGCTCAATTTGCATTAAGCTGGTGCTGATATTAGAATAAATCCTTTTGAATTCAGTACATGTGTGAAATCTATTCAAACTTTCACTAATCAGGTTAATTTCATCTGTCGCGGCATCTGCTAGCTTAGACCTTTTATCACATAAAATCCTTAATAATGTGTTCATGCATTTTCTTAATACAAAATTCCAGTTCGTGGTAAAGTCATTGTCATCAGGGAATGGAGAGTTCAATACTAATCTAAGGCCCCTAGGGCAGATGTTCTCTTCTATGTAAACAGATAAAAAGCGGGCATCAATGCCATACTGCACCTCCTTCTTGAGGGCATCCTCCAAAGCATGAAAAAGTTCTTTCATATTCTCAATTTCCTCAGTGCTAAATGCTCCACTCACAGTCACATTATCCTCAGAAGATGTCTGTACAGCGCCTATGGTCCGCTGTATCAGTTTCTCCCTGGAAGCAAATCTTCCGCGTAAATAATCCATCTTGTTACTCTATTTATGCTGCACTCTGTTCCAATAGGGATGCTATGTCCCAGACCAACGTTCCTTTCCCACAGAAACGATGATTCACTGTATCAATACAAAAATGGTGGGGGGAACAAGAGGCGCAATAGTGCCCTATCACTAGTGACACTAGAAGTATGAGCGGTATAATACAGTTCCACTCACCTATTCCAGTTGTGTAACCCACAACTGGCTTGAGAGCATATCACAGAATCAGCTGCTGCAGGACCTCCACCAACCACTCGCACGTGGAAAAACCTTCAGAAAGTTGTGGGAAGCAGGGTGTGTTGCAGTCCGCGCTGCCGAGATTCACAAATCACCTGGGATGCAAGATGTTGTAGCAGTGTACTCCTTTATTTCCTCCTACGCGTTTCGGCGCCCTTCCTGGCACCTTCCTCAGGGATATTACATCAGCCATAGGAGCAGGGAATTTATAGCCCCTTACATTAGCAATTATGGGTGTGTTCTGTTTACATGTGATGTCATAATGGTCATCACTGGGGGAGGGGCCAACATTTTTGGCGGAATTTCACATAAATAGCATGATAAAACAAGAAAATGGTCCAAAACATTTGCTAAAATGTACATAAAAATCTTACAAACAGAATGATGTAAAAATTTCCATGAAAAATGCAGCAGAAACATTGCTAAAATATCCAGACTATCACTGCAGAAAAAATGCTTTATAAACCCATTGTCACCCGACTTTCAGGGTAGTAGAACCCATGTATTTGCTGGTTTCAGTGTTTTCTCTTGTGACTAATGTTGAGCGCCACCGTCTCACTGGTATCAGTGCCTGTGGATCGAAGGTTCTATAAACTGCTTTTTCATGACACTATCCTGTTAAATATATGGTCCTATGGTTGTTATAAAAGAATTGTTATGAAAAATTATCAAAGAAATATGTCAAAAATATTATTATTATGGTAACAAACAATCTTCTTTATTTTTGTTTTAGGAGGGGAGCAAAGAGTGGTACTGCTTTTAAAATAAACTTCATAAAATATAAACCAGATTATTCCTAAGATCAACTGCTTCTTAAAAGTTTTTATTTTTATTTTATTTTAATTATTTATTGTCAATAAAAAATTATCTAAAAAATTGTATTAAAACTATTAAAAATGGCTTAAAAACTGTGTTTCTCATCTTCCGTGTGTTTATGGTCACTATTTTATATATTGGCTGTGGTGGTATCACCCATAGATCGTGTGTCTATTGGTACAGCAAACCTAGGTTCTAATACCCAGGAAGATCACAGGTCTCCATACAGGCGCAAACAATATAGCACAAGCAATATAGCATAAAGGACAATGAGGAGAAAATACACGCCATCAGAAAAACCAGAAAGTTCACATAGCTATTCATTAGATCTTGTGTTGGTATTCATATACTATCTTCAATAACCAGAAAAAAACAAGACAAATTCATATAGCTGTTCATTAGATCTTGTGTTAGTATTCTAAAGCACCAGTAGATGGCACTACATACATTCATACCAAGCAGTGTGGATGCTGTTACTATGTAGAAATAGATATATTAAACCATCAGTTTATTGTTGTGAATTCGTGTATCTTGTGTTCGAGTGAACATTATTCTAACAAATACTAGTGAATTGTGATTTCTATATACCAGTGGGGGAAAAAAATAAATAAATAAAAGTAAATACAAAACTGTGGGTGAAACAGATTTGAAAATAACAGATTTTAGAAAGGGATTGGGAGTGATCTCAGTGTGTATGTGTTTATACTGATAGCATCTATTACCTGTGATTGTGTCACCCACTTAGATAAATGTCAGGAAGTGAGCGTGGTGTGGGAATTCATATCAACTCAGAAATTATATTCAAGCCTTTTGGTTTTAATGTGTCCAGCTTAAACATCCAATATTTCTCACGTTTTTTTAGGTGTTCGAACCTATTTGGTACATTGTCTGCTATGTGATCAATTGGGGTTAGTTTGATTGCTCTTATATCTCTGTTGTGGTGGGTGTCATAATGAAGTGACACACCATGGGCTCTATAACCATTCTTTATGTTTGAACGGTGTTTGTTTAGCCTTTCGTGGAGCGGTCTGATGGTCCTCCCTATATATTGTAATCCGCACGGGCATTCAAGCAAATAGATAACGAATTCTGTTGAACAATTCATACCATGTTTGATGGAAAAGGATTCTTTTGTCGAGGTAGATTGGAAGGTGGTTGTCTGTTGTATACTTTGACAACAGAGGCATCTATTTCTTCTGCACTTTAAGACCTTTTTCAGTGGTTCTTTACTGGGTTTCGTGGTCATTTTTTGTTTAAGCCGACTTGGAGCTATTATTCCTTTTATGTTTGGGGCTCTACGGAATGTTATCCCTGGTTTCCCAGGTATGATTGATTTTAAGATGGGGTCACTCTGAAGTAGATGCCAATGAGTGTTCAAACATTTCCTGATGGTTTTGTGGCAATTATTGTATGTTGTTATAAAATTCAGTGCTTTCGCTTCCTCGGTCTTTTTCTTATTCTTCTGTGTTAGGAGAATTGCTTGAGGGATTTCTCCACTGTGTCTCTGCGTACTGGATATTAATTCCTTCGGGTAACCTCTCTCTAAGAATCTATCTTTGAGGATTTGGGATTGTGATGTATAATCTTCTTCTGAAGTGCAATTTTTCTTTATTCTTCTGAATTGGTTTGCCGGGATATTACGCAACCATTTTGTGTAGTGTCCACTCTTGTAGTTGATGTAGGAATTCTTGTCTGTCGGTTTAAAATATGTTTTTGTGTAGATCTGTGTATCAACAGAAAAGATTGTAAGGTCAAGGAAATTGATGTTGTTTTCATGTGTTGTTGGCACGAACTTGATGCCCCAGTTGTTGTTGTTTATATTATCAAAGAAGTTGTCGAAATTGCCAAGCTCAGTGTCCCAGATGAGGAACAGGTCATCAATGTACCTTTTGTATAGGACCAGGCCTTTCTTATGTTCGTTGTCATATATATGTATTCCTTCAAAAAGACCCATAAATAGGTTTGCATAAGAGCAAGCTGTTTTTGAGCCCATTGCTGTGCCATGTTTCTGGTGATACATTGCACCATCAAATGTGAAATAGTTGTTGTTAAGTATAAAGTTCAGCCCATCGAGGATGAAATTGATGGTTCCTTTATCCAATTGTGTATCCTTTTTCAGGTAGTATTCTGTGCACAAAAGTCCTATGTCATGTCCTATGTTTGTATACAATGAAGTAACATCCATAGTGACAAATCTGTAAGATTTCTTCCATGTCATTCCTTTTAGGATCCTGATCATGTCTGTCGAATCTTTGATGTAGCTGTCTAATGTCACCACATATTTCTGTAGATTTTGGTCAATGTAGGTTGCGAGATTACTTGTGAGAGAGTCAATACCTGAGATTATTGGTCGTCCAGGGGGATCGACCAAATTTTTGTGAATTTTAGGTAGATGGTATAGAAACGGGGTGGGGGGTTGCCTTTTTATCAGAAATTTCTTTAAATCTGCAGTGATTATTTCTTGTTGGAATGCCGTATTTATTTTTTGGTTGTAAAGTTTTATCAGAGAGGGATATGGGTTGTCTTTGATTTTTTCATAATATTTCGTATCTGATAATAATCTTGATGCTTCTTTTTTTGTAGTCATCAATATTTTGTATGACGATGCCCCCACCTTTGTCGGCTGCCCGAATCACTATTTCTCTGTTCTTGCTCAGATTCTGAAGTGCTTCTCTTTCTTTTTTCGTCAGGTTATTTTTGTCCTTCATCCTGCCTGTGTAGGTGTTATTATTCTTTATAAGAATATCTTTCTTGAGGTCTTTCAATAGTAAATCTTGAAATGTCTCAAGTATGTGGCCCCTGCTCTCCAGGGGATAAAAACTGGACTTTGCTTTTAAATTGGGATTGGATTGTATTATGTCTCTATTATCACTGTTGTTGTCAGGTTTAAGTAAAAAGTGTCTTTTGAGGGTCAACCTCCTAATAAATTGATGCACATCTATGAAAAGTTTAAAATCATCTGGCTGGTTAGTGGGGCAAAATAGTAAGCCTTTATTGAGAACCCTTGTCTCCTCTTCTGTTAGTGTATGGTCTGACAAATTGATGATGTTCTCATTATTATTGGTAATTTTTTGTTTCAATCCCGAAAGCTTATTCTTACTTTTTTCCTTGCTTCCTTTTCCTCTTTTTCCCCTTTCTTTCTTTTTCCTGTGGTAGGGCTGAAAAACTTCGTTATATTTTGGTTTGATCCTTTTACTGCGGCTAAAAAAGGAACTATGCCATTGTTGTCATTTTTCGAGTTGTCCAGTATGACTCTTTGTGTGGGCGTGTCACTGTTCAGTTCTATTGCTGTTGGTGTTGTTATGTTAATTAGATCTTCCTGGATTTGATTGGTGCCTGATATGACCATCAAATCTGGTTCTGGACTTTTGTTATTGTTTGTTGTCTTGCCATTACTGTGCAATATGATTGGATCTAGGGGCTTCTCCCTATTGATTTTATTAATGAGTTCTTTGATCTTCTTTAGGTGTTCTTCATCACTTGTTGTTGCTTTTTTAATGGGTGTGTTGTCCTTAGGGCTATTGTGAACTTGTGCCACAGTGGTTATTTGGTTGTTACTAGCTACTTTATTTGTAGGTGTTGCACTATTTTCACTGTAAATCCTGCTGTCTGATCCCATCAAATTGCCGGGTAGTTTTGCCACATCAATGAACCCGTCCTCATCAAATATTTCATCTGGGAATAAACTGGATTCCTCCTCACTATTGATTTCCTCTTCGTCCATTATTTCAATCTCATCTATTGTTTCGGAGCCCGTGTTTCTATCCACTGCCTGTGTCTGATTTGGTGTCTGTGGGTTGGATTTGTTGGGGACGTTGTTGGACACTGTTTTAATCACTGACTGTATTTCTTTACTATTAGGTGGCATGACAGTGCTGTCCTTGATGTTGTTCTTTTTATTGTATATGTTTTTTTTGTCCTGATTATTATTATTAATATTCTTGTTACTACCCCTATCTCTCTCTTCATGGTTCCTGTTTCTCCTATAGCTATTGGAAAAACTCCTCTCTCTTTGTTCTCTAGAATGTGTGCGAGTTCTGTTCCTTCTGTATGTATTGTTTTCCATGTCTGGTTTGCCTTGAGCGTAATCCTGTCTGTCTCTGTTGAGTTTCCTACTCTTCCTAATCGCCGTATCGTGCTCAATTTGCATTAAGCTGGTGCTGATATTAGAATAAATCCTTTTGAATTCAGTACATGTGTGAAATCTATTCAAACTTTCACTAATCAGGTTAATTTCATCTGTCGCGGCATCTGCTAGCTTAGACCTTTTATCACATAAAATCCTTAATAATGTGTTCATGCATTTTCTTAATACAAAATTCCATTTCGTGGTAAAGTCATTGTCATCAGGGAATGGAGAGTTCAATACTAATCTAAGGCCCCTAGGGCAGATGTTCTCTTCTATGTAAACAGATAAAAAGCGGGCATCAATGCCATACTGCACCTCCTTCTTGAGGGCATCCTCCAAAGCATGAAAAAGTTCTTTCATATTCTCAATTTCCTCAGTGCTAAATGTTCCACTCACAGTCACATTATCCTCAGAAGATGTCTGTACAGCGCCTATGGTCCGCTGTATCAGTTTCTCCCTGGAAGCAAATCTTCCGCGTAAATAATCCATCTTGTTACTCTATTTATGCTGCACTCTGTTCCAATAGGGATGCTATGTCCCAGACCAACGTTCCTTTCCCACAGAAACGATGATTCACTGTATCAATACAAAAATGGTGGGGGGAACAAGAGGCGCAATAGTGCCCTATCACTAGTGACACTAGAAGTATGAGCGGTATAATACAGTTCCACTCACCTATTCCAGTTGTGTAACCCACAACTGGCTTGAGAGCATATCACAGAATCAGCTGCTGCAGGACCTCCACCAACCACTCGCACGTGGAAAAACCTTCAGAAAGTTGTGGGAAGCAGGGTGTGTTGCAGTCCGCGCTGCCGAGATTCACAAATCACCTGGGATGCAAGATGTTGTAGCAGTGTACTCCTTTATTTCCTCCTACGCGTTTCGGCGCCCTTCCTGGCACCTTCCTCAGGGATATTACATCAGCCATAGGAGCAGGGAATTTATAGCCCCTTACATTAGCAATTATGGGTGTGTTCTGTTTACATGTGATGTCATAATGGTCATCACTGGGGGAGGGGCCAACATTTTTGGCGGAATTTCACATAAATAGCATGATAAAACAAGAAAATGGTCCAAAACACTTGCTAAAATGTACATAAAAATCTTACAAACAGAATGATGTAAAAATTTCCATGAAAAATGCAGCAGAAACATTGCTAAAATATCCAGACTATCACTGCAGAAAAAATGCTTTATAAACCCATTGTCACCCGACTTTCAGGGTAGTAGAACCCATGTATTTGCTGGTTTCAGTGTTTTCTCTTGTGACTAATGTTGAGCGCCACCATCTCACTGGTATCAGTGCCTGTGGATCGAAGGTTCTATAAACTGCTTTTTCATGACACTATCCTGTTA
Source organism: Dendrobates tinctorius (assembly GCF_039654945.1). Lineage (NCBI taxonomy): Eukaryota > Metazoa > Chordata > Amphibia > Anura > Dendrobatidae > Dendrobates > Dendrobates tinctorius. Next base: position 12,622,965 of record NW_027361818.1, read on the forward strand.
AATATATGGTCCTATGGTTGTTATAAAAGAATTGTTATGAAAAATTATCAAAGAAATATGTCAAAAATATTATTATTATGGTAACAAACAATCTTCTTTATTTTTGTTTTAGGAGGGGAGCAAAGAGTGGTACTGCTTTTAAAATAAACTTCATAAAATATAAACCAGATTATTCCTAAGATCAACTGCTTCTTAAAAGTTTTTATTTTTATTTTATTTTAATTATTTATTGTCAATAAAAAATTATCTAAAAAATTGTATTAAAACTATTAAAAATGGCTTAAAAACTGTGTTTCTCATCTTCCGTGTGTTTATGGTCACTATTTTATATATTGGCTGTGGTGGTATCACCCATAGATCGTGTGTCTATTGGTACAGCAAACCTAGGTTGTAATACCCAGGAAGATCACAGGTCTCCATACAGGAGCAAACAATATAGCACAAGCAATATAGCATAAAGGACAATGAGGAGAAAATACACGCCATCAGAAAAACCAGAAAGTTCACATAGCTATTCATTAGATCTTGTGTTGGTATTCATATACTATCTTCAATAACCAGAAAAAACAAGACAAATTCATATAGCTGTTCATTAGATCTTGTGTTAGTATTCTAAAGCACCAGTAGATGGCACTACATACATTCATACCAAGCAGTGTGGATGCTGTTACTATGTAGAAATAGATATATTAAACCATCAGTTTATTGTTGTGAATTCGTGTATCTTGTGTTCGAGTGAACATTATTCTAACAAATACTAGTGAATTGTGATTTCTATATACCAGTGGGGGAAAAAAATAAATAAATAAAAGTAAATACAAAACTGTGGGTGAAACAGATTTGAAAATAACAGATTTTAGAAAGGGATTGGGAGTGATCTCAGTGTGTATGTGTTTATACTGATAGCATCTATTACCTGTGATTGTGTCACCCACTTAGATAAATGTCAGGAAGTGAGCGTGGTGTGGGAATTCATATCAATTCAGAAATTATATTCAAGCCTTTTGGTTTTAATGTGTCCAGCTTAAACATCCAATATTTCTCACGTTTTTTTAGGTGTTCGAACCTATTTGGTACATTGTCTGCTATGTGATCAATTGGGGTTAGTTTGATTGCTCTTATATCTCTGTTGTGGTGGGTGTCATAATGAAGTGACACACCATGGGCTCTATAACCATTCTTTATGTTTGAACGGTGTTTGTTTAGCCTTTCGTGAAGCGGTCTGATGGTCCTCCCTATATATTGTAATCCGCACGGGCATTCAAGCAAATAGATAACGAATTCTGTTGAACAATTCATACCATGTTTGATGGAAAAGGATTCTTTTGTCGAGGTAGATTGGAAGGTGGTTGTCTGTTGTATACTTTGACAACAGAGGCATCTATTTCTTCTGCACTTTAAGACCTTTTTCAGTGGTTCTTTACTGGGTTTCGTGGTCATTTTTTGTTTAAGCCGACTTGGAGCTATTATTCCTTTTATGTTTGGGGCTCTACGGAATGTTATCCCTGGTTTCCCAGGTATGATTGATTTTAAGATGGGGTCACTCTGAAGTAGATGCCAATGAGTGTTCAAACATTTCCTGATGGTTTTGTGGCAATTATTGTATGTTGTTATAAAATTCAGTGCTTTCGCTTCCTCGGTCTTTTTCTTATTCTTCTGTGTTAGGAGAATTGCTTGAGGGATTTCTCCACTGTGTCTCTGCGTACTGGATATTAATTCCTTCGGGTAACCTCTCTCTAAGAATCTATCTTTGAGGATTTGGGATTGTGATGTATAATCTTCTTCTGAAGTGCAATTTTTCTTTATTCTTCTGAATTGGTTTGCCGGGATATTACGCAACCATTTTGTGTAGTGTCCACTCTTGTAGTTGATGTAGGAATTCTTGTCTGTCGGTTTAAAATATGTTTTTGTGTAGATCTGTGTATCAACAGAAAAGATTGTAAGGTCAAGGAAATTGATGTTGTTTTCATGTGTTGTTGGCACGAACTTGATGCCCCAGTTGTTGTTGTTTATATTATCAAAGAAGTTGTCGAAATTGCCAAGCTCAGTGTCCCAGATGAGGAACAGGTCATCAATGTACCTTTTGTATAGGACCAGGCCTTTCTTATGTTCATTGTCATATATATGTATTCCTTCAAAAAGACCCATAAATAGGTTTGCATAAGAGCAAGCTGTTTTTGAGCCCATTGCTGTGCCATGTTTCTGGTGATACATTGCACCATCAAATGTGAAATAGTTGTTGTTAAGTATAAAGTTCAGCCCATCGAGGATGAAATTGATGGTTCCTTTATCCAATTGTGTATCCTTTTTCAGGTAGTATTCTGTGCACAAAAGTCCTATGTCATGTCCTATGTTTGTATACAATGAAGTAACATCCATAGTGACAAATCTGTAAGATTTCTTCCATGTCATTCCTTTTAGGATCCTGATCATGTCTGTCGAATCTTTGATGTAGCTGTCTAATGTCACCACATATTTCTGTAGATTTTGGTCAATGTAGGTTGCGAGATTACTTGTGAGAGAGTCAATACCTGAGATTATTGGTCGTCCAGGGGGATCGACCAAATTTTTGTGAATTTTAGGTAGATGGTATAGAAACGGGGTGGGGGGTTGCCTTTTTATCAGAAATTTCTTTAAATCTGCAGTGATTATTTCTTGTTGGAATGCCGTATTTATTTTTTGGTTGTAAAGTTTTATCAGAGAGGGATATGGGTTGTCTTTGATTTTTTCATAATATTTCGTATCTGATAATAATCTTGATGCTTCTTTTTTGTAGTCATCAATATTTTGTATGACGATGCCCCCACCTTTGTCGGCTGCCCGAATCACTATTTCTCTGTTCTTGCTCAGATTCTGAAGTGCTTCTCTTTCTTTTTTCGTCAGGTTATTTTTGTCCTTCATCCTGCCTGTGTAGGTGTTATTATTCTTTATAAGAATATCTTTCTTGAGGTCTTTCAATAGTAAATCTTGAAATGTCTCAAGTATGTGGCCCCTTTCAAGATTTACTATTGAAAGACCTCAAGAAAGATATTCTTATAAAGAATAATAACACCTACACAGGCAGGATGAAGGACAAAAATAACCTGACGAAAAAAGAAAGAGAAGCACTTCAGAATCTGAGCAAGAACAGAGAAATAGTGATTCGGGCAGCCGACAAAGGTGGGGGCATCGTCATACAAAATATTGATGACTACAAAAAAGAAGCATCAAGATTATTATCAGATACGAAATATTATGAAAAAATCAAAGACAACCCATATCCCTCTCTGATAAAACTTTACAACCAAAAAATAAATACGGCATTCCAACAAGAAATAATCACTGCAGATTTAAAGAAATTTCTGATAAAAAGGCAACCCCCCACCCTGTTTCTATACCATCTACCTAAAATTCACAAAAATTTGGTCGATCCCCCTGGACGACCAATAATCTCAGGTATTGACTCTCTCACAAGTAATCTCGCAACCTACATTGACCAAAATCTACAGAAATATGTGGTGACATTAGACAGCTACATCAAAGATTCGACAGACATGATCAGGATCCTAAAAGGAATGACATGGAAGAAATCTTACAGATTTGTCACTATGGATGTTACTTCATTGTATACAAACATAGGACATGACATAGGACTTTTGTGCACAGAATACTACCTGAAAAAGGATACACAATTGGATAAAGGAACCATCAATTTCATCCTCGATGGGCTGAACTTTATACTTAACAACAACTATTTCACATTTGATGGTGCAATGTATCACCAGAAACATGGCACAGCAATGGGCTCAAAAACAGCTTGCTCTTATGCAAACCTATTTATGGGTCTTTTTGAAGGAATACATATATATGACAACGAACATAAGAAAGGCCTGGTCCTATACAAAAGGTACATTGATGACCTGTTCCTCATCTGGGACACTGAGCTTGGCAATTTCGACAACTTCTTTGATAATATAAACAACAACAACTGGGGCATCAAGTTCGTGCCAACAACACATGAAAACAACATCAATTTCCTTGACCTTACAATCTTTTCTGTTGATACACAGATCTACACAAAAACATATTTTAAACCGACAGACAAGAATTCCTACATCAACTACAAGAGTGGACACTACACAAAATGGTTGCGTAATATCCCGGCAAACCAATTCAGAAGAATAAAGAAAAATTGCACTTCAGAAGAAGATTATACATCACAATCCCAAATCCTCAAAGATAGATTCTTAGAGAGAGGTTACCCGAAGGAATTAATATCCAGTACGCAGAGACACAGTGGAGAAATCCCTCAAGCAATTCTCCTAACACAGAAGAATAAGAAAAAGACCGAGGAAGCGAAAGCACTGAATTTTATAACAACATACAATAATTGCCACAAAACCATCAGGAAATGTTTGAACACTCATTGGCATCTACTTCAGAGTGACCCCATCTTAAAATCAATCATACCTGGGAAACCAGGGATAACATTCCGTAGAGCCCCAAACATAAAAGGAATAATAGCTCCAAGTCGGCTTAAACAAAAAATGACCACGAAACCCAGTAAAGAACCACTGAAAAAGGTCTTAAAGTGCAGAAGAAATAGATGCCTCTGTTGTCAAAGTATACAACAGACAACCACCTTCCAATCTACCTCGACAAAAGAATCCTTTTCCATCAAACATGGTATGAATTGTTCAACAGAATTCGTTATCTATTTGCTTGAATGCCCGTGCGGATTACAATATATAGGGAGGACCATCAGACCGCTTCACGAAAGGCTAAACAAACACCGTTCAAACATAAAGAATGGTTATAGAGCCCATGGTGTGTCACTTCATTATGACACCCACCACAACAGAGATATAAGAGCAATCAAACTAACCCCAATTGATCACATAGCAGACAATGTACCAAATAGGTTCGAACACCTAAAAAAACGTGAGAAATATTGGATGTTTAAGCTGGACACATTAAAACCAAAAGGCTTGAATATAATTTCTGAATTGATATGAATTCCCACACCACGCTCACTTCCTGACATTTATCTAAGTGGGTGACACAATCACAGGTAATAGATGCTATCAGTATAAACACATACACACTGAGATCACTCCCAATCCCTTTCTAAAATCTGTTATTTTCAAATCTGTTTCACCCACAGTTTTGTATTTACTTTTATTTATTTATTTTTTTCCCCCACTGGTATATAGAAATCACAATTCACTAGTATTTGTTAGAATAATGTTCACTCGAACACAAGATACACGAATTCACAACAATAAACTGATGGTTTAATATATCTATTTCTACATAGTAACAGCATCCACACTGCTTGGTATGAATGTATGTAGTGCCATCTACTGGTGCTTTAGAATACTAACACAAGATCTAATGAACAGCTATATGAATTTGTCTTGTTTTTTTCTGGTTATTGAAGATAGTATATGAATACCAACACAAGATCTAATGAATAGCTATGTGAACTTTCTGGTTTTTCTGATGGCGTGTATTTTCTCCTCATTGTCCTTTATGCTATATTGCTTGTGCTATATTGTTTGCGCCTGTATGGAGACCTGTGATCTTCCTGGGTATTAGAACCTAGGTTTGCTGTACCAATAGACACACGATCTATGGGTGATACCACCACAGCCAATATATAAAATAGTGACCATAAACACACGGAAGATGAGAAACACAGTTTTTAAGCCATTTTTAATAGTTTTAATACAATTTTTTAGATAATTTTTTATTGACAATAAATAATTAAAATAAAATAAAAATAAAAACTTTTAAGAAGCAGTTGATCTTAGGAATAATCTGGTTTATATTTTATGAAGTTTATTTTAAAAGCAGTACCACTCTTTGCTCCCCTCCTAAAACAAAAATAAAGAAGATTGTTTGTTACCATAATAATAATATTTTTGACATATTTCTTTGATAATTTTTCATAACAATTCTTTTATAACAACCATAGGACCATATATTTAACAGGATAGTGTCATGAAAAAGCAGTTTATAGAACCTTCGATCCACAGGCACTGATACCAGTGAGACGGTGGCGCTCAACATTAGTCACAAGAGAAAACACTGAAACCAGCAAATACATGGGTTCTACTACCCTGAAAGTCGGGTGACAATGGGTTTATAAAGCATTTTTTCTGCAGTGATAGTCTGGATATTTTAGCAATGTTTCTGCTGCATTTTTCATGGAAATTTTTACATCATTCTGTTTGTAAGATTTTTATGTACATTTTAGCAAGTGTTTTGGACCATTTTCTTGTTTTATCATGCTATTTATGTGAAATTCCGCCAAAAATGTTGGCCCCTCCCCCAGTGATGACCATTATGACATCACATGTAAACAGAACACACCCATAATTGCTAATGTAAGGGGCTATAAATTCCCTGCTCCTATGGCTGATGTAATATCCCTGAGGAAGGTGCCAGGAAGGGCGCCGAAACGCGTAGGAGGAAATAAAGGAGTACACTGCTACAACATCTTGCATCCCAGGTGATTTGTGAATCTCGGCAGCGCGGACTGCAACACACCCTGCTTCCCACAACTTTCTGAAGGTTTTTCCACGTGCGAGTGGTTGGTGGAGGTCCTGCAGCAGCTGATTCTGTGATATGCTCTCAAGCCAGTTGTGGGTTACACAACTGGAATAGGTGAGTGGAACTGTATTATACCGCTCATACTTCTAGTGTCACTAGTGATAGGGCACTATTGCGCCTCTTGTTCCCCCCACCATTTTTGTATTGATACAGTGAATCATCGTTTCTGTGGTAAAGGAACGTTGGTCTGGGACATAGCATCCCTATTGGAACAGAGTGCAGCATAAATAGAGTAACAAGATGGATTATTTACGCGGAAGATTTGCTTCCAGGGAGAAACTGATACAGCGGACCATAGGCGCTGTACAGACATCTTCTGAGGATAATGTGACTGTGAGTGGAACATTTAACACTGAGGAAATTGAGAATATGAAAGAACTTTTTCATGCTTTGGAGGATGCCCTCAAGAAGGAGGTGCAGTATGGCATTGATGCCCGCTTTTTATCTGTTTACATAGAAGAGAACATCTGCCCTAGGGGCCTTAGATTAGTATTGAACTCTCCATTCCCTGATGACAATGACTTTACCACGAACTGGAATTTTGTATTAAGAAAATGTATGAACACATTATTAAGGATTTTATGTGATAAAAGGTCTAAGCTAGCAGATGCCGCGACAGATGAAATTAACCTGATTAGTGAAAGTTTGAATAGATTTCACACATGTACTGAATTCAAAAGGATTTATTCTAATATCAGCACCAGCTTAATGCAAATTGAGCACGATACGGCGATTAGGAAGAGTAGGAAACTCAACAGAGACAGACAGGATTACGCTCAAGGCAAACCAGACATGGAAAACAATACATACAGAAGGAACAGAACTCGCACACATTCTAGAGAACAAAGAGAGAGGAGTTTTTCCAATAGCTATAGGAGAAACAGGAACCATGAAGAGAGAGATAGGGGTAGTAACAAGAATATTAATAATAATAATCAGGACAAAAAAAACATATACAATAAAAAGAACAACATCAAGGACAGCACTGTCATGCCACCTAATAGTAAAGAAATACAGTCAGTGATTAAAACAGTGTCCAACAACGTCCCCAACAAATCCAACCCACAGACACCAAATCAGACACAGGCAGTGGATAGAAACACGGGCTCTGAAACAATAGATGAGATTGAAATAATGGACGAAGAGGAAATCAATAGTGAGGAGGAATCCAGTTTATTCCCAGATGAAATATTTGATGAGGACGGGTTCATTGATGTGGCAAAACTACCCGGCAATTTGATGGGATCAGACAGCAGGATTTACAGTGAAAATAGTGCAACACCTACAAATAAAGTAGCTAGTAACAACCAAATAACCACTGTGGCACAAGTTCACAATAGCCCTAAGGACAACACACCCATTAAAAAAGCAACAACAAGTGATGAAGAACACCTAAAGAAGATCAAAGAACTCATTAATAAAATCAATAGGGAGAAGCCCCTAGATCCAATCATATTGCACAGTAATGGCAAGACAACAAACAATAACAAAAGTCCAGAACCAGATTTGATGGTCATATCAGGCACCAATCAAATCCAGGAAGATCTAATTAACATAACAACACCAACAGCAATAGAACTGAACAGTGACACGCCCACACAAAGAGTCATACTGGACAACTCGAAAAATGACAACAATGGCATAGTTCCTTTTTTAGCCGCAGTAAAAGGATCAAACCAAAATATAACGAAGTTTTTCAGCCCTACCACAGGAAAAAGAAAGAAAGGGGAAAAAGAGGAAAAGGAAGCAAGGAAAAAAGTAAGAATAAGCTTTCGGGATTGAAACAAAAAATTACCAATAATAATGAGAACATCATCAATTTGTCAGACCATACACTAACAGAAGAGGAGACAAGGGTTCTCAATAAAGGCTTACTATTTTGCCCCACTAACCAGCCAGATGATTTTAAACTTTTCATAGATGTGCATCAATTTATTAGGAGGTTGACCCTCAAAAGACACTTTTTACTTAAACCTGACAACAACAGTGATAATAGAGACATAATACAATCCAATCCCAATTTAAAAGCAAAGTCCAGTTTTTATCCCCTGGAGAGCAGGGGCCACATACTTGAGACATTTCAAGATTTACTATTGAAAGACCTCAAGAAAGATATTCTTATAAAGAATAATAACACCTACACAGGCAGGATGAAGGACAAAAATAACCTGACGAAAAAAGAAAGAGAAGCACTTCAGAATCTGAGCAAGAACAGAGAAATAGTGATTCGGGCAGCCGACAAAGGTGGGGGCATCGTCATACAAAATATTGATGACTACAAAAAAGAAGCATCAAGATTATTATCAGATACGAAATATTATGAAAAAATCAAAGACAACCCATATCCCTCTCTGATAAAACTTTACAACCAAAAAATAAATACGGCATTCCAACAAGAAATAATCACTGCAGATTTAAAGAAATTTCTGATAAAAAGGCAACCCCCCACCCCGTTTCTATACCATCTACCTAAAATTCACAAAAATTTGGTCGATCCCCCTGGACGACCAATAATCTCAGGTATTGACTCTCTCACAAGTAATCTCGCAACCTACATTGACCAAAATCTACAGAAATATGTGGTGACATTAGACAGCTACATCAAAGATTCGACAGACATGATCAGGATCCTAAAAGGAATGACATGGAAGAAATCTTACAGATTTGTCACTATGGATGTTACTTCATTGTATACAAACATAGGACATGACATAGGACTTTTGTGCACAGAATACTACCTGAAAAAGGATACACAATTGGATAAAGGAACCATCAATTTCATCCTCGATGGGCTGAACTTTATACTTAACAACAACTATTTCACATTTGATGGTGCAATGTATCACCAGAAACATGGCACAGCAATGGGCTCAAAAACAGCTTGCTCTTATGCAAACCTATTTATGGGTCTTTTTGAAGGAATACATATATATGACAACGAACATAAGAAAGGCCTGGTCCTATACAAAAGGTACATTGATGACCTGTTCCTCATCTGGGACACTGAGCTTGGCAATTTCGACAACTTCTTTGATAATATAAACAACAACAACTGGGGCATCAAGTTCGTGCCAACAACACATGAAAACAACATCAATTTCCTTGACCTTACAATCTTTTCTGTTGATACACAGATCTACACAAAAACATATTTTAAACCGACAGACAAGAATTCCTACATCAACTACAAGAGTGGACACTACACAAAATGGTTGCGTAATATCCCGGCAAACCAATTCAGAAGAATAAAGAAAAATTGCACTTCAGAAGAAGATTATACATCACAATCCCAAATCCTCAAAGATAGATTCTTAGAGAGAGGTTACCCGAAGGAATTAATATCCAGTACGCAGAGACACAGTGGAGAAATCCCTCAAGCAATTCTCCTAACACAGAAGAATAAGAAAAAGACCGAGGAAGCGAAAGCACTGAATTTTATAACAACATACAATAATTGCCACAAAACCATCAGGAAATGTTTGAACACTCATTGGCATCTACTTCAGAGTGACCCCATCTTAAAATCAATCATACCTGGGAAACCAGGGATAACATTCCGTAGAGCCCCAAACATAAAAGGAATAATAGCTCCAAGTCGGCTTAAACAAAAAATGATCACGAAACCCAGTAAAGAACCACTGAAAAAGGTCTTAAAGTGCAGAAGAAATAGATGCCTCTGTTGTCAAAGTATACAACAGACAACCACCTTCCAATCTACCTCGACAAAAGAATCCTTTTCCATCAAACATGGTATGAATTGTTCAACAGAATTCGTTATCTATTTGCTTGAATGCCCGTGCGGATTACAATATATAGGGAGGACCATCAGACGGCTTCACGAAAGGCTAAACAAACACCGTTCAAACATAAAGAATGGTTATAGAGCCCATGGTGTGTCACTTCATTATGACACCCACCACAACAGAGATATAAGAGCAATCAAACTAACCCCAATTGATCACATAGCAGACAATGTACCAAATAGGTTCGAACACCTAAAAAAACGTGAGAAATATTGGATGTTTAAGCTGGACACATTAAAACCAAAAGGCTTGAATATAATTTCTGAATTGATATGAATTCCCACACCACGCTCACTTCCTGACATTTATCTAAGTGGGTGACACAATCACAGGTAATAGATGCTATCAGTATAAACACATACACACTGAGATCACTCCCAATCCCTTTCTAAAATCTGTTATTTTCAAATCTGTTTCACCCACAGTTTTGTATTTACTTTTATTTATTTATTTTTTTCCCCCACTGGTATATAGAAATCACAATTCACTAGTATTTGTTAGAATAATGTTCACTCGAACACAAGATACACGAATTCACAACAATAAACTGATGGTTTAATATATCTATTTCTACATAGTAACAGCATCCACACTGCTTGGTATGAATGTATGTAGTGCCATCTACTGGTGCTTTAGAATACTAACACAAGATCTAATGAACAGATTCAGATCTGCTCAGCTATATGAATTTGTCTTGTTTTTTTCTGGTTATTGAAGATAGTATATGAATACCAACACAAGATCTAATGAATAGCTATGTGAACTTTCTGGTTTTTCTGATGGCGTGTATTTTCTCCTCATTGTCCTTTATGCTATATTGCTTGTGCTATATTGTTTGCGCCTGTATGGAGACCTGTGATCTTCCTGGGTATTAGAACCTAGGTTTGCTGTACCAATAGACACACGATCTATGGGTGATACCACCACAGCCAATATATAAAATAGTGACCATAAACACACGGAAGATGAGAAACACAGTTTTTAAGCCATTTTTAATAGTTTTAATACAATTTTTTAGATAATTTTTTATTGACAATAAATAATTAAAATAAAATAAAAATAAAAACTTTTAAGAAGCAGTTGATCTTAGGAATAATCTGGTTTATATTTTATGAAGTTTATTTTAAAAGCAGTACCACTCTTTGCTCCCCTCCTAAAACAAAAATAAAGAAGATTGTTTGTTACCATAATAATAATATTTTTGACATATTTCTTTGATAATTTTTCATAACAATTCTTTTATAACAACCATAGGACCATATATTTAACAGGATAGTGTCATGAAAAAGCAGTTTATAGAACCTTCGATCCACAGGCACTGATACCAGTGAGACGGTGGTGCTCAACATTAGTCACAAGAGAAAACACTGAAACCAGCAAATACATGGGTTCTACTACCCTGAAAGTCGGGTGACAATGGGTTTATAAAGCATTTTTTCTGCAGTGATAGTCTGGATATTTTAGCAATGTTTCTGCTGCATTTTTCATGGAAATTTTTACATCATTCTGTTTGTAAGATTTTTATGTACATTTTAGCAAGTGTTTTGGACCATTTTCTTGTTTTATCATGCTATTTATGTGAAATTCCGCCAAAAATGTTGGCCCCTCCCCCAGTGATGACCATTATGACATCACATGTAAACAGAACACACCCATAATTGCTAATGTAAGGGGCTATAAATTCCCTGCTCCTATGGCTGATGTAATATCCCTGAGGAAGGTGCCAGGAAGGGCGCCGAAACGCGTAGGAGGAAATAAAGGAGTACACTGCTACAACATCTTGCATCCCAGGTGATTTGTGAATCTCGGCAGCGCGGACTGCAACACACCCTGCTTCCCACAACTTTCTGAAGGTTTTTCCACGTGCGAGTGGTTGGTGGAGGTCCTGCAGCAGCTGATTCTGTGATATGCTCTCAAGCCAGTTGTGGGTTACACAACTGGAATAGGTGAGTGGAACTGTATTATACCGCTCATACTTCTAGTGTCACTAGTGATAGGGCACTATTGCGCCTCTTGTTCCCCCCACCATTTTTGTATTGATACAGCTAATGGACAAGGTAGAGGAGCATTGTGTGGCAACTCTTTTACCAGGAAGCTACTCTTACATGGCTGGAAGAGTGACGGATGTCCATTTTCAAGAGTATTGGTAAGCATGTTGCTGACTAAGGCCGGCTTGTGTGCTCCTCCTAGGCAGACGTCTCCTATGATGACCCATCCAAGGTTGTGCCTCTGTGCATACGAAGCATCCCTAGAGCTGTTTATACATTCTCTAGCCTTGTGGACTTGTAGTATATCTCTTCCCAGAAGTAGAGCTATTGGGGATCCAGGATCCATCTCAAGTATCAGGTGGGCTATACTCTTTAGATGGGGGTGATGTGTTGCCACCTCCCATGAAAGTATTTCTGACCTTTTGTCAGGAATCTGGTTGCACTTCAGGATGGTGGGTTACAATAGGCAGGTTTGGCCATCTATGGATTCCACCTTGTATCCGGTTGCTTTTCTCCCCGCCATCTCAATGGTACTTGTTAGAGTCGAGCAAAACGGGTCCGTCAAATTCAAAAGTCGGCGACTTTTGCTGAAGTCGGGTTTCAAGAAATGAAACCCGACCATAGCGTGAGGTCGGCCATGAGGTCGGCAACCCGAGCGCCAAAGTCACATTTCAAATGATGCTTCCAGTGCACTTTTTCAGCCAATGATAGAGGACGCACACTGTGGGCAAGGCGATGACATAGGCATCGGTCACCACCATCTTTGAGAAGGGCATGCAAGTGATTGGCTGGCTTTGTGTGGCGTCACAGGGGCTATAAAAGGGCATGCACACCGACTGCCATCTTACTTCTGCCGATCTTACCATTAGGGAGAGGTTGCTGCTGCTGATTCAGAATAAGGGAGAGCATTAGGCAGGGAAGAAGAACCAAAAAACTGCTTCTGCTGTTAGTGATTTCCACTGTACAACACAACACTTTGTGTGCAGTGACAGGGGAGGATATATTTTTGTGCATCAGCTCTGTTGGTTATTAGGCTGCCTTATAAGGCTCCCTGATAGCTGCATTGCTGTTTTCACACTGCTGTGCAAACTGCTTTTTTAAAAGCAAAATAACTTTTCTTCCTCTTTTCTGCACAGTTACCAAGCGTTCAATTTCCCTCCCTTTTGTGTGCAGCAGTCCTGCTTATTAGGCTGCCTGCGTCCATACTTGGACTGAGAGCATCATTGTCAGCCTTCTAAAATCTCTAGTGAGATTCAAATTCACACCAATACTATATACACCCTCCACCTTGTCATACACCATCCAATTTCAACCTGTTACATTGAGGTGTAATCTCTGCTGAGCCTGAGACAATAGTTCAGCGTCCTCAAATCTCTAGTGAGATTCAAATTCTCACCAATACTATATACACCTTCTATCTTGTTTTACAGTACCATATAGTTGGTGGTATTTTGGGTACATTTTCACAAAAATGAGAAAGTATGGTGGAAGAGGCTGTGGAAGTGGGCGGGGGTTGCCAGCTGGTCCTGATGTTGGTGGTGTTGGTGGTGCATCTGTTGGTAGTGGCAAAAGCACAATAGCACCTAAGGCAGGAGGTGTTGAGCCTGCGTCATCATCTGGCTCCACAAGGCCTTGAAGGCTCCCTTTTCTGGGAGTAGATAAACCACTCTTAAAGCCGGAGCTTTAGGAACAAGTTTTGGCTTACATTGCTGACATAGCCTCCAGCTCTCTCGCCTCCTCTTCTGAAGTTTCAAAAAATTTAAGCACTGAGTCGTCAGTGGAGGCTCCTGGTCAGGAGCAACACCTTTCCTTGTGTCCTTCACCCCTACCAAAAGTGAAGGATGCGGCAGGCCACACTACAGATTACTCCATGGAGCTCTTTTCACATACCATGCCTGGGTTGTCAAGTCAAATCGTGAATTCCCCAGTCCAAGATGAATCTGACATGGAGTGCACTGATGCACAGCCACTGCTAGATTTTTCTGCTGGTACATTCACTCAGAGCACTACATTGTCCTCGCAGTGTACTGAGGCAGAATCAGACTCTGATGAAACTCAGGTGCCCCTTTCCGCATACTATACCACCTTACACGGTGACACAGTGATATGTCGGTCGCAAACGATCTGACACAAAGAGCCGACTCCCTGCTGTGAACTATGGGAGCCGGAACCCAAGTGAGAGCCACTAAAATCCCCGAATGGCTCTCACTGGGCCTAAAATCCCTATGTTTAGCAGGCGTAACTCCGCCCACCCGGACAAAACTCCGCCCACTCAGCAAACTAATTGGTTCATAGAAAGTGGGTGGGGTTTACATGGTAGGTGGGCGGAGTTTCAGACGCCTGCACATATAAGCAATAGGGATCCATTTAGGATCCAAAAAGAGTCGGCTCTTTTTGGTGAGCGGAGCCATGAGAGCCAGATCACCAAAATCCTAATGATCAGGCAAAAGTTATCTTTAACCCCTTCCTGACATCAGACGTACTATCCCGTCCATGGGACCCGGGCCCCTATGCCCATGGACGGGATAGTACGTCTAGCGCGATCAGCGGCGCCCACGTGGTGAGCGCCGCTGATCGCGGCCGGGTGTCAGCTGATTATCACAGCTGACACCTGGCACAATGTGTCAGGGTCGGTCACGGACTGCCCCCGACACGTTAACCCCTTGCACACCGCGATCAAACATGATCGCAGTGTACCGGGGGTTAAAGGGAAGCATCGGCAGGGAGGGGGCTCCCTCCATGCTTCCCAGAGCCCCCCACGGCAGCGCAATGTGCAGCGCTGCTGCGGGGGGCTCCTTTCCTGCAGGCCCCCGAATCCAAGATGGCGACGGGGGCCTTCGGGGGCCTGCAGGAAGCTGGCTTCCTCAGTGCCTGCAAAGCACAGGCATGAGGAAGCCTTCTGCACTGCCTGTGACAGATTGCTGATCTGTCACAGTGATCTGTGATGTGACAGATCAGCGATCTGTCACAGGACAGTGATGTCCCACCTGGGACTATTTAATAAAGTTAAAAAAAATAAAAAAAAGTGTTAAAATAAATTTAAAAAAATCGCCAAATAAATTAGAAAAAAAAAAAATATTCCCCAAATAAATCCATTTTTTGGAAATAAAAAAAAAAACAATAAAAGTACACATATTAGGTATCACCGCGTCCGTAACGACCTGCCCTATAAAACTGTCCCATTAGTTAACCCCTTTAGTGAACCCCTTAAAAAATAAAAATAAAAAACGAAGCAAAAAATAATGATTTATTATCATACCGCCAAACAAAAAGTGTAATAACGCGCGATCAAAAAGACGCATATAAATATCCATGGTACTGCTGAAAACGTCATCTTGTCCCACAAAAAACAAGTTGCCACACAGCATCATCAGCGAAAAAATAAAAAAGTTATAGCTCGCAGAATAAAGCGACGCAAAAATAATTATTTTTTATATAAAATAGTTTTCATTGCATAAAACCAACAAAACATAAAAAAACGACCTAAATGAGGTATCGCTGTAACCGTACTGACTCAAAGAATAAAACCGCTTTATCAATTTTATCGCACGCAGAACGGTGTAAACGCACTCCCCCAAAAGAAATTCATGAAACACTAGTTTTTGTTCATTCTGCGTCCCAAAAATCGGAATAAAAAGTGATCAAAAAAAGTCACGTGCCCAAAAATGGTACCAATAAAAACGTCAACTCGTCCCGCAAAAAATAAGACCTCACATGACTTGGTTGGTCAAAATACGGAAAAATTATAGCTCTCAATGTGTGTGATGCAAAAACTATTTTTACAATAAAAAGCGTATTTTAGCGTGCAACAGCTGCCAAATATAAAAAACGCCATAAATAGTATATCAAACCCCCCGTTATCACCCCCTTAGTTAGGGAAAAATAATAAAATAAAAAAATGTATTTATTTCCATTTTTCCATTAGGGTTAGGGTTAGGGCTAGGGCTAGGGTTAGGGTTAGGGCTAGGGTTAGGGCTAGGGTTAGGGTTAGGGCTGAGATTAGGGTTAGGGGTGTGTTGGGGTTCGGGTTGGAGTTAGAATTGGGGGTTTCCACATGATCTAGTTAAAGCACAAGAGGAATTAAAATCCAGACTGACAGAAAATCAGTGGACATTGTTTAATAAAAAGATGGACAGTAAACTTCTACCGATACAGGCGGAAATTAAATCAAGAAAACGTGATAAATTTCTACGGGACAAAAATGATTTCGCCAGTGGTCAGATTTTTAATTGGAATAAACAATGATCCAATATTAATACTAACTTTGGGCAATTTGGAAAAGGGAAAAATAAACGTTTCTATCACAAACAGAAACAGGCACCAGTAAAAAAAGATTACCTCACTACAGATTCAGATTCTAGTGTGGGGGAGGGGGTCAGTCATATTACTACCTCACCTGACCAGCAATCAGCATGTGAAGCAGCCCGAGCTGGACCTAATGTCCCTTTAGGCGGAGAGTCAGAAGAGGAAGGAGGAAGAGTTTTCGGTCGGTACCGCAAGAGGAAACAGGTCTCGTGGAGACAGAAGTAATAACGGACTCTCAACCATTTTCAGTGATCAATTTGACAGGACATGTTTTGAATGATTCACATTTTGCATTATTATCTAAAGGTCTTAATTTTTGCATACCACAGCCTTTTGATATGACTGAATTTAGAATTGATTTATTTAAGTCTATCAGGAAGATCCATTTGCACAAACATTTTACAGCAAAACCCCCCATTGATAGTAAATTATCTGGGGAAGCACAATGTAGGGTGGGCCCTTTAGGTTTCATGGCTGGTACAGGAGCATTAGCTGATTTACATGAAGATGCCAATTTACTACTTAGTATCACAGGCTCAGATAGGGTAACTATTAATGAATCACAGTTGATCAATAGACCGTTTACAGGGGGGGTTGCTTCACAATACATGCCTCCCATATCCCCGGGTAACCTTATTGATGTGTTTGAAATGCAAGTTATAAAGGACATTGAATCAGTGGTTTATCCTGTAGTGCCTTCTAATCTGACAGACCTAGAAAGGAAGGCTATGGTGGAAATCAGAGGATGGTCAGATACCATAGTGAGGCCTTCAGACAAAGGAGGAAACACGGTTTTGTTGCCCAGGGGCATGTATTTTTCTGAGGCACACCGGCAGCTATCTGATGCAGTAACATATACTAGATTGAAGACTGATCCCACTCCCAGATACATCAGGGAATTAAGGTCGCTACTCAGGAAATATGTCATGATGAATGTTATTTCTGAGAAGAAGGCAGAGAAATTGCTGCCGGAGTTTCCCACGCGCCCCCACTGGTACCACGTACCCAAAATCCACAAGTCTGCTTCTTGTCCCCCAGGACGCCCAATCGTATCTGGGATAGGATCCGTCATGGAATCCCTATCCCAGTATATTGATTGGTTGCTGCGCCCTTTGTTGGGCGAAATCCCGTCGTATATAAAGGATACTAATGCTTTCTTGCATATGATACGGGATTTTGCTTGGCAACCCGGCTTCATGCTGGCATCCATAGATGTGGAGAGTTTATACACACGAATTCCCCAGAAGTTGGGTTTGGATACTATTAGAGAAATATTGAACTCCACAGGCAAAGAGCAGGGCTTTGTGGATTTTGTTTGTGAAGCTATGAATTTTATACTTACTCACAATGCATTCACTTTTGATTCTACGTGGTACCGACAAAATGTGGGTACCGCGATGGGTACTCCGGCAGCATGTACGTTCGCCAATCTCTTTTTGGGTGCTCTGGAAGAAAAATATGTCTACAATGCCAAACAATTCTTTCAACATATCAGACTTTATCTCAGGTATGTGGACGACGTGTTCATTGTCTGGGATGGCACCAGAGATTCTTTTGACAAGTTTGTCAGTCACCTAAATGAGGTGAACCAGATGAACATGCTATTCACACACAATTTTGGAGGGACACGGCTGGAATTTCTTGATGTCTTGTTGGAAGTTAAGGATAATGAAATCTGCACGTCAGTTTACAGGAAACCCTTGGCCACCAATTCCATATTGCATTATGATAGTTTCCATCCGTCACATACCATCAATTCATTGCCATATGGTCAATTTTTGAGAGTTCACCGTCTAAATAATACCTTGGAGGGCTTTGAAACACAATCCAGAGTTACATAATAGGTTCAGACAACGGGGATATCCTAAGGTTCTATTAGACACCACACTTGAAAAAGTAAAATCTCAGTACAGTAATAAAGTTAGAGGAGTTGTGCCTCTAAAGAATAGAAGAGTCGAAAATGAAAAGAGATTGACTTTCTGTTTTCGTTATAGTCCCATGGATCGTCAGATACGAGCAGCAATTAGAAAAAATTGGCACATTTTGGAACAAGATAGGGATTTAAGCGACATAGTATCTAGAGGGCCCCTCATCTCATGTAAGCGGAGTACAAGAATTAGGCTGGAGTCACACTAACCTGCGCAAAATACGGTCAGTATTTTACATGCGTAATACGGATCAATGACCACTAAATAGTGGTCCGTAGGTCATCCGTAAGCAAGGTGAGGTCGCGTATTTTGCACATGTGTGTCTCCGTATGTAATCCGTATGCAATCCGTATGGCGAGATTTTCTCGCAGCCTTGCAAAATGGACATTTAACGGTTTTGAGGCCTGCAAACAATTTAAATCATTAGCCTGCACCCTATTTAGACACTCAGAAACAGGTGGCTGCCTCCATTCTGTCCATTTCTCACCTTGCTTTCACGAGGTGTGTTGGTGTTCTTTGTGCAGCATGGCAGAGGGTCTGACATTCAATACAACCGAGCAGGTTCTCTTTACCTGGCTTTTGTCACGGCGCTTTGGACAACCATATCCTGTGATAGTGGATCCGTGGAGGAGGAGACGCATGTGGGTACATCCACTTTTGAGGCAACGACTCACAAGAGGACATTTTCACCGCCTCTATTCGTCTCTGCGGGAGCATCCGGACAAATTTTACCAGTACTGTCGAATGAGCATTTCCACATTTGATCGCCTCTTGGAGACAGTGCGCCCTGGGATCACCTTTCAGGACACTAGGATGCGCAAAGCCATATCTGCAGAGGAGCGACTTCTACTCACAATACAGTATGTACTCCACAACCACATTCTCTATGTTCATAATGTGTGTGTTAATTTATGTTTTTTGGCCTTCTTGGACAATGTTTAATACCCTCATCTTACTCAAAATATGTTTCACCTGACACAGCAGAGTGTTACATCTAATATGTCCTGCATATCACTTAGTCATTGTGCCACCACATATGTGTGTGTTGTTATCTCTCATTTCCTACCAAGTTTGGTCAGCATGTAACTGATTTTTTTTTACTTTAGCCATTCTAACATGTACTATTTCTGTTGTTCTACAGCCTCCTGTCCACTGGCCTGTCTTATGCCGCCCTCCACCATGAGTTTCTCATTGGAAAGTCCACCATTTCAGGCATAGTGAGGTCTACATGTGCAGAAATCTGGACAAGACTCCATCAGGTGGTCCTACCCGAGCCCAGGATGGAAGACTGGTTAAGGATTTCAAGGGACTTTGAGGAGGACTGCCAGTTTCCAAATTGTATTGGGGCCCTGGATGGCAAACATATCAGGGTG
Source organism: Dendrobates tinctorius (assembly GCF_039654945.1). Taxonomy (NCBI): domain Eukaryota; kingdom Metazoa; phylum Chordata; class Amphibia; order Anura; family Dendrobatidae; genus Dendrobates; species Dendrobates tinctorius. The sequence continues at coordinate 12,642,956 of NW_027361818.1, forward strand.
CGTAAGCCGCCGAACTCAGGGTCCCAATTCTTCAATTATAAGCAATACTTTTCTGTTGTATTGTTGGCTCTGGTAGACCCTCAATACAAGTTTATAATTGTTGACATTGGGGCCTATGGAAGGACGGGAGACTCTAGAGTCTTCAATACTTCCATAATGGGTCGTCGGCTACGCACCAACCAGTTGGATCTACCACCACCATGCCAGCTACCAGGATCCCCCGAACAATCAGTCCCTTATGTCCTTGTGGCAGATGAGGCCTTTCAGTTATCACGTAATGTCATGAGGCCATATCCCCGGCGCAACCTTGACCACAGGCGCAGAATTTTTAACTTGCGCCTATCACGTGCTAGGCGACTGGTGGAGTGTTCCTTTGGGATTCTTTGTGCCAAATGGCGGGTACTCCAGTCTGCCATTCAGTTGAGTGAGCAAAATGTGAATGAAGTTGTGAAAGCCTGTGTTGTTCTGCATAACTTCACCAGGATCCATGATTGTTCCTCCTCTGATGGTGTTGTGCGTAGGCCAGACAATGTGCGCAGGGTGAGACCACCTATCATCCCTCAACGTAGACCGCTCTCTGGCCTCAAAGTGCGTGATATATTCACGAATTACTTTATCTCACCTGAGGGGGCAACGTCTTGGCAAGAGAATGCTGTGTCTATGTTATAATTTATTTTTTTCAAAGTGTGTCTAAATATATATTACTCAAGCCTTTTTATGATTCTATGAGTGTTTCTTTGCATTGGTTGGTGTCTGTAAGGCTGGTTTCACATTAGCGCTTTTTAAGCGCACGCACGGCCGGGGGTAGCTCCGCCCCCGAGCCGGCTCTCTGCCCGGCGTGCCCGCCCCTTGCTTGTAGCGCCGCCTCCTAGCGGACAGCGGCGCCTGCGATCGGCGCACCCTATCTTTAGCATAGGGTGCGCAGATCGTGCGCAGGCCGTGCGCTAGTTGCGCTTTGACCTGCGCTGCGCACCTTTGACGGTGCGCCGTGCGCGCCAAAGTTCGATTTTGGCGCGCACGGTGCACCGTCAAAAGTGCGCAGCGCAGGTCAAAGCGCAACTAGCGCACGGCCTGCGCACAATCTGCGCACCCTATGCTAAAGATAGGGTGTGCCGATCGCAGGCGCCGCTGTCCGCTAGGAGGCGGCGCTACAAGCAAGGGGCGGGCACGTCAGGCAGAGAGCCGGCTCGGGGGCAGAGCTACCCCCGGCCGTGCGTGCGCTTAAAAAGCGCTAATGTGAAACCAGCCTAAGTATGTTGTGATGGATAGTGAGAAATCACACAGAGACGTTAACTAGAGTAGACAAATTTTTAGTTTTGCCTTTTTTTGTTTGTTTTGCTTAAAGGCAAACATAATTTTGCCAGAACACAAATTTGGCAATGGCCAAAATGACCTTTTGGGCCTTCTTTAACTTGGTGTACCATTAACATTACGGAAAAAAAATGCACCAAACATTATGCAATTACAACATTGCTGCATGCCTACATTAACCTTGATTAGGCAACAAAGGGTGAGCTCCATCACCTAAATAAAGTGAATAAGATAACACTCACATTTCCTCATAATGTTTTCCAATCATAGAAAGATTCCACCATGACAGGCAAGGCTACCTCACATCTTTCACACAGATATTACCTGTCTGTAGAACAGACAATATTTAAGCATGCTATACTGGAAAGGATGAAAATACAAAAATCACTTGTTAAGACATAGAGAGAGCGTGATATTGTGAATGCTGGTCGCCTCAAATTGGTTTACTAGAGAATGCTAATAACAAAGTTGACTACTTAACTAAAGGCAAGCACGCCTTTCCTATGCATTAACAAGTGATTAGTGTATTTTCATCTTTTCATGTAAAACAGCATAGCGCATTTAAATATTCTCTTTTATACACACATGTAATATCTGTGTGAAAGGCGTGAGGTAGCGTTGCCTGTCATGATGGATTGTTTCATATGTTTGGAAAACATTGTTTAAAAATGTGAGTGTTAAATTATGTTCTAAATGTTGGTGAAGGAGAACACCTGTTTTTTTGTCTAGATTAGAAGCACCAGTTACATGTCACTGGACATCTCCAAATTTTAGAGTCATAAATCCTCATATGTAGGGGAAGGGGAACGGGGAGGAACAGCCTGTGGGTGCTGCTGGACATTGTGGCCAACATCGCCCTGTGTGGGGCCATACTGTTGCCCATGATGCTGTTGTCCAGCCTCCTGGGCCTGTTGGTGATACTGCCCAGAGTAATAATGATGATGGTGAGGGGCTTCTTGTTGGCTCTGGTAGGCCCGTGGCTCATACCCACCAAGATAGCCAGATCGTCCCCAACCAGGTTGGGACCAGCCTCCAACACTGGGTGGGTACAAGTGGCCATATTGGTGGGGTTGGCTTGATGAAGACATTTGGGGCTGCGGAATCGAAGGATGGGTAGGGGGAGGAAGGGGTTGAGGTGTTGGCCCACGTATTAGGGGCTGTTCAGACCCTGCTTGAGCAAGCATCTGTGTGGATGGTCTCATGCGCATTAAATTTCTTGGTGAGAGCTGCCACCTCTCCAGAAATTCAAACACCTCATATGGGGTATTGGGGGGGTGCTTGCATCAAGCAGGATCTGAATACACCCCCTAATACGGAGCCTGACCTCACGGGTAAGGGCACGGAGATAAAGGGTGAGGCTACGTGCATAGGCCTCCTCACCATCATCTGTAGTGACTCTGGACAAGTAATTCAGCACCCCAGTGTCCACATGGGTCCGGCTCTCTTGAATGGCGACCTGGCGCCTTCTTCTTATTCGCCGTGATGCAAGAGCAGCCTGTGGGGAGGGCCTGATCTGGGCAGTTGGGCTGCTGCTCAAGTTGCCCATCTCATCCAGGATGGGTGAGGTTGCAGCTGCAGACCGTCCTGGTGGTGTGTTGTGTCGGGCACCCATTGGGTGGTCTTGTGATGCCTCCTCTTCAGACATCCTTCTTGTAGGGGGAGAAGATGGGCCAGCCACCTCATCCCCTACAGGATCAATAATGGGCTCTGCCTCTGAGGCCGTTCCTCGATCCGTAAGGTTGGATTGAGTTCTGTTATGAAATAGGACAGAGGCAAAAATACATCAATATTTTTGTCCCTGTAAAGTATTTGTGTAATGTTTTTGTGTCATGTGGTGTGAGGTATGTACTTACGGTCTCAGAGCCAGAATTGGGGCTAGGAAGTTCAGCCGGTCATAATATACACTCACTGGCCACTTTATTAGGTACACCATGCTAGTAAGGGGTTGGACCCCCTTTTGCCTTCAGAACTGCCTCAATTCTTCGTGGCAGAGATTCAACAAGGTGCTGGAAGCATTCCTCAGAGATTTTGGACCATATTGACATGATGGCATCACACAGTTGGCGCAGATTTGTCGGCTGCACATCCCTGATGCGAATCTCCCGTTCCACCTCATCCCAAAGATGCTCTATTGGATTGAGATCTGGTGACTGAGTAGGCCATTTGAGTACAGTGAACTCATTGTCATGTTCAAGAAACCAATCTGAGATGATTCGAGCTTTATGACATGGCGCATTATCCTGCTGAAAGTAGCCATCAGATGTTGGGTACATTGTGGTCATAAAGGGATGGACATGGTCAGCAACAATACTCAGGTAGGCTGTGGCGTTGCAACGATGCTCAATTGGTACCAAGGGGCCCAAAGAGTGCCAAGAAAAAATTCCCCACACCATGACACCACCACCACCAGCCTGAACCGTTGATACAAGGCAGGATGGATCCATGCTTTCATGTTGTTTACGCCAAATTCTGACCCTACCATCCGAATGTCGCAGCAGAAATCGAGACTCATCAGACCAGGCAACGTTTTTCCAATCTTCTACTGTCCAATTTCGATGAGCTTGTGCAAATTGTAGCCTCAGTTTCCTGTTCTTAGCTGAGAGGAGTGGTACCCAGTGTGGTCTTCTGCTGCTGTAGCCCATCTGCCTCAAAGTCCGACGCACTGTGCGTTCAGAGATGCTCTTCTGCCTACCTTGGTTGTAACGGGTGGCAATTTGAGTCACTGTTGCCTTTCTATCAGCTCGAACCAGTCTGCCCATTCTCCTCTGACCTCTGGCATCAACAAGGCATTTCCGGCCACAGAACTGCCGCTCACTGGTTTTTTTTTCTTTTTCGGACCATTCTCTGTAAACCCTAGAGATGGTTGTGCGTGAAAATCCCAGTAGATCAGCAGTTTCTGAAATTCTCAGACCAGCCCTTCTGGCACCAACAATCATGCCACGTTCAAAGGCACTCAAATCACCTTTCTTCCCCATACTGATGCTCGGTTTGAAATGCAGGAGATTGTCTTGACCATGTCTACATGCCTAAATGCACTGAGTTGCCGTCATGTGATTGGCTGATTAGAAATTAAGTCTTAACACACAGTTGGACAGGTGTACCTAATAAAGTGGCCAGTGAGTGTATATATTTCCGCTTGACATGGCCAGCATCCCCACTCCTGGACCGCTGCTGGCATTCCCGGTGGTACTGGTCCCGGATGCTTCTCCACCGTTTCATCACATCTTCCACTGC